>NC_133024.1:105968194-106282222 GCF_048771995.1 Taeniopygia guttata | reverse complement strand
GGGAAAATGCATTTTAAGGAAAGTAAAGATTTAAAAATTCTGCAGGCTGTAAGCAACACTTTTAAAGCTGCTGGTAGGGAACATGATATAGTTGCATTTTTATTTATAAGAAGATAGGTGAGAGTGAAACTAGAAATCCTGCAGGCTTTTGATAATATTTACTGATGCCAGAAGTTATGTTAATTTTACATTATCTCACTTCTAGCTTTTGTGCACTTCAGTATTATCACTGAGCACTGTTGCCAGAGGCAACAGGCAGCCAATAATACGATCTTGCCTATCTACCTATCTTCTCTCTCTGCCATAGTTCTCCTCCTATATGGTTTTAATTTGGGGTTTTTAAGCATTTTGGAAATCTAGCTAATTGAAGGGAAATCTATATACAACCCAAGTATTAGGCTTGTTGTAAGCTCTCAGAATTTAAATAAGGAGTTCCCCAAATCCCCCACCTCTAAAGGACACGTTAATGCAGAGAACAGAGACTCACTCACTCTGACTTTGCTGCAGCCCCTGCTGGGTCACACAGGTGTGTTCAGTGGGAACTGCATTTCCCCAGAGAGAGGGAAATGCAGCCTTATGTGCAGCCACTGTCCAGAGGCTTTCTTAAGAAAATTAAAATCCTACGTAAAGATAAAGCAGAAATTGTGGGAGTTGTCTACGAGGGTAGAGAATTGGCAGGGGGTGCGGGTTGTTCATTATGCTCAGATTCATGATTCAGGGAGGAACTTGATTTGTTTTAGAGCCTTCAGCAATTAAAAAAAAAAAAAAAAAAAAAGACAGAAATTTTGCAGACAGGCTGTTGAAGGAAAACAAAAGAAAATGCATGGATAAAATGCATGGATAAATGTTAGCTTAATAGTTTACATTGAAATTAAATATGAAACCTGTTAATATGTACAAGTAGGCTTGAACTAGAATAGCTGCTGATGGACATCACTTCTTGCTTGAAGCATTAATCATAAAAGATTGAATTGCTTCATACATTTATTTTTTCATATGACAATTTTATAGAAAGGAAACAAAAACAAAAACAAAAACAAACCCAAAACAATATAAGCATAAAAAAGATTAAAGGACATCATTGAATCACTTATTGTTAGTTTCCCAGAATCTTTTAATCTTTTACAATTAGCGTTGCCTGATCACATAATACTGTGATGCTAGAGCTGAGAACATCCTCAGTTTGTTTGAAAAGGTTTTATCATTTTACAAAGCCAACAGGCAAGAGTGTGTGAGATGTAGGTGGCAAGGATAAGGGCAGAGGGGGAGCTGCAAAGGTGGCTTCTGTGGGAAGGGAGTGATGCCTCAGGTTTTAGCTTTTATATTTTTCAGATTCTATGCTGCTTTAGTGTGTGGGTCTAGGCTCCATATTAGGGAATAGTGAGCTCTCTTCACAGAGTAGGGAGACAAAACAATTCCTTCTCTAGCTGGGGATCAAGAACAGCTGATCCAGATCTCAGGCCCAAGAGCATAAACAACATGGACCAAAGAGAGAAAACAAGGATGTGACTTCATGGGCTAAAGCTGTAATTGGACAATTAGCTCCAAAATGCAAATGGACCAAAACCTATATGACACCCCATGACCAGTCATCCATTTTGTGACCATTTTGGGTTCACCTTGGGTGTAGCCCTGGCTGGGCTCTTGTGCTGCCCAAGATGGATCTGTTGAGGCCTCCTAATAAATACCTACTTCATTCTTTAACTCCATCTAGCCTCCGTTCTATTTCAGCCTTCACAAGGAATCAGGAGCTCTCAGAATTTAAATAAGGAGTGCGCTGGGTCTGACACAGCCCCAGTCAGACCCAAGTGGGAGAAAACACCTTTTCTTTCCCATGGCATTACACGCAGAGTGAGAAAAGTTTGCTAATGGATCAATGACTTTAAAGGAAGTCAAAACAAGGAAGCATCTGTGAAAGGTATTCAGGCTGTGATACAATTTTGAGTGGTCCAAAAATGACAGTGCATATCTTGTTTTCTGGCTGCAGATCTGTACCTGTTCTTGCAACAATTCATTTGGAAAGAGAATGAAAAACTTTTGTCCTTAGTTAAAATTATCTTATTTTCTTCATTTGTGTTTTTCCACAATATAGATCTGATCAAGTTAAAAGTGGCATTGAAAAAGTAATTCATTCAAATCACTGCTTTCTTGTTACCTAACTGGGTGATCTTTTGCAAAATTAATGTTTCACTTTAACATCTACATAAAGAAACTTAGAAACTAGTCAAGAACTCCATTCATTCATTATTGCAAAGAGAAAATCAAAGAATCACAAAGTACTGGTACTTATCCAGCTCCCAGTTGCCCAAGTCTACCTGAGGTATTTATAGCCAAATTTTGCAATTAAATTAAGAACTCCCAGTTCTGGTTCCAGGAATTATTATCTGCAATATTTAGTATTACAAAGTTAAACACAACTCTTCAAAACCCAAGTTTTTTTTCTGATTGTAACTTTTTGTTCAAGATTCACATTTTCATTTTCATTTCTATATGTCTGTATTTAATGGCCTAAATTAAACTTTTATACTCAGTTCAGTAGAAAAAAATGCTCATCCTTTAAACCAGAGCTATTTCAAATTCTGCCAGAACAAAAATTGCAAACAGCTTTAAGAGATCAACTCTATTTTTCCCATTCACAAAAGTAGCTTTGACTAAGTTTAGTGGAACTGCTCATAGAATTAAGAATCTCATGACTTGGATATTACAGGTCACAGGGATGAAAGCTTATTTAAATTGTGGGTTAGGAATCTGAAAAATTTTCCAAACTGTATTATAGTTTTCTAACAGGCATTTTAAACTATGTTATAATGTTACTTCTTGGAGTTAAAAATGTATTAACAATTCAGAGCGGAAAAGTACATGCCCTGTTACATTTCATTATGAAGCAATTTTATATATTTTTAATTAAAATCAAATAGTATCTAGTACATCAGGAATAATTAGTCTGCAGTTATAACACATATCTATTATATTGTCTGTAATGAAAAAGTAGTTTGAAATTGTATGAAATATGTAATGAGCTCTGCACACTGAAAAGCAAAGCAGCCTCAGCTACAGTGTTCAATCACTTAGTCTTTCCAAAAGGACTTTTTGTTGTAATAGATTTATGTGGTTTTTTTGGGGTTTTTTCTTTTTTTTTTTTTTTTTTTAATAAGCATTTATCTGAGACATCAATTGTATTAAAGATTGCATGGAATTATGTCTTTTGTATTGGCCTGACAATTTTGTGATGCTCCTTAGTTCATGGGGGCATTATTTATGTAGTCTTCAAAATAGTAGCTTGGAAAAGACCTTCAAGATTATTGAGTCCAACTTCTGACAAAACACCAGTAAACCACAGCACTAAGTGCCACCTCCAGTAGTTTCTTGAACACTTCCAGGGATGGTCGCTCCACCACTTCCCTGGCCAGCCTGTTGCAATGCTTAGCTGCTTTTTCAGTGGAGAAATTCTCCCCGATGCCCAGCCTGAACCTTCCCGGTGTGGGTTGAGTCAATTTCTGTCATCCTGTCAGGTTGCCTGGGAGCAGAGCCTGACCCCCACCTTGCTGTAACCTCTGCTCAGGGAGTTGTGGAGAGGGGATAAAGTTCCCCTGAGCCTCCTTTTCCCCAGGCTGAGCACCCCCAGCTCCCTCAGCTATTCCTCACTGGACCTATGCTCCAAACTCTCCCCCAGCCTTCTCTGGACTCACTCCAGCCCCTCAATGCCTTTCTTGTAGTGAGAGGCCCAAAACTGGACACAGGATTTGAGGTGTGGCCTAACCGGTGCCGAGCATAGGGGGACAATCCCTGCCCTGGTCCTGCTGCCACACCATTGCTGATCCAGGCCAGGCTCAGAATAAAGTATCTGTCAGATATCTTATTTAGCTCCAGAATAAGATATCCAGAATTTCACTCCTGTGTCTGTACATAGTTGCACTCCTTGTCTTGCTTTGTTTCTCGTCCAAAGCAATTTCTTTGCTATGGAGACCTAGACAAAATGGTGAGTGGGATTTTCTGCATGCCCTGATGTGTGGAGACAGAGTCTTTCCAGGACATGAAAGCTCCCGTGTGCTTTGTGCTCATCACTCTGGTTACAGCCTTGGGTATCTAAGCACTGCAGATAAGTGCTGAAACCTTGAATTTTATTTGATATTCTATGGGAAGCAATTGTAAAGAGCAAAGGATGAGCACATTAATGTGCTCCCAGTGGCGGTGCTGCCGAGGAGACATGTGGTTGCATTCTCTATTAGCTGCAGTTTCCCAAGAGTTCTGCTGCTTGAGAGAAAAAAAAGCAAGACCTCAACACTTTTAGGAAGTGTGTGCATAGGCACATGGCAGCTGTACAATCGCAACATGTTACCAAAGGGAAATTCCTCATAGCTTTCCACTAAGCACAATTATTTTGTGCTGAAACTCCATCCTTTTAATTTAATCTTGTATTATTTAGCTTCAAAAAATATGACTAAACCCACTATGTTTTTGCTTAACATTTCTAATTGTTTCTAGTTAAATCTTTTGAAACATTAGAAGCAGACTGAGATGTCTGATGAAATTAATAGGTAGGATTATGGGTGGTTGTTTTTATTTAAGAGTGATATTCTGTTACCTGTGTGATTATTTTGCAGTATGTGATCCTTGCAGAGCTGCAAATGGAAACAAACACACTGCCAGCAGGATCGCACAAAACAGGGAATGAATCTCAGAGAAGCTCAAGTAAGGCCATTCACAGAGTCATGATATATAAGGCAATCTCTCATTTTCACTAATATTTTCACAAATTCTTGACATGAAAACAAACAAATCCATGGAAGTAACTACTAGGCAGTCCTAACAAAGTCATTCCAGTAGCCAGTTTTTCCTTCTGGGTTTTATTTCTTCTGACAGGAAGCTAAAGAAACCCAAACCCATTATGTCATAAGAATGCAGTCAATCCTGCTGCCACCATACAGCAGAGAACAGAGAAATTGATTATTTGGGTTATAAAACTTTAGCATACTTAGCATGTATAGGCCAAGTCAATGTGTTTTCCACATTTGAAAGCCTAGAGTAAGTTATTTTCAAGTTACAGAAATATAAGCTACTAATATACGTTACTGAACTTTTCAAGATGAGAATTATGGTGGAGAGTAATATGATTAATATGATTAATAACCCGGAGAAAAAAACCCAACCAAACAAAAAACTGTCCATGTTATCACACTTACAAGAAATTCAGAAATATTTGAATTTAGATTTATAATGATTATCCTTGAGTTAGGCAAAAACCCAGATTCCTTAACTAATATAATGTTGTTGTTCAGCCTGCCATAGTTCACTGCTCTGACCAGCAGGATATTTGGCATTGAATTTAGCCTACCAAGCTCAGAAATCAAGAGTTTTATCTGTCAGGTGACAAATGGCAATGGAAAGGAAGAATATCAGACACAGCCCTGGAAGAAAATTAGCTGACACAGAGAGCTGAGGCAGCACTGACATGTTGGCAAACATATGCTTGCAGTGAGAGTGAATTTAGGAACTTAACTGCAAAAATTCTTCATTCACTCCTCAAACATGTCGTGGAAATATAATTCAGCTCAATAATGTGGGTTTTTTTCTTTTGCAGTTTTCATCAGTCTATAGAGAACAGACTTTAGAACACTGTTCTTACCTTTTCTTTTTTTTTTTTCTGTTATAGAAAAACAAAATGCAGTCCTGAAACATTGTGTACGTCCACTAATTCTGACATCATGGTCATGTCTCATTTTTGTGTTTGGAAAGAATGTATTAATGCACTCACATTCTTCCAAGGAGCATTTGTAGTTTAACTTCATTCTCCCTTGACACTTACCTATGCATTTTCTTTAAGTTGCTTTGAGTTTTGCAAGCTTCTCACTGAGATCCCCTAGACATAGGTAGAGATAAGACATACTCTGTTATTAAATAATTCCCCATAATAAAATAACCCATAATAGTGGCATAGAGATTGATTTCTTCTGTCAGTCAGGAGATCATCGGTGATTGAAAAATGAGAAGATGCATGGTAAAAAGAGGAAGAAAAAAAAATCTAGAACTCTGAGGTAGTAAAATCTCATGCTTTTGCTATTTGATATTCACCAACTTCTCTCACACTTCTGCTCTGTGCTGTCAGTCAATAGCTCCTTTGCTCAAAGCTTTCCTTTTTCCCCCACCCGTGCATATGCAGAAAGTTCTCCATGCTGTAGCATTTTCATCAGTTTCAGCACTAATAGCAGTAAAAAGTTCATAATATGAAAAGGGGAGAGTATAGTAATAATGTTTTTTATATTTTAAATCTTTAATATGGAGAAGGCTCAAACTTTTCCATGACTAAAGTACTTTCTAAAGAAGCTCCAGAGTTATGTGATTGCATTTTTATTTTTGCCAGAGATTTCAAGGAAACACCTACAGTTAGAATGACTCCCACATATAACAAAACCATAAATGAGTAGAAAGGCTTTGGATTTATATGGCTTTGATTGTGTGGTATGGCTGGTAGCTTCAAGGAATGATGGAGTGGATGGAATCCCATCATGGCCTGGATACAATGGAAATGTCATTACTATCAGGAGTTGCCAAAGGAGTTGTCATTATTAGCAGGAGTTGAAAACTGAGTACAGATGTAATTCACTACTTGTAGAAATGCATGCACAGAGACACTGAGGAAAAAAATGTTTCCCATCTAATTCAAAAAACTAGCCATGCTGTAATTGATCCTTGTGGGTCCCTTCCAACTCATGATACTTCTGTGAAAAAGTCTTCTTCTACATAATTAAAGACAAGAGGGAATGTTTTGAGAACTCTACCATAGTGCATGGGTGGACAGAAAAGGTGCAGAAAAATGAGTAGTAGTTCACTAGCAAAATAGAATGTGATTTCTGTGGAGGACAAAATATTTGGTTAAAATTATTGCAACATTCTACATTTCCACTCCAGTGTTACATTCTCATATATGGCACCAAGGACAAAGAAACAGAAACATGTTGCCCTTTAACTGTACCTTTGATTCGCTTTCCCTGGAATTCGCATTTTCTCTGTGGTAACCAATCAAACATTAGAAGATACATTCTCTTCACTATCATCTTCTGCACAGAGCCTTAGGGAAGCTTTTCTTTTGAAAAATGTAGTGGAGAGACAGACTGCTCTCTTTGGGGCATTTTCGCTATAGAAACTATGGAATTTTTTATGTCTTTCCCAGGAAATTGTCTGCATTATTTTAGAAAACTCATTTAATGGCAATATTTAACAAAATCAAATGCAGACTTTCTAATTCAGCAAAACCAGAACAAAACTGATTAGATTGTTGGAATATAACATATCACGTCCATATCACTTTTTTCTCTGTAAATATTATGCTGAACTATTCAGGATATAAGATAACAGGGAAGATGGTAAGTGGCTCTGATTGCATTATGATGGGGAAAACCCCACACATTCTGATTATACCTGCCTTCAAATGTTCGTGGTTCCTCTTGTTGTTAATTTTTGTTTGTTTACTTATTTAATGCATGTGTGTGTTTTGCTTTGTTTTTCTGTTTTTCATCTCCATCTTTGTAGCCTTTTTATTTGGAGCTAAGGAGAAACCGTGTGTCCTCAGCACAAACCAGCATTCCACCTTCTGTGCTCATACCTGCTGTTTGTGCTGTTGATCAAAACCAAAAGGAGGCCCTTTGTTGACAAATTTCAGGTTTTTGTCATGAGCCCTGTGACATTTCTTGTTTCTACTTCAGAGCACCATAGTGTGGAGAGGGAGCTCTGTGGGCCCGGATCCTATTGATGTGTCAGGGGTGGCTGGTGGCTCTGTGCAGGAAAAGTGTTGCCCTGTGATGTACCTGAGCCTCAGAAATTCCAGACTCTGACCTATGGAACAGGGTGAATCCTTTTCCACCACAGCTCCAGGAGCAGCTGCTGAGAGGTAGAACAGAGCCTAAGGCTTTTTAAAACCTGGGAACTCCTCCCTTATTATTGTGCCTGAGGTTCCCAACCTTATTTGTGCCTGCGGGACGTGAGCTGAAGTCTCTCAAGCAGAGGTGGCTGCCCAGAAGCACAGGTTGTTTGTGCAGTTGCCTGCACCTTAAGTGTTTTTAATTTGGGCTCCTTGCTCATCTCCACCTAACAGAGAAATATCTTTAATAATAGAGCTATATGAATAGAGGAATGAAGAATGACATTGACATTAAAATGAACAACATAACATAAAGGCAGGTTTTTCCATCCCTCTAAGTAATTTGCTTTAGTGAGAATTTATAGCAGTACAGGTTTCTGCTGTGTTAGAAAAAGCATTAGTGTGAGAGTCAGCACACTGAATATTTGTGAAATAACAACATCTTCAAGGGTGTACCATTATACTCTAAATGCTAGTATTATTTTAAAAGAAACCATATTGCTTTTAACATTTTCATTATGCATAGAAGTCATAATGAGACACGATGCTGTGTTTGCTAATATGTCTCATTTGTATTTTCACAGAGGAGAATTTTAAATATTTATAGCAACAAGTGTTTATGTTCAGGAATTTTGCTTTGGTAATGCAAATCCCTTAAACAAAGTTGAAAGACACTTTAATTCCAAGCCTAGGAGTAAAATGCCATTATCTGCTAACCTTAGATTTTTTGGTACCTCGCATGAATCTAAAAAATTATATCTGTTTTCACCCTCCTGTGCTTGTTTCTCTGATCCCTATCTAAAAAGCGCCTGACCCAACAGAGCACCTCACCAGTATGGCAGTGAAATGATTGGTGTCCATTAATGGAAAATGCCTGAAAGCTCAAACTGTCCAAAACTGTGCTGAGTATCAGATTTGTAATCCCACTCTGCTGACAACTTAACTATTGCTTCTGAAAAGGCGCTTGCTTGCAGCACAGGAGAAGGAAAAGGCCTCATGACAACCCGCACAATCCTACATTATTTAGTACCTATCTGTGTAGCACAGCTTCGGCTGGCAGGGAGACTTAGGGCTCAGAAAGGGAGATGTGTGCTGCTGCTTTGAGAAATGCAAATAAGATTAAAGTTGCCAGTGCCTGCTGAGAGGTAAATTTCTTTTCCAGAAGCTGAACACACCTTTTTTCTGAAACAGCATCTTTGTTCGTGGGAGCTGCTAGCCTGAATCCATCTGCCACACTTAAACCCTGGACCTGGTAAATAATCTCTGCACATTGAGTGCAGCTATGACAATATATGTAATGTCTTCTGGTTATACATGTCTAATCTTCCTTTGGAGTGAACCTGTGGAACTCAGCCTGAGTTCCTTTTCATTTATATACTTGTTTTGCTCAGTGCAGATGAGGGCAAAGAGGGGAGGCACAAGGGGGGATTCAGGGAGTAAACAAACTGTACCAAACAGCTGTGGTGATTAGGCTGTGAATCCAGATAAAAGATGTCATCTGCTCCAGCTCACCTGATGCACAATTGCTGCTCCTGCACTTCTGGCAGGATTCATGAACCAAGTATTGGACATATCCACACAGTCTAGGTGGGATAAATGTTTGAATTGATAGAACTATTGCATCTATTGCAGAAATTATCTATTTGATTATGTGATTTCAGATCTAAAATTTACTATGGATACCCATGGTCATATTCTAGTATGCTTTGAAAATGTAATGTTGAAAGCTACTCGGTCTTAGCTAGATCAGAAAATTCTTGGCCAGAGGACATTATTTAATTATTCTCTGGTAAATGCAAGTTTTCCTGGTTCGGTTTTTGATTCAGTATGTATCTTTCTTTTCACTGAAGAACAGCATGTTTTCAAGCAATCTAAGAGATTACCACTTTCCTAAAATACATCACACTGAAACTGTTAAGTTGGATCTGAAATGTGTAATAAATTGGCTTGGTTTGATGACATTTAAAAGAAGATAGATAGCATTTCCCTTTTCAGGCTTTTTTGGGGAAAGAGGGTTTGTAATGGTCTCCCAAGATGCTTGTCTGAGGAAAGTTTCTATTTAAAAGTCAGACATGCCAAGAATTTTTACATAATCCAAGCTGACTTACAAATACCTCAATTATCAATCAACACAATGAGAATCTATGTTCTGCCGCCTGTCAAATAGCTGGCCTTTACTGCAGAAGCAGTTATTGAAGGAATGGAGAAAAAATAACTAATGGCTGTTATAAATATTCTCTACTGGTAACACTTTTTTTTTTTCCTTCATGGGCTCTTGGGAAAACTAATAAACAGTGAAACTTCACAGCTACTTCCATCCTAGTGGTGCCAAATATCAAGATCAGGGCTTGCCACTTCTCCTGCCAGAGTCTGGCTATGAATCCATGGAAAACCCCTTTTCCCTGTGTCCAACGGTATGTCCAGAGTTGTTGTGCAGCCCTGGCTGGCGGCACTCGGACTGTCCATAGCTGGATATCCTCCCTCACATGGCCAGGTGCAGATCTCTCTCTCTGCTTCTTCTTCAGCTCACAGTGCAGTCCTTGGCTTTCCTGACACCATGGCCTGTTAGCACTGACAGACAAACTGCCTCCTCTCTGATGGAGAGTTTGAGACCCTGGACCTCCTCACAGTGCCACGTTCAAGGTAGCCCAAAAAAGTCACCAGGCCATTAGGTTTTGAGCAACCAGAACAACCCAGTATTAGTCTGGAGTCTGCTTCCCCCTCCTGCTGTCCTCGGGAGGATGGGATTTCAGCTGCTCCTCCTGCAGCCTGCCTTGGTGTGGAGCTGTGGCTTCCCTTGTGCTTCAGCTTGGGGTGAATCCTCTGCTGAGCCTTTCAAAGATGCAGAGCAGAGTGTTCCAGAGAAAGCTCACTTTGTACCTAAGGGCATGAAAATGTTGCCATTAACGCCTGTCTGTGTTCCAAATATTTATAAAAGAGTAGATTTAAGACGTGCTAACAGCTTCTGAGAATTACTGGAATTGCTCACGCTGATCAAAACCACTTCCTACGGTACATGTTGTGCTTCGTCTCTGACTTCCCACACTCAGTGAGTGTTCCTGACCAGGTCAGCAATGTCACTGACCTGAAGCAGATGATTTTTTATTCTCAGAGTGACTGAGACATTCCCCCAGGATACACTTTCTCTCTTCTGAGAATTTCTGTGCATTTCTACGTGGAATACTTGTCCAACAGACAGCAGCCCTGCAAGCTTGTGCATCAGGCCACTGAAAGGAACGGGTTAATCTTGTGAGCCCACAAGGTCCCCGCGTCCCCAGGGAAGTCAAACTCGCATGACAACCCTGAAGAGCTGCAGAACGAGCATCATTCCCTTTTGGCACCCAAAAAAAAGGGAACTTTCCCCTAAAGGAGATACCGCCGTGAACAACTGTGCGACACCCCAGGCAGCCCCCGGCTGCCTCGCTCGGGCTCTGTACAACACCCAAAGGCCACCGGAGAGGGCAGCGGGTCCCCGCCGCCTCCCCGGCCCGGGATGTCGCTCCAGCCCCGCGCGCATCTCCCGCAAGGTGGAGCAAGAAACCAGGATTAGACTTTCCCAAATTCCCCGGGGTTTGGTGCTTTTTGGGTGCTCCTTTTCTTTTTTTATTATTTTCTTTTATTTTATTGATGGTGTCGTCGTCGTGTCGTGTGTCCCTCACCCCCCATCCCCCGCCACCCCCTACCCCCCACCGCCGCCCTTAATTTTGACTTTTTCTCAAGCCGGGGCGATGCTGAGGCAAAGGAGAGGTCGGAATTTACTTCTTTAGCCGCCCCCGAGAGCGGGTGATGCTCTCTGCAGCTTGCAGTCTGTCAGCGATAGAGGGTGGTGGGAGGGGGAGGAGGTAGGGAACACAATGAGCTGCATTAATCCTTCTGCGTGCCTACCGATTACAGCAGGAAAATAAAATTTAAAAATTTAAAAAGGCAGGTCACTCTTTTTGCATTAGTGGGGAAAAGAAAGGTTGGAGAATCTATTCCTATACACAGCAGCATAAAATTCACATTAACATCTCATTAAGTCTAGATGCACTTAGGGACTGATCCAAAGACCATCAAACTCAATGGGAGACTTTCCATTGCCTTCAAATGGGATTTGGATCATGCTGTTAGAGATTGGCAAAAGCCCATATTTACAAAACGAAACAAAAAAAAAATTCTGACATTACCTAAAAGGCTGTAAGAGCATTTCCATTCCTTTTTCTGGGAAATCCCTTTTACAGCTGGTCAAATGCAATCACAGCAGCCACCTTCATGTTGAAGCTTCCAGTCAGACTAACATCAACATAGCTGAGGGACGGATACAAATGATGCCACTATTTCACCAAAACTGAAATGGAACTTTCTTTTTTGATCATAACAAATTATCCATAATAGAAGAGGTAAACCTGCTGTGTTCAGAGGTTAATTTAAGTGCTATGTAAATACCATTTTAAAAGGGGGAGAGAGAAAAACAACTGAAATCTAGGTCAGGAAAACCATTTGCTGGTCATGATAATGTTTTACACAGGTCACGTGCCCTAATATGAACTGAAATAACTAAAATGAACAAAAAAGTACTAAAGCAGACTTTATATGATCAGAACTAAACCAGTTTGTTGTGTATAGTGCATTTAGAGAACTCAATACCTTATATAATCATTAATGACTGTTTTCATGTGTGAAGATGAATAGTAGTACATTAAAAAAAAATAAATTAGCTGCCTTGGGCAGCTTCAAGTTCCTTGAGCTTCTCTTACTCTTTTAAAATGCTGCTTCTAGCAGAGACAGTCTGGAGCTCCAGCTCTGATTAGTTTTTTTTGTTCAGATGGCCTTAGCTGGGACTGTGTTACTTGGCTGAGGACAGAGATGGGCTGAAAATTTCCTGTGCATGTTTCAAAAGAAAAAAAGACGTGAAATAACAAATATCGAAAAACTTTTGTCCTAAGTATTTAAAAGTTGAAACTGACATGTCAAATTGGATGGGTGGAATGCTATTGAAGATTTGAAAGACTTTCCTAGTTTTACTTCCACTGTGATGTTTTAAATTGTCTTTTCCTCTTTGTTATCTCCTTTGCTTGTTTCTCTGTTGAACATCACCTTCCTGTTGCTTGGACCAAACACTGTGGTGAGAGCTACATCTTCAGGTATCTCCATGTCTCTGGCAAACAGCCTTCTTGTTCCTCATGTCTCTTAGGACCTAAACTAAATACTTCAGTATTAGCAATCTCTGAAGTTGCAACTCTTAAAATATTGCCAAAAACTAAATTTCTCAAGAGGAGGAAGGAAGCTGTAGGTATTGCCCAAAATTTTAAAAATGTGTCTAATTACTACATGCAACAGTTATGGCAGATTTTAATGTTAACATTGAAATTAAGTGGCAAATAAGAAAGGAATTCCCATAATGAGCCATGTAGCTGCACTGATTTAATTTTTACTTTTATTCTCCCATCTCACTAACATCCATTTCCATTTTCCTATGTTTGTTCTTCAAAATATATATAACCTTACCATCTTCTCCCTCTCCAACTTTGATTTTTTACCTTCACACAGAATGAAAGAGTCAACTATATATCGAAACACACATTAAAATACTACTCAGTGCATATTAAAAAACAATGCACCGGTTTGAGTATCATTTCATGCTAACAGAGATCAGAAATCTGGCCCTTGGTAAGTACTTTGGAATAACTGCCAGGAAATTTAATCTTGTACAATGTCCCCATACATTCTAACAGAAAAGTGATGCCAGGGAAAAAGCTTGAACTGGCATCTGTGTCTGGGATTGTATTTTCACCTGTCAGTCTTTTCTGATTGCGCATTATCTCAGCTTCCTTAATCTCATTTCGCTCCTCCTTCAGTCAAAGGGGGTGTGCCATCAATTACAGCAAGAGCAAAGTGTTTTGAAAATGTTTCTTCCTTTTACTTCCTTCCTCCCCTGCTGAAAGTCATTAAACAAAATGAAGGAACTATCAGAAGCATTATTTCTTTGCTTATGGATAAACCATCAATTTTGGCATTGTAGCCCTGGAATTGTGTCAGCCCTGGAAAACAAAGCAGGGAGCACCTGAAGTGTCAGGCACCACTTTGAACCACAGCTTCCATGCAGTTTTCTCACTGCAGTTACTGAAGCACTGGGACCTCCCAGCTGCTAGCCCAGCACCAAACCCCTGCCAAAACCACTGCCTGCATCCCAGCCCTGCCAGGCCCTGGCTGGGGGGAAGCAGAGCTGGAAGCTGCAACATCCACAGAGGATAAGCAGGCATGCTTTTTATTTGTCATCATCCAAGGAGGCCCAATGTTTAAGTGGAGATTTCTGTGGAGAACACTTGAGGATTTAGGTGTTGAGTGCCTGTGTGGAAGCTGAAATCCTTTTGTGAATCTGGGCATTGGTTAGAAGCTAGCTAAACTTTATACTGTGCTTTTAAACCATGGCTTTATTTTCCATTAGTCTGTGAGAAGCTTACCTTTACTTTCAAAATTCCAGGATGAATTGTTTAGAGATATCAAGCTTTTCTCTAGATTTTTAGGTCCCTGGCAGAGAGCTACTTTAAGAAGAAAAATGAATGAAAATGCTACAGCATCCAAATTCATTCTCTTAACATAATAGAACATTTCTGTAGCTGGTAGGTAAGTCAGAAAACTGGTCATTTAACTGCATACCCGGTCTTTTAATCTACAAATGGAATTATTTGCAAGGAAAGCCCAAACCAAAAAAACCCACAACATTTTAAATGCTGCTCTTGCTCTCTTCTGTGGCCATCCAAGCACATGCTGGGCTTTCACAACAGTGGTAATATTAAATGAGAAATTAATTACTTAGCTAGGGTGATGATAACATGTTCTCCATGGCTGTGGCCATTTTCTCTCAAAACACAATGAACATGGAAATGTAGCCCTGATAATGCCAGCTGTTGTCTTTACTTAATGTGAAGCACTATTTAGTGAGTCACCCAAGCCTTTTGTAATTATGTTCGGTTTCTGGTTGTGCTGGCAAACATACAGGGTTTTCAAATAACAGTGTCTAAATTTCACACCTTGAGAGGTAAATCTATGCCTTAAATAGTTAAGTGGTAAGTATTGTTAGCTTCAATTAATGTTTTACAGTTCTACCCTGCCTTTGGATGCCAGATAATGGATACTTAACCAGATCCTCAAATACGTTTCTGGGAGAGATAAATACCATTATTATCCAGAGCAGTGTAGAAAGGAGAGGTGATCTTTCTAAATCCATTCATTGAGACAATTTAGCTTGAGAGGCCTGATAACACAGTTATAAACACACAAAGGCAGCTTGGCCAACCTCCAGAGATTTTTTTTCTTTTAAAGCTTCTTTAAAAAAATTATGACGATGACTTAACAATATTTTTTTTTCTACTTGACTAGTAGTTTCTGAGCATTATGAATATTAATTCTTATTCGACTTGAAGACCTAGAAATTCCCACTCTTTTAAATTTCAGCTGATAATCTTGCGGTTTGACAAACCAATTCAAAAATCTGTAGATAGATCAGGAACATTACAAAATGTTGGAAATAGCTATTATACTTGTATAGGCTTTGAGTCTTTTTTCCATAAAAACCAGCAAATTAAATTCTGTAGTGATCAATGAATTAAACCTAATAAGCTGCCTTCAGATTTAATGCATGTGAAATTTTTAGTCTCAGCTGACGAAGATAGAAGGAGGTAGGGTGAGTGGGTGCAAAGTGCTGTGGGCTGCCAGTAAGAAATCCTTAGTGTCATGCTGAAAACCCTACTGCTTTAGCAGTGGGGCAAATAACTGTATCACAGATGACTCAACAGCACTTTAAACCACTCAAATAATAATAAAGGTATTTTTTTCAATTTTCATTAACATATATTGATATAATTTCCTATATCAATATTTAATTTGATATATGAAACATAAAATCCCATGAATTCATCAAGATATATTTTATTAATTTGAAAAATAATGCAAATTACTTTCAGATGCTTACATGCAGGCCCAAACACAGCTTTTCCTCAGACTGGTCATCTACTGATTTAGCTGTTTATAGGTAGTTTATTGGGCAAATGGTTTTCCTGTGCTTTCAAGTGTGCTTTTTAATGTGAATAAGTCTGTTGAATATATCACTTTACTGTGTGATTTTTGTAGAGGGGGACTGAAAACCCACCCACTCCCTTGTATTGCCAGACTTTCACGCTTTTCAAAAATACAAAGTGTTTTCAAATACAGTGTTTTCAAGTACAAATAGGAAGGCATGGATGAAACTAATGCTTCAAACCAGTTTATTATCATATAATTATAGGATCACTTGGGTTGGAAGGTGCCTTAAAGACCACCTCATTCCAGCACCACTGCTGTGGACAGGGACATCTTCCACTAAACCAGGTTACTCAAATCTGCATCCAACCTGGCCATGAACACTTCCATGGGTGGGGCAGCCACAGCTTCTCTGTTCTTGTGCCTCACCACCCTCACAGTGGAGAATTTCTTCCTAATATTTAATCTAAACACACTCTCCTTCAGTTTAAAACCATTACCCCCTGTCCTGTATGATGATATTATTCATTATTATATAATAAGATTGTTCATTTTGACTTGGGTAATTTCACTTAATTCCATGAGCATCCTTCAAGTAATGAGGAGCTGCTCTTGACAGAGGCAAAGTATCTTGGGGAGCAAAATGATTAATGACCCTTCTCTGCAGTTCTCTTTCAAGACAGTACTGAGAGGTCCAGTTCAGTGGTTTCAGACAAGGCACCAAGGTAACACTGGAGCAGGGATGGGTGGGCATTAATCCCCCAAAATGAGTAGTTGCATATCCTTCCCCTCCCACTATCAACCAGAGGAACAAGCATCACCTTTCATTAATTTTAGTTCCTTTTTTTCTCTAATGAGATGAGGAGCTTTTGCTTCTACCTTCGTGTCTGCCCTTCAAGGGCACAGTCCAAGTGCTGGAAAGCCTCAAGGCAGGTCTGAGGTACTCGGTGCCCATGTGGTTCTGCTTGCTCCAGTGAGCTGAAGGTACAGCTTCTCTGAAGTGGAACACTGGCCTTTGTCCAACAGCCTTAGTCAATAAATAAGTGAGAATCCTTGAAGAGAGGATATGTAATTTTAAAACCTCAGCCAGTTGCATAGTTTGTGTTCATCCTCAAGAAGGCATCAGATGAGCTGACTTGAAGTATGAAGGCCAAAAGCAGGTTGGGAGAGGTGGGAAAAAGAAAATTTATTTAGAATCTTTACAAGATTCTGTTGAGAATCTCTACTGTCTCTTCATCTGTAAACTAAATACGGCAAATTTGAAATCTCTAATAAAAATAATGTAATGATTAGTTCAGATAATCAGATCTAGGTTGTTGCCAGGGAAATATCCTGGTACGAATGTATCTGGGCAGTCCATTGCCAGCATAACTCTGTGTGCATGTACTTTTAGGTTCTACCATTCCCCGTGCCAAAATGTGTCCTTGCTCTGACACATAACTGATTTCCTTTAAATGCAAGGATTCCAATTAGCATTAATTGCTGCTGCTGCCATGCTGCCACCATGTAACACCGTGGTGGGAGGAGAGCATGTTAGTCACAATTGTTCTGTGGACAGGAAAGCTGAAGCCTAGGACAGATTGTTAATGGAAAAAGAGCTAGGCACACTTTTTCTGTTGACTTCCCTTTGGATTTGCTCGTTTGATTGTTTTGTTTTGCATGGCAGAAGAGAAAGGTCACCAACACTGCTGTTAAGAATAAATTATCTTCACTATTTATTCAAATATTCTAAAATATATGTTGGTTTAATAGGAGGACATATGAGAGACAAAGTGAGTACCTTTTTCATTAGAAAAAAAGCTGATACTATTTATGACAAGTACCTGAACTAAACTATTCTCACAGCAAAGGAGGATTTCTTCTTAGTCCATATTTTAATGGAGGCCAAACTGGGTGGTTCTGCTCTAAGAAAGTGACTAAGGTGTTAATATGCCTATGGTAGAGAACTGAGGAATATTGATCCATGAATTTTTTGCCTTAATTGAATTGAATGCTTGCAAATAGATGAGTGAAACAACAGAATAAACGAAACTCAAGATCCCTTAGAAATGCCATAAAATAATGTAACAGGAGTTTCTACAAAATATATGTCTTCTTCTGCTGATAGCAAGATTTCATATCCTTTGTATCTTCTTTTTATGTTTCTTCAGTTTGAAAAATCTGAACTTTGAAGGTCTTGCAGCAAAAAACAAAACCAGTTCTGGCCAATTTTCATTACAGTACTCTTAAGGAGCATCACTCATCATTAAGAAAAAAATTGATCTACAATTATGCCAATATGGCAAATTAATGTGCACTTTGTGTTTCTGTATTTTATCAATTTATGGGATTCTGTTTTTTTAGTAAATTATCAGTAGAAAAAATTCCACAAAAATAATCCCATGAAAGTTAATCAGTGTTGCAAAGGAGATGGTAGTATTTTCCTAGCCAATAGCAGAGCACAAGACATAACAGATACTTAAATAAAAATTGCTGTTCTTCTTGAAAGAAATATTCTGTAAATTATCTAGCAATGTTATTACTGCAATGACATAGAAAATATTTCAAGACTTTGGCTTGGGGGTATGTGTGGGAAGATGGGAAGACAGAGTAAGAATTCACATGTGCATTATTATAGTACTTGGAGAAAATTGTTAAAAGGAGACAAAGGTAGGATTAAATCTTCTAGAGATGATTGTTGCTTTCCCCTACGGTCATAAATGTTTTGTACAGCTCTCCCTAACCTGAAGGGAAAGTTGCTTCTACATAGAGTTAACAATTCGGTCTCTGGACCAAATTCAGCCTGACATAATTGGGTTCAGTTCCATTAGCTTCTGAAGAGTTTTGTTCTCTCTCACAGACTTGGATTTGGATTTGAAGTTTTGGCAGTCACCCGGAAATTATAAAAACTGTTCTTTCATCATTTCTTGTGATACAGCTTGTATAAATGAAAACACTGGCAATGTGTGAAGAGGTCCTCAAAACTGAATTTCACTAGCAAGACATTTCTGTGATTGGTTACAAGCTTATTCATCTTTATAATGACTTATTCATGTGGTAATTAGTTTTCAAGACCAAAAGATTCTAGATTTGATAGCCATATAAATTGCAGGAAATATGAATTTTTAAATGCACTTTTCCTAACATGTCACATGATCTTTTGAGTTGACATCACACTGACTACAAATTCTTCACAGAAGAAATACTGGAAGTTGCCAGTCAACATGCTGGCTTTGAGAGCATTTATCTATTTTTTTCCACCCTATATAGTGATTAGCATGCAGATCCATCCAATTTTATAGATGTATTTTGTTTTTCCAACAGAACTGAACACAAGTATGAGTCTTAAATATTTCATGATGCATGATTCTAATGATGTGATATGAAGCTAATGACATATTTTCCCTTTGTTAGTGCAGAAAACTTCCCATGTTCACCTGCAGAACATGAAGCAGGGTTAAGTTCAGAAGTGGAAGCACATTTTTGTTTAAATTTGAAAAATCTAATAAAAAATAAATCCTTATGAGAATATGTGGTATGTGACAGGAGAGTAACAATAATTACCAGATGGAAATTGCTTCTCTTTGAAGACTTTTCTTTTAGTATTTTTTGTCACTACTTTTTAGTACTTTTGTCTGCAAAAGTAGAGATTCAATATTTACCTTACATGTAAATAATAGTAATAACAGTAATAACAATCCATAGTAAGATTAAATAATGATTTCTGGTGGCCTAGTAGTTCTAAGAAACTATCTCAGGAATACAAGAACTATGCAAAATCCTCTCTGAAATGGGTTCTCCACTAGAACTGCAGGTAATTGCTCAGGTAGGGTAAAGCACAGTGCCATTTTCCCAGACACACACCATGAAGGAAATCAGACACTTTACTTTTCGTTACCATTTAGTTAAATACTCAGTGAGCTGTTTTAATGACAAAAATGAGACAGGCAGGAAATAAGAAATTAAATATGCCACAGAATCACCTTTCATTGCACTGAAAGAAATGTCATATTAAAAATGCTTTGCAAAACATGCAATATTTGTGACGTAGGTGAGCCGCAGATACTAATTTCCCCCTTTTTGTGTGCTTCAAATATAGAACTCTAAATGTAGAATTAATAAAGGAGGAAAAAAAATAAATATATTCTTGCTTACAACCAAAGGAACAATAATCTGATTAACTAATTGCATTAGGTTTTCAGATGCCTGAACAGCCTTTGAAGCTCATGTCCCATTGAGATGTGCAGTGTAGAAAGTTCATCCCATTTTCAGTGCTGTTTTTGGCAGCCTTCAGCTAAAATGGGCTAAACATGGGAACATCACATCCTTTTAATATTAATCATGGCTCTATTTAAATATACAAAAATTATTCAGACTGACAATTATCTTCATATTTCTGTATCTTAGTAAGTAGCCTGGTCTTAATCTTTGCAGCCTTCAAAGGGGACAGGAAATGCTCAACATATCTAAGACTCCATTAGCTTCATCAAAGGGTTTAATATCATGCTAAATACTCATCACCAGGACCTCAGATTTGAAAATGCTGACTTTTTCCCCCAGTCCAGACTATAAATTTGTGGGAAATCAGTGAATTATTTGGAACTGTGCCACACAAACACAGTTGCCAAATCTTGGTTTCATATTGTCATCAAACACAGAGAATTTGGAGAATTTAGGGAATAGATCAGTTGGAGAATTTTTGCAGTTCACACAAGAAAGATTTTCTCAGGGGTGCAGAGATAGTGCATGATTATATTTATACCCAGGATTTGTATCCTCTGGGTGTGATTCATGAAAAGTGACACTGACCAGATCACCAAACTTAATAGCCAAGCTCAAGGTGAAACAAACTCTGCAGCAGTGACTTTAAAAAGGGGCTGAGCGTACCCTCAGCAAGTCTGCAGGTGATGCAAAACTGGGAGGAGTGGTTGATGCAGAGATGGGTGTGTTCAGGAGGACCTCGGCAGGCTGAAGTGACCCTTCAGGATCCTTATGAAGACAAACAAAGGGAAGTGCCAAGTCCTGCACCTGGGGTGGAATTGCAGCAAGCACCAGTGCAACACCAGGCATCAGCGCAGGTGGAGGGCTGACCAGTTGGGAAGCAACTCTGCAGAAAATGTCCCAGAGGACACCTAGTTGGACACAAGGCAGCAAGGTGATCTTGCAGCAAAGCCCAACAGCATCTTGGGCTTCACAGGGCGGAGCAGCACCTGCAGGGCAAGAGAAATGATCCTTCCATGGATCTACTCAACCAGCACCAGAGGGTCATGGGCATGCTGGAGCGAGCCAGCAAGGTGCCCAGAGATGACTGAGGGGCTGGAGTACCTTTCAGGTGAGGGGAGACTGAGAGAGCTGGGAGTGCTCAGCATGGAGAAGGGAAGGCTTTGGGATCTTACCAACGCATAGGTTGATGAGGGGATGTAACAGAGTCAGACTCTTCTCAGCGCATCTCAGCAAAAGCACAACAGGCAATGGGCACAAAATGAAATACAGGAAGTCTGAATATAAAAACCTTTTTCCTGAGAGAACAATCAAGCATTGGATATCCTGAGATATTGTGGGATATCCATCACTGGAGATGTTAGAAACCCAACTAGACACTTAGAAAATGTCTCCCAGTGACTCTGCTATAGGTAAGACCTATCTTTAAATAGCTGTGTGAATTGCCTGGAACACTTATGAGCATTATCTGCAATACCTATGACTGAAATTTAAGGCAATTTATTATATTTTTATAGTTAGACTCACAAAAAAGTAGGTATGTGTGAGAATGTCCTAAAGGATGTATGATGCAGGGGTGGACCACAGCAGTTTTTAAAAGATCAAAGCACATTCATATAGGTAAAAGTAAATTTAGATGGATGAATGAGGGCAAGGATGTAATTATTGATAGCTATGCATGGTCACAAACAGGCAGGAGAGACTTTAATCTCCCTTTACAGCTTTGGATTATGAGAAATACTGGGTTAGAAGGCAATTTACTTTTGAAGGAGAAGTATAGAAATCAAAGTTTCTTTTTTGATCTCTTTCATAGGATTAACATTTAGATATCTATCCAACAAACACATCATTTTTGAGCTTTGCAAAGTGAATCAAAAGCCAAATAGAAAAGAATCATGCTTTGCCCATAATAGCAAAAATTGCCTTGTTCAAATTCTTTTCAGCACCAGGATTCTTTCAAATAGCAGTAACTTTTATCAATATTAGTCCAAGAGAAAATTAGGTTTTGTTCTTTACATGTGGAATATGGTGTCTGTGCTAGGAGGCTGTATAAATTCTTTTAAAGAACATATTCTTTGGGATTCTCATGAGGAATCTTGTGAAAGGCTGATGTGTATTGTCTTTATCAAAGTGTGCTTTGACAGTAAAATGAATATCTGTCTCGTTTCATTTGCTGCTTTCACAGGAAACTGATTTGCCAATCTTTCTGCTAGCTCATCTCTCATTTAATCTATCTGTTTATAATTATTATTGTAATTAATTTATGAATTATTATTAGTAGTAGTTTATTTGTATTTAGAGATGGACATTCTGACAGTTTCTGTAATGACATCTGGCATATTCTCTGTCCCAGAGTGATCTGTTTGCTGAATTTACCATAGCTTTGCAGTCTGGCCTGATTGGTTTCTACAGCTGTATATCCCACTATGATATTTTGTGAACTTTATAGCTGTAGGATGACATGAAATGTGGCTGTTCCACTTGTAAACATTGCCATTTCTCTAATTCACTCAGCCTGAGGTCATGTGCACACTCTATTCATCCCCTGGGAGTAATCATATACAGGGAAATAACCTCACAGGCACCTGCACTAGGAGGCAAAATCTTGGAAATTGATAGTAGAACTGGCCAATATAGATTCCTTACATCCGACTTTGGAAATTAGTTTTCCTAACCCATTTTTTTCTGTTTTGAAATGTGAAGTAAATGTGGGGAATTTCTTCAGTTTCAGTAGTTCTACCACCTACAGAAATACTGAGACAGGAAATACCTTTGTTTTGTTTCTCTGTATGTCAGAAAAGGCTGACAGGTATTGCTTGGGCAAAGGATCAGTGTTGAAGCTTATTACATGCATTACCAAAAATTTCCTGGTCTGCCTAAAAAACCAAATAGGGACCAATGAAATAACAAAATTTCAGGCATATGCTGTTGAGGGTGACAGGTACAGATCCCGTGAAAGGTCATGAGATTTTATTTCATGTAAGATGCACAGAAGAACCTGGCAGGAGTTTCCAGCCCAAAGTGTTTTATGCCAATATGGGCAGGAAAGGTAAGTGAAGCTCAAGGACACAGCTCTCATTCTGCAGTACCACAGTTGAAGACAATCGGTGATATACTTGGTATTTCACAGCCATTTATTCCAGTGCAGACTGTGGTCTGCAACATCTCCTGGGTCCAACTGCCTCTTTTCTCATAACAAGACATAATCAAGGCTTCAGTGTAAATTAAACCAGAATATATTGTATTATATATATTCCCAGATGTATTATATATTCCCACACGTGCACACATGCATACTAAATAATTTATAAATATTGATAATGATTGCTTCTCCAAGACAATGTTGATGTTCTAACATAGTTTTTTTAATTGTTCCTGTTAACTTACCAGGAAAGAATATACCAAAAAATAGGATGGAGGGCAAATAATTGCAGATTTGGTTGAACTTTCACAGTAAAGAGCACTGAAGAGACTGAAGACATGTAGTTTACAAAAGAGATGGATGAGAGAAGCATGATAGATGTCTTCAAAATTACAAGTGATATAAAAAGAAAGCAAAAATAACTCCCTGATTCCTTCATCCCATTGGCTTTCTTTCCCTTCCACTGAGCAGTAGGCATGTGCCTTGCTCAGGCTCTGAGCGCTGCTGACTTTGAGTGATCAATCATACTGTCTCCTTTTTCCTCCTACTCTGATCTTTGAGGCTTTTGCACAATTACTTGGTTTAAATCTTAAGCAGTTCTTGATGGAAGTTCCTTTGCAATGTGCCTAAACTGTGTAAGAATACAAGAAATAAATTGTTCAACTAATGTATTCCATTTGAAATTTTAAAGCAATCATTTTTTTCTTAAATGGTCCAGGCTCTTTAGTTTGTGTTTTTCAGAGAGACAGCAGAAGCTGAACAGATATTTCAGTGATAACCAGGATTTCTGAATTTGGATTGCTACAGAGGGACTGCTGAAACTGAAGCTGTGTGTTGCACTTTCTTATCATGAGAACAAGCCGTGCTTTCATGACATCATTTTTTATCTCCAGGTTATTTTGAGTGCTTTAACATCATTCACTAATGATGAAAATTAAAACAACAATTTATTTTTTCTTAAAGCTCAATTATAAAAAATCACATTAACTCCAAGAATTGAAAATAAAAGCTAGCTATAAAAAGGTGACATTTCATGAGGCTACAACACTATTTAAAGATCTTTCCAAGTGCATTAATCTTATTCCTTGACCTTTTAGTACAGACACCAACAATGTTTGTGACATTGTAAATACCACTAGAGCTGAAAGAAAATAAAAGTTTATGGTCTTCTACTGGTGAATAGTCCAATAGTTTTTCCACTGTATTGTGGAGGTCTTTCTGTAGAGGTGAGACACATAGCCACTGAGGGAATGTTTTTAAAATAATGTTTTTCTCATAACTATCCCCTAAAGAAAATAAATTCTAAATACTTAAAATGGATTATTGTAAGTTATTTTGTGCTTAGAGTGCTTTCTTGCACATTTTTATGACACGAAGGTACAGTGTCAATTGTACAGTAATTTCCTAGTGATTTTCAGAGGGACTGTATGAAAAAAAAAAATGTTGTTGAACATGATTTTGGATTGTTGAACTGAGTCTACATGCAGATTAGCTTTTGTGTTGGATTGTAATTGCCTTAAGCCAATTGTACAGTGAGTAATAGCTCAACAGGGAGTACTAGCTCAACATATTTACATAACCCTCTTGAAAAAAAAAAAATACAAACCACAAAACACCTTTATCTTTCTCAGGGATTGCCTAGTAAGATTTGCCTGACTTGCTTTTCTCTCAGGATTTTGTCTGCCAGTCATTCACTGAAAGCTGTGCCCCTGTAGCACAGTTCTGCCTGCTCAGACAGCTCCTGAGTGGTGAGCCAGCCACTGCCCTGCAGCACCCAGGTGCTGCTAACACCCCATGGGGCTGGTCTCCCCTGGGTGGGTTTGTTTCTGCTGGTCTCCCCTGGGTGGGTTTGTTTCTGCTCTCTGCTGTAAGCTGGGATCACTCCCCAGGTGCTGTTTTCAGCCCTGAACTCATTCCACTGATCAGTTTTCAGTCATGATGACTCCTGCTGCACATGTTACAGGTTCTTTAATCCTCCTTCGTGGTGCATTCCTAATATTCCTGAGCAGATGAAGATTTTTTTGGGCATGGAAGGTGTGTGCTGACTGAGAGCTTTTGATCAATTCCCTTAGGAAAAAAAAGCAGTGCTTGACTGGGAAGAGGATGCAGTTGCATTTTAGGGTTCATGGGCTGAAGGGACTTACAGAGCAAGGTGTGAAAATGAGAACAAACATCAGGCTTACTTGGATATTTGCACAATATTTTAAGGAAACCTATTCTAGACATGATGGGAATTAAAAAAAAAAAGGTGGAAAATACATCTGATTCTCTCAGATGTAAACATAAACATCTCAGTTTATATTCTGAAGAAAACAATACAAGATCTGACGTGGGAAGAAATTCTCGGGTGAGCAATTTTTCTCTTGCACTTTTTGAGTGTATGAGTGAGAATTTCTGGCTAAAGAAAAAAAGAAGTAAATAGATGATTTAAGAAAAGATGAACTAGAAAATTTAGTGATCTCCCAGGATGTTTTCCCAGAGAAACACACTGCTTTCTACTTTGCATGGATTATAACTATACAACTTCTTTGAAATTTCTGTTCACTTCTCTGATACTTTTAGTGCATATGATATGCATACTTTTATTTTTTTTTATCAATGCCTGAGCTGTATTTATACGCAACAATTTCACATCAAAAGACTGATGTTGTCATCCTATGCTTTTTTTCCTAGGATACATCTGACACTTACATGACAATGCCAGTCTTTTTTCCACCTCTTCCCTTTAAATGCCCCCAAAGTTATTAGGCTTCAAGTACATCCTCAGTGAATCCAGGCCTTGAAAATTTTTATTTTTTAGTGATAGCTTATTATTATTTTAGTTGCAATTTTTTTTTCATATTTTAGCTCTTAATATATTAGCCTTTTTTCCCCAAGAGCTGAAGATTACTATATATTCAAAATTAAAATGCTTCCCTAGCATTTCCCTTGTCATATTTCCTATTGGTTTGAGGCTTTTTCTCTTCTTGAGTGACAATGAGTATAGTTTAGCTACACAACTATCTATAATAACCTGTTCTGAACAGAGAACTGTTCTCTTTGGAAATTAACATCCGCAGGCAATAATTCTATTTCATAAAATCATAAGATAGAATATGTGACTTGAATTATAATGCTGGATTTCAGAGTTAAAAATATCCCTTCTTATTCATGTGGGTCCAAGGCACCAGAACACATAAAATATGAACTCTGAGCTGCATCTCTGTAATATTGATCATCTGAACTAATGCAAACCAAAATATCAAGTATATCAGTATATCTCTATATACTGATTAGGATGCCCTTATTCTATTTCTTAACTCAGTTCAAGCTCTGCTTCACTTATTTCTCAGAACTACGCAAGGAGTGAGATGACTGTAATGATACAGGCACTTGCTCAGGAAGTTTATCTTTCAGTAAGAGAAATGCATCAAGCTCAGCTGTAAGAAAGGCCAAAGAGAACAGAAATCAATACTTTGGTGCTGCTTCTGGATTGTGCTGACCCTTCTGGGCCAGATTTCTTGCAAATTGTTCTGCTACTCTTGGAGAAACTGGCATAAAGTGTTTGTCGCTCTTCCTCTTTCTCCCTTGACTTCTCAGGCCAGGTGCAACATAAATTTAATTATCCATGTTCAGATATTTACACTTTCACATCAAAATTAAACCATGACATTAACATGTAGTGACTGATGAAACAAACTGTTTGTGCCAGTAAAGAATTATCCCAAGTAAAGCAGTCTGTCAACCATAGCTTTCAAGTATTCATTGCACATGGAATAGATATGGATTTATGAGGAATATTCTTTCCCTCTTCTTGAAGACCCAGATTAAATTGTCACAGCATCCCTGCTGAAGCTGGTACAACACCCAATCTGAGGTTCACAAATCTCAGTAACTGCTGGATTACAGCTTTGTAAAAGCAGTCCTTTGGTTCTCTAGTGCTGGTGCACAAAGGCCTCATTAGTTAAATGTTTCTGCTGACCAGTGTTTCTTGGAACTCTGGGCTGCAATGCTGTGCCAAGCAATTTGCTAAAAAATTCTACTCTTTGTTTAAATGACATTGTTCACTCAAAATTTGACATTAAAAAAAAAATCCTTAAGTGCTTACAGATACTTTTTACCCCAATCTTCTTTTGACATTTCAACAATTGTATTCCTTTGCCATGTTAGCTTCTACCTCTTTTTTCTATCATCTGTCCCTTGTTTCTGTTGATTCTCAAAAACACGTTGATGTCAGAAAACAGTCAGTTCCTTATTTTCCTTATCCTTCTTTTTTCATTATTCTCAAATTTTTGATGGACATAGCTAATATGGTTCCCAGATAACCATTTTTTGTGCCATAGTTATACCACTTATTCTGAAAGGTACTGAGAAATATAAATGTTACATGTTTCAAACTATGTGGTGACGATCCATACCTCTGACTAGTGAGAATGTTACATTTTATCTGTGTTTAGGGGGTTGTTTTCTGGTAACTGCCAAGGTTTTTCCTGACTGCGCAAACACTTGAAACTTTTGTCTGCTTTAACATTTGTCCAGCTGTAAAGAAGCAGAGATGGCTGCACCTTCCCCTGTGTGATACATTTTGTACATCAGTAAAAGTCATGCAGAAAACACATCAGGTATGGTATGGGACAGCACAATTTCAGAGATCACTGGTCAGTGCACCAGGAACATACAGAGGTCAGCTTGGAGAGCTGAGTGGGAGTGTAAGCTCAGGACACTGAAAAGCAGCCTGAATCTTTAATAAACACAAACTGTCAAAGCATCAGGTTTCTGTTCAGTTTGAATGATGGCTTTATTGGGGAACTGAGCCCTCAATGACATCTTGGGGCATTGCTGATTTGAGATGAGAAGCATCACTTCTAAATCACTGAGTGCTCATTTCCTCGAGTTCTGATCCATGCTGACTCTTTTAAGTTTATGAGATCACAACCCAATGTGACCTGGCTGCAGGCCAGTGAGCAGAATAAAGTCCCAGGTCTTTCTGACTGCAAATTGAATTACTCCTCTTGACATTAAAGTCAAACCAAAGTCTCACCAGAACAGCACTGCCAAGGCAGTTCTAGTCTGACATGTTGACATACGCCTGAAATTTGTGTTTCAAATACTAAATTTTTTTTTTTTGCTTTTGCTATGCAAATCCAGTACATGAATGTGAGCAAACAATTAGGAATGCAAGCAGTATCGCAAGAACCTTGGGATTAGGGAATTTTGAACTCCTGTTCTTTTACTGACTTCTATCTTCTTGAAAGTGTATCCTTGGCAATTTGCAGGATTCTTTTGAGACCTCTAAATACTAATAGCAATCTACTTAGAAAAATAAGTTCTGCACAGACAGTCCGTCCCCTTGAATACCACATTGGTCCACCTTTTAATATTCACCATCTACTGTTTATGTGCAGCTTATATAGAAGTCTTCTACCTTTCTGCCTGTAGACATTATTTAATTATTTATCACTTAATATTGTGCCTTAGCTCTCCATTTCTGTGACAAGGAAACAATTTTTACCTTTTTTTTTTTTTTCCTTTGAGGAATAATTACTAATGTATCTTTGTTCTGGAGATGTAAGACACTCAACTAATTTGAAATGAAACAATTGAAACAATGTCTGTCATGTACATGGTTGCCTAGCAAATACTATACTGTGGAATTTTTTGGAGTGCATGTTATTAGTGACTTTGAAATATATACTTACAGCCTGGGGATAAAGATGACAGTCAAGCCTGATCCCAAGAGTAATCAGAAGGCCACCTGGAACAAACAGCATAAATGTCATCCTCTAACCAGCTAACCTCTTTTCACTTCATTGCTGGTCACAGTAGAACATCAAGTATAAGAAGAATAAAATGTAAAATATCTTGAAAAATAAACAGCCCAAGAATCTGGGTTATATATCTCTGTGCAGTTGACTACTTTATTTGTCCAAATGTTGAAAACATATTTTTGGCTCTGAGAGTGAGAAGAATGCATGGAGCTTTTTGTCTTAATTTTAGTTCCTTCTAGAACAACAGCAATAACAACAACAAGAAACAACAACAGCAGTAATATTGTGGTTAGATTGTGTCAGAAGCAATTGCTTCAGCACCGAGAACAATGTGTTTCTCCAATGCAGTCTGGACAGAAAGAAATATTTCACTCAAATATTATTTTTCAATCATTCAATAATGGTTTCCATTGCCACATGCTTTGGTTTTAATGAATTGTAGTCTGAAACAGGCTTTTGGTCTTCATGGTTTTACATAAAATCTAGATGTAATTTTCAGCAGATAATGACTCTGTCCAATTTTAGCTTGAGGCAGTCAATATAGTATTCATTCTAGGGTATCTTCCTCTCAATAATAGTTTCCCTGGTCTTGCTGCCATTAAGAACCCTTTCCTGAACTTCAGACTTCAGGATACTATCTCTCTCTCTCTCTCTCTCTCTCTCTCTCTCCCCCTCACCTTTACTTCATAGCATCATACAGCAAATCCTCTTTCCAAACAAGCAGGGGAAGGACAAAACCCTTGTGAAACAATACTGCCTCAAGAAGTAAAGTGGACAGGAGCACAGAACAACATTTCAGTAAGGCAAGCCCGGGAGGCTGGAACTGCACAGGTATCCCACAGTGCCGGCACATCGGACACTGAAACTCACCCAGCCAAGGCTCTAAGCTGTGCCAGGTTATTTCAGCAAGTGATAAAGGATGGAAGTACCACACTGAGAGTGAGTCATTTGAGCCATTCCAGTCAAGGAGTCACCTCAGAGAACACACGGAGAAGAGCCAGCCTGAAAACTTCATCCCTCCTGCTCGAGCCTGCAGTGCCCGCTCTAACACCGCTGTTCTGTGGAGGAAGTCATTTTTGTCAGCTTTCTTTTGAATGTTGATGGTGTTACAGGATTGAATGCTTCTTGTGAGGATTTAGCAGCTTCTTTTGGCAGCACCCAAGCACTTAACAAAGCATTTTAAAATTAAGTAAAACAAATCCTTGCTTTCAATCCTCTGTGAGGATAGTCTAGTTTCCAGAATTCAGGCATGACATAACTGAGATACATACAGTAACACAGTCATATAAATTCTGTTTAAAAACTCGCAATGAGCTTTAACAAGAAAAAAAAAATTAGCATTTTTACATGGCTCTAAGAAATTAAGTGGATAATTAAGTTAAAGAGAGCAAATTGAATTACAATGTTTTCTGTTGTGTGAGTTTTTATGTGGTGTATAGGAAGAAATGTAGATTTAATTGCACAAATAAATCCTTAATGAATTCCATCCTGTTTTTCTCTGGCTGTAAAATACAAGCTTTAATAACTTTATTACTTAATATTTTGCTTTTGAATAAATATTTTAAAATTTGTAAAATATATTTTACTTCAATTATTTTAGTTTTTCAGATTAAGATGAGGTTTTTTTTCCAAGTCTGCTTATACTAATCAGCAGAAGAAGATAAAGAGTGATTAATGAGGGTTGAAACCTTTAAAGCAAAGGGTTTGGAATTAAGTGCAGTTTTTCAGAGTTCAGGTTGATAATCTGCAGAAACTAAAAAGAAAATAATTTATATTTAGTGACTTTCAAAAGAATTTAAGGGTATTACTTGCCCACGGGAAGTAGTCTGAGGAGACATAAATCCACAAGTTGGCCACAAGTTATTCTGGATAAAGCTGTGTCAGCCTCAAGGAAAAGCCAAATAAGACTGTAGCTGTGGGGTCTGTCTGGTGCAGGCTGCTGAGGAGTGCCAGGAGGTGAAAAGTAGAATATGTGGGAGATACAGGATGTGTCTCAGCTCTGCTGTGACCCTGAAGGTCACCTCTGTCTGTGCTTTGCGTGACCACTGAGCCTATAAAGAGAAATCTTTCTCACACAACTCAGTCACAGAAGCCAAAAGCAAAGCAACAGCACCACACAACAAGGATCTTCACCTATTTAATATTTCTGGTGCTCCTCTAACCCCTTCTGAGGAACTCACTGGCTTTGAGCTGAATTACTAATAAGCAGTTCTGGTAGACTTTTCAGCTTGTGTTTTGCCCTACAACTCAAGGATCTGAATCCCATTCTATCTGGGAAAAAAAAAAAAATAAAAAAAACAACCAAACAAAAAAAACCCACTTTCTATCCATTTCAAAAGACCTTTCTTCATTGTACAGCTGGAACCAAACCCATTATTTGCGCTTTAGTGATGCGTGTCACTTCAATCTGAGTTACCTTAGTTTGAAAGAAAACAATAACTGACAACCAAGTTTTTAATTAAATGGGTCAATTCCATTCTACAAAATGCTATCTCCAAACTCATCTATTTTAGGCAACTTTTCCAATTTGAGCTTCCTTCCAGGAACTGTGAATGAAGAATTAATTTCTGTTTCAAAGAACCAATTATTCTGTTTGGTACTGAATTATGCTAAAAGGCAGATGGCTATTTTCTCTTGAATTCAAGCAGCATGTCTAGCCAGTGCCGTATTTCTTGATAGCATATCTGCAACAAGATTAAACACATCTTCCCATTCTGTTCTAGGCCTCAGACAATTTCAATTCACCTTCCAGTGCAGTTAGATTAATGAAAAGTCAAATATCAAGCTAGAAATAAGTGTCTGTGTTTATTTACTTCTGCCATTGTAACTTCTGCCATGCACTGGGGTGGTTAAGAGCACCAGTCCTCTCACAAAGAGGCACGTTTACAGGAGCTTCACAGGGAAGCAAAACCTTGAGGATATTCCATTAGTCTGAACAATTTATTCTTTACAGAGGCAGTAGTTATTTAACCCCAGACTCTGTCCATGTCTCTGAAGACACCATCTGCCACCATCAAACACGTCCACCTTGTCTTCCCTGGTACCAGTGAAGCTCTGTGGGCTCCTGTTTGCAGCTCTCATCCCATCCCTGACATCTCATGGAAGTGCTTCAGAGTCAGAAGAACAAAATGCAAGGATAAATACATGGAAAAAAGTAGCAAAATTTCTTCTAGGGGGATTTTTTTTTTTCTGAGAGCTCATCTTCTGGAACTAAAAATAGTTCATCCTGGGATGGACATGAGGATTTTCTGTACAATAAAATTAATAATGCAGCCAAAGGGGGATGTTTTTATTTCAGGTAGGGAAGCAGAGGGAAGTGAGGTAAGTCTTGTCTATAACCTTCTGAAAATGCTCTTTGATTTTTTAAAATTTTACATAAATCTCAGCAGGAACAGGTTCAGAGAAAGACTACAGCTATGACCACAATAACTGAATTCTTGTCTCGTGGGATTAGAGCAAAATCATATGAGTTCGTTTTGCAAGTCAGAACAATTCAAAGGGGAGTTTTGAGGATCACCAGAAGTAAGAAGATGTAGTTCAGCTGGAGGGAAGTGCTGTACCGAGAGCAATGAGCCCATAACTGGCAATGAACTCAGGCTAGGAACGTGTTCTGTCATCTGAGGGTAAAGAACCTTTTAATTTCTCTGTGCTAATAGTGAATAAACTTTATTTAGAGTGACTCACAGTTCTTTTATAAAAACAATACATAATGTGATTGTCTTGCAGTGGAAAAGGAGACAGGAAGTTACAGAGCAGAGCTTCTGTTTAGTCTTAAATTCCTTTGCTGCCTAATGACTTGTCTGTGTTATTTGTTCTCCAAAGTTAATACAAGTATTTCAAGCACTAGGCTGACCTGTTACTGGTATAGGAGATGTAGCAGACTATGCACAATTCCCTGCCTTAGTCTTTTTTCCTTTTCTTCAGCAGTGGACTACAACTTTACACAGAATTGCCACACCGAGTCTGACTCTGGTTTCAAGAAGAGATGAATTTTTATGAAGGGAAAGGACAGGTGGATGTCACTGTTTTCCCCAAGAGGCACCTCTCCTGCAAAGCCTACAGAGTTCTTTGCTCCTACATGAGGATGGCTGCTTGAAAAGAAAACCTTTCTGCTTCTCTGGGCAATGAATACTTCCACATCCTTCACCAGAAAAAAAACACTGTATTTGTGTGAAACAAATCCATGTAAGAAAAGGAAGTCCTGAGAGACTCAGAACCATCAAGATCAGGAGGAGTTTTCCTTGCAATTGTTCAGTTCTAGGCATTTAGAATTGTTAAATGTGGGTGCCAAGGGGAAAAAAAAAGAAAATAATAGCTTGTTGATCATTAAAGAATCCAATAGGTAGTGGAGTGAGTTAGGAAAAAAATCATATAAGCATACATAATCACTACTACTTCTTTCTATATGTCAATCTCTGAGAATGGTGCATCTCCACCTCCCAATGAACATAATATTTGAGCTGTCACTGCATTGAATAGAAATGTTGAGCAAGGTGTCAAAGCACAGTGTTGAAAAATCTATTTTGCAACTGAGAAGGAATGATTTCTGTAGATGTACAGTAAAAAATTATTCTTCAGTCAATTCACACACAATCTCGCTTCCAAAACACAATAGTAGAAGCCATGTATTGTTACAGGTAAAGGAATTCCTGTTCTGTACCACAATTTTCCTTCACTGAACATTAATTGAGAAAAATATGCATAATTATGATTATATGTGCATAGAAACACAGAAAAGAAGCACTACAGTATTTTAGAACAGAGGTCATTTGCTGACTCCAATAAACTGAGGCACATGATCAAAACTGGTTGCATTCCATGGAAAATACTCTAAACAAATGCAGACTATGTCTATAAAAATACATTTTGCCAGCAGGTCAAAACATATCATACTGCTGACTTTCAAAGCTCCATTACTGTAAAATAGATATTGAAACATGCTAAAAGCATTGTCCTGACTGGTTCCCTGTGCAGAGCTTAGCTTAAAGTTTATTGCTCAGGTAGAAGAGAAAGATCAAGCACAAAGTGTAGGATGTGAATATTACTTTTCTCCCTCTCCTGAGCCAGACAGAAAGATCAAATTCTTTTATTTACAATAAATGAGGTTCAACACAGACAGTGACTTCTCTCTCTGTGCATAGATTTTTCTGCTTCTGTCACCAAGCAGAACGTGGCAGGACTGAACATCTGAAGGAAAGGAATTTTCAAGTTGTAAGAAAGAGTACATTCAGTCCCAGCAGTCTTTAATGTCACACATCTCTGGCTTGACTGGTCAGGATTGTTTTATGTCCCAGCAGTTTTCAGGAAATACCAGGTCAGACCTTACTGCAGCTTACATTTGCACTGACAAACTCCTCACAGGACATAACCTGATTTCTGTGCAGTAAGAAGTAAAATAAACTGCATCTGGACCAAGGTAGTAGGTGTGTTGTCAGTTTATTTAAAACTAACCTTTAGCCCTTGGCAGGAGTTTCTCAGGCTCTGAGGAGTTATATCAGGAATGGACTTCTATAAAGCAAAAGGGAAAGTAATTTAGAAATATGGCAGTGTCATGGTGCTGGCCAGGTCCTGAAGACACAACTGCATTTGGAATAGGGTGCCCTGAATTAACAAACTCTGGTAGCTGGGCTGTTGAAGGTGATTAACAGCTGCTTTATTGTTTGTCTGCTTCATTCTGGGCATATGTGTGCTGAGGGGCTGCTGAAGTGATGTAGGAGAATAAATAAATAAAGTCTCTGGGACTGAGGAAGAAAACATCCTCTTGTATTTTAAGTGAACCTGAAATTCATGGAACATTTTGATCAATTACTTTTAACGTGCTTCAAAAGAATAAAAATGCCCACCCTTTAAAATGGTCTTTAGTGTGACAAATCTAATGACATGGCAATAAACCAGAAAATTGTGACTTTGTTGTTCTGCTGGTTTATTGCTCAGCAGAGAAAATGCTGATGAGCACAAGAAGGTATAAAAGAGACTGAAGAATCTTGGCTGAGCCTCCATTCATAAAGCTTTATTGAAATACAAACATGTCATGGAAGTACAAAGCCAGCTAAAAACTCACAGCTAAATCAGGTAGACTGAGACAAAGTCATTTCACTGGATATTACCTAACACTGCTAACTCACATGGCTAAAGAATTAGAGTTTCAGTTCACCTGCACAAAGGAGTTAACTGCTTTCCTCTCTTACTGGGGGCCTGTCAGCCAGGCAATGAAAATTAATTGAACTCCCAAGATTCCTAAACACAGCTTCTCTGGTTTTGTTCTTTTCCTCATTTACTCATCAATAAAAGTAAGGCTGAAACTGGGCAGGGGGAATAGGTTGTTAGCAAATGGTTTTTGTTCAAGAATTTGTTTCTTAAAAGGTAGATTTCTATATTTCTTTCCTAAATTCTCTTCTTTCAATGTTAGGTGCTGACATCTGTTACTCCTGTCTTAGACTTAAAAAAAAAAACAAACCCAAAACTATTATTTTGTAAAGAGTTTTCATTCACTGTAATTTTCACTTAAGCATTCAGCTTGTTATAAAAGATTGAATTCTACTGCCAGGAAACTAAAATTACTTTTTTTTTCTTAGAAACACAGACAGACTCAAGCAACACATATTTTAGGGAAAATGCATTCTCTTTCTTTTCTTTTGTCCAGTTTGATCCTGTTCAGAACTGCTGTAAATTTCCCTTTGAAAATTATTTTATCACCTTTAATTATAAAAATATGTGCAGATATTAGCCAACCTAGATAGAAATATAATCTCTGTAAATTCTATTTTGTTCAGAAATCTAATCCAAAAAGCCTCAACTCATTCATCCCACTGTACATGGGATAAACTCCTGCAATTCCCACGTTCTTGCAAGAAGAAGTCCCTTTTGCCATATTTGTTTATTTGTTTGTTCTGCTATTTTTAATTTCAAAGGATGAGAAAAAATTAGCACAAAGGACTTAAATAGTTACCTCTTCTCTTCTTTGTGTGGGGAAATGTGTCTTGCAAGAGGCAGCGGCTGTTCAGTGTCAAGGCACAGCTGGAGCTCAGCCGCAGCACGATGCAAATTTCTGTTTGACACTGAACATCTCATGGGACAGAACCAAAACCAAACTGTGCGCACTGTGTGAGTGAAAGAACATTATAGTGGGAATCTTCATCAGGGCTGACACTATCCCTGGGATGTAGGGAACAGCAGAGAGTGTGCTTCACCCTTTGGATATGTCCATAGGAAAAAGAATTTTTGGCTCACTGTACCTCAGCCTGGAAGCTCACGACCTTCTATTTGCCTGGCTATCTGTTTGCTTGTGTTTTTTATCAAAATATTTGGGAAATTGTGAGCCTGCTGGAACCCCAGTGAGGTAATACAGCCAGCTGAAAACACACTGGAGTTTCCTTTTGCCAAAGGAAACAGCCTTCCTGGGAACTGGCCTGGGTGTGTTACAGGAAAGCTTGCCTTGCTTTCACAGCCTAGAAAGAAGAATATTGCTTAAGACTTTTGGGATGGAAATTGTTGCAGTTATTCATAAAGTGTACATTTATTGACCCCATATGACATAAATTAAATGCATATATGACAGTAAGAAGCAGCTGTAGACCCACTGGAGGAGCTCTTCTGAGAGCAGTGAAAGTGTGACTGAGCCTGTGTCTCACCCAAGGAGCTCAGGGACACGTAGAGAGCTGAAGTACAGCTCCACAAAAGCACCTCAAGTAAATAATCTCAGAATTATTGACAAAATATTTCTTGCTCTCTCTAATGCTATTTTCTGCACTGAGACTGTGCAGCACATGGTCCTGGCTGACTTCAGGACTTGGCAACGTCTGCTGAGGTTGTTAAAATGCAGTTTATTTTATGTCCAATGCATCTAATGCTTTTGTTGGTACAGCTTTATTAACGTTAAGAGTTGTTAAAAAAGAAAATTACTGAACTGGAAAATGATATTGTTGCAGACTGGCCTTGTTAGTTGAGTGAATGTAAATAATATGGCCCATTGCATGTGACAATGAAAAATTATATTGATTCATACTAAAGCATACTCCATTCTCATATGTCATGATAATGCTGAAAATATTTTTGTTTTAGAAACAGACAATAAAAGGTTGATCTTGCAGAACTTCTTAGACAATTTCTTACACCTTTTAATTGCACCAAGGTATTTGAAATTCACATGGATTTTACAGAATATCTTGGTTTTAATCTTTGTATGTACATGTACAGGTATATTTATTTACTCTGGGAGACTTCTGACTGATATTGAAGGAAGTCATATTTTCCTCTAAGAAAATAAGCTAGGTCACATTATTGCCCTAACAGTTTAAGAAATTATGATCTTTACTGTAATAATAACCTGGCAGTTTATGTAAATGTTCCTAACCTGTTTCACTACAAAAACACATAACGAAGTCTAATCATCTTGGTTTCCCAAGAGATCTTCTGACAATATTCCAAATCATGTGAGTTTTTCTTCTGGATAAACTCTGTAGGGTTTGACCACAAGTCCAGAAAAGGTCTTAGATGGTTTCAGAACTTGCTTTTTTCTGGTAGATGCTGTCAATGTCCAGCACTGACTTTACACACACACTCAAACATTCTAACTCTAATGACTAGGCTGGCTTTTAAAAAATCAAAATTATATATACCTTACTTGACTTCTGTATTTGAAGCAAATTAATTTCACATGATGATATAGCAAATGCCATGATAATATAGCAAAGGCTTGGTTGAAAACCAATAAAAGTCAGTCAATGTCTGCCCCTCTGCCTCCAAGTACAGTGCAGCAAAGCCAGACTGTTTAAAGACATAATGATTTCCTAACTTAAGTGGTTTCTGAAAGCAATCTTTAAACTTCTAAAAAATTCTATTCAATAAAATTCTTTTATAAGAGATATAAATAATTTAGGTGGAAATGCCCTTTTCTAACTGAGCTACTCTGTCTGGCAAGAGGGGGACTATTTTTGCAATGGAAGGGTTGAATATATGCTTTCAGAATATGTAATGTCTTCCTGCAGAGGTGAAAATGTCCCTAACCATGAGGCAGAAGTTTATCTCCTGACAGAGATGTGAAATACTGTTTCAACTGTTAATAACTTAATTCCTGAAAAATCCTGGGAAAACCTAAATTTTAGATTGAAAGACAAAAAGGGAAAAAAATAAAGTAGCTCTATAAAATTCTCATGCTTCTACAAATCGTAAGCAAAACTTAAACTCAACACTGCGAAAACTTACAATCAGATAGAGAGCAGACTGTGGGAATGACCATAATTAGAGGACGAATGTGTGAAAGCAGCACAAGACTAAGCTGAGAAAGGATGACCCATGTAGTGCTGATCTGCCCTGCAAACCAGGGCTGGAAAATTGCTTTCCAGTGGGGTTGCAGATGGTGTGCAAAGCTCTGATGTACTAAGAAAAGAAAACCTAGTAGTGAGTAGAGAAAGCTGATACTCCAAGATCTGAAGAATTCCCTGACAGGGAAATTTGAGGCAGCGCTCTCTGGAATTGGTGCTATACTTAGTTAATTAACTAAACTTGTCTCCCCATCCCTGCTGCAGCTACCCTGCTATAAATCCTGTCACAGAGCACCTGCTGGGGCACAGCTCTGGTGAGCAGGTCTGGGAAGGGCAGTGGAGCAATTTGTATTGCTTTGGTGATTGTGGATGCTTGTGTAGCTGTGCTAATTTGTGCCATTGCCCTTGGAGAAAAGCAGAATAAGGAGAAACAGAAATTGTTTTGTTCCTTTGTCCTTTGGGCTTTCAGAAGCTTAACGTGCACCGTGTGTAAGAATTATTTTGTGGTGACAAAGACATAGAGGGAACTATCTCAAAGGCCTTGTGAATAGTTGGGGGGATATTAAAACACAGTGAAATATGTTAATGACATATTAAGTATTCAGACACAATTTATTTACATTTCATTCTTTCATCTGTTTGAGAAGCACTGTCTAAGGACAAGTGTTACAAGGAACAATTTGTGTTTCCTTAAATTAGGATGTGTTTAAAAAGGCTTATCAGGAGTGCAATTTTTAATGTGACTTTAATGTGACTTTTTGCTTGTGTAACAACTTCAAAAGCTGAATTTAGGCTTTGTGCTTATGTAGGTCTGAAGCCATCAGAAAACAAGCTACACAGTAAGATGTTTTTGTTCCTGCAGAAAGGGAAAATAATAATATATTCATCGATTGTGTCCAGCTCTGGCCACTTAAGCTCAGCAAGCAAATAATCAGAAAGGAACAACCAATTATTCAAGGCAAGAAAAAAAAAATCACATCATAGCACTTAAAAAACTTGCATAATTTAGATAAAAGAGTGAAATAAAAGGGACAATAGGAAGACATGTGAAGATATGTGAATGCTCTGAATAAGTTCCATGTTGGTCATGACATGGGTTGGATTCCTAATGCATAATATAAACAATTACACTAGTATCAGTAACACTTTATTTTGAAAGGAATAAAGCCAGTTACATTTCTAGGAATAGCTAGTCTATATCTGAAAAGAGTTAAGTATAAATATACCTTGGAAACATAAGTAAATTCTATTAGTCTCAGCCTCATAATTGAAAAACTATTCCCAAAATAGATATTTTGCTGATTATGTTTGTAAGGTATTCTTTTTGACAGATGGATCATAGATCAATGCAGAGTTGCTGATTTAGGTACTTGATGGCTTCCATTATCACTGAGTACGCTGAAATTCTTAGTATTTACCCATATGAGAAGCAAGGAACTACTCCATTGCACAAACAGGAAGATAAAGTTTTGGATAAATATTTAAGTGACATACCCAAGGTCATGTAAGAATTCTGGCAGACTGGGGACTCAGTGTCACACTTTTGCCTCACCAACTCGTTTCTTTATCCAGTGGACTACCTGGAGCTGGTGTGAGAGTGATTGTTGGAAGCACCCAGGTTTTGCTGTCAGAAATTTGGGGAAGGCCACGACACTCAATCCCAGACCTTGCCTGAATGTCTAGAAAATTTTCTTTAACTCTCCTTGTGGGAACATGAGCTCAGGCAGGGACAGAGCTCCCTGCAGAATGCCAGGGCTGGCAGTCCCCTGCAGGGGACACTCCCATGGGGAGCCACTGCACTTTGTCTTGGAAGCTCTGCCTGAGGAGCCAAAATTCGTTTTATCCCTCAACTCTCTCTGCATTTATCACCTACAAATGCGTCCTTGCATTAACAAGGATGAGGCCAGTAATTCAGCTGGTGATTATAGATCGTAAATTTAGTGAAAGTACATGGAACACTCTGGAAACCCACGTTATAAACACAAATAAATAACTTTCTTAAAAGCTGGTCTTTGATACAAACAAACCAAAAAGTGAAGAAACAAAAAACTATTACAAGGATTAATGCATGTGGAAATTGCAAAAGTAGCATTCAAATTTTAGTTATAAGTTAGCCAGAGAACCAATAGATTGAGTTGAGGTCTCAAAAACACCCAAACCAAGTTTTGAAGTAGTACAGGAAGGCTGGGAACTCTTTCAAAGAATTATCTAGTGCTCATTTAAGTGGTTTTTCGTGAATCGCAATTATTGTGTCTCTAAAGACAATTTTAGTCCTAATATGTGTAGCATCAAGAACTTAGGAATACTTTTATTCTTCTCTGTAATTATTTTAGAGATGTAGAGTGTTCTGTTTTCTGTAACTACTGGGAAAATAAGATGAAAGTGACCTTTGGAGAATCAATTGTTGTAAGCTTTGTGTTGGTCTTCAAAAATATATCTCTTTGGAATAGCTATTCAAGGACTCTTTTTTTTCAGTTAATTGAATTCAACATGTTATTTTCAAAAGTTTTCTGTTTTGAAGCATTTCTGGGATTTTTGTCTTTTGATTCTAAATGAGTGTGCAGCGTGCAGAAATGTTGCAGCCATTTGGATACAGGCTAATATTGATGGAAAATGAAAACGAAGTAGAGGTCAGAAAACTGAACAGGAAAAAACCTGAACACCTCAGAAGAATGCAAAGGCAACCACATACAGGTTCAGCTCAGGGGGTGCCAGTAAACTTTACTGACACGTGTGCACCTTGTTTCTCCGTGGCTCCATTTTGGGATGATTTTGGTATCTCTCTGCATACCTAGGTTCTATTTAAGAAAAAAAAACTAGGGTAGAGAAGGGGTTGTGATTTCAGACCACAGAGGACAACAGGGCCACTCCTGCCACAGGTGAATTTAGCTGCAGCTGGTGCTCTGCAGGTCTCAGGTGCTGATGTTCACTGGAGTGGTTGTGCACCTGGTGATTTTGGGTGTAATTGTGGGTGTAGCCCTTTGGCAGTGGTAGATGAAAGCAGGAAAAGTCAGGAAGGTGCTTAATCACCAGCAATGAGCAGGTGATTTAATTCCACTAAAAGCAAAGGGAATAACATGATTAAGCTCCAGAGAGAAATTTAAGTATGTGTTTATGTATCTCCTAGAAGAATTTCAGTAGGCAACTTGATGTATTATAAATCTGAGTCACACAGTCTTCCTGTATTAGTGCAGAGACAATCTGCTTTATTTAATTTAGCTGCAGACCTAGGGACCTGGTCCATTGCCAATCAAGTCTTTCAGCAAAGTTTAAGAGTCCCTGTATGATAAAAGTTTGAATAGAACAAAGAATGGACAGGAAAGAATTTCAGGCTTAAATATTTGAAGTAAAGAACAAATGGTCAAAATTTTGTCTTTGTGACAAGTCAGAGACAAATGGCTTTTTTCTTTAACACCTCTCTGTCCTCTGCTTTTCACAGCAGAGGATGAGAAGCATGAAGATTTTAAATAAATATGACTAAGAAAACATTTTAAAATATTGACTGAAAATAAGCCTGCCCCATTTCCATAATTGCTGCAATGTAAATTTACTAGATCAGGTAGTATTTGTTTTTTTATTAAGAGTGATGGCTAAGTATTAGGCTTTCCAAGACTGGTTTGTTATTTCCATTACTTCCAAATATCTCCAAAACATCTTTTGTGAATTGAAACAGCAGAGATTTCTATATATTTCTTTTAAATTTATCTTCTGAGTAGTCTATTTCTATAGTTGCTCATGAAAAAGAGATTTTACAGGCTCTGAGAATGCCAGGCATACTAAAAAATGGATCCAAATTACTCTATATAGTAGTGCTTGTATTATCTTTTTAAAGGCATGAAAAATGATAATGGTATAGCCCTCATTTCTAATTTTGTTTCCTTAAGCTCATTCTCTTGCACATACTCCTGATAGGAATTTTGAGGACTCCAATAATGAGTTAGCTTGTGCTCAGTTAGAGAGGAATCCCACAGTTGTTGTTTGCATGGGAACAGCCCTGGAATAATTCTGCCCTCTGTTTTCCACATTCATTAGGAGACCTTTCAAAGCAGACACAAGGAATAAGGAATTTGTATGACAGAAACCTGAAATCCAAGAAAATGTCCTTCATTTCCATTTCTGAAGCAGCTCTAATTTTCAGAGATCCTGACAGTGGAACTTTTGCAGCTTTATTGGTTCAATTGCAACACTGAAAATGGGACATTTGGAATTTTATTCTTGTTTGTCTTTAAAAATAAGAAAAAAATACAAGAAGATGAAGACATTTTAATAAGATTTTTCTTGCTTAGGCAGGAGAACATGCATGAAGTCCTCTTGTACTACACATGTGCCACCACATTGAGCTACTGAGAGAGATTCTCTGTTTGAAAGAGTGATTAACAATTAGGCCTTTTGATTCCTGAAATGATCAATATATTCTTGATTAGAAGTGCATGAAAGGGCAGTTACATCAGTCTTCAGATTCGTACCCTCAAACATAAAAATACTTTCTTACCACACACACGCTTCATTAAATGTGAATTATCTTCATTTCAGTTTTGGTGTTGGTAGTTTTTCCTTTCTCCCATTTTTCCTAGTTTTTCCTCTGCTATGTATTGCATCAGATTCCAAGAAAAGAAAAAAATCTTTTCTCATTATGAAAGGAATGGGGTGCTTAGAACTTCACAGACTAGAAGCACAGGTTGGAGGAGGACATGCTTCTGCCTGCTTCCCTGCAGCACCTTACTTTCATGACCTGAGCAGCATCACTGAAAGTCTTCTTAAAGCTCTGAAAGAAGAAAGAAAATATCACCTTGTTGCTTCTGTTTTTCAAACTGTGGCCTTGAAAACAACTTTTGGTGCTTAGAAAACTGTTGTTTCTATTCTTAACCATTGTGGTGTCTAGCAGAGATAAGGTATGTCAAATTTCATGCAGAGATAGTCTTGAGCTCCTACTCAATTTTTAATACTTTTCAGCAATGCTTTTTCTCCATTTTTTTTCTTCAAGTGACATTTTCTTAATACCTCCCACTCATATTTCACAAGAATACATACTATAGCACAAGTAGACACAAAATAACATCTAGCAATTTTGAAAATATCTGTATAGCATACTAAAAATTACACCACAAAGAGAACAATAATAAGCAGGTCCCTTTCTTACTCATTTAGATGCAGACAACACCATAGTGTGGGGTAATTCAGATTTTAAGGCTCACTGCACATTTGAACTAATTTAAGTGTGTTCTTGTGTCATTAATGAGTGCTTTCACCACTGGAAGACTCACCATCAAAAATACTGGCAAATAACAAGTTTTAATATGAACCTGTGAAGGTGCAACTTTAACAGAGTTTAGTGGTGAAGTTCACTTTATTACTTAATGCATGGATGAAGCGTACAAAGGAAAATCATATGAGAGTCAATTTAAAATTATTTACCTAGTAAAAAAAGCATAAGGTTGCAACTACAAAAGACAAAGGTGCAAAAGAATTTAGCAGCATTTAATCATTCACTAATTTAATAATCATAAAGTGATTAAATAGGATTTGCTACAATTATAACAATGACTTATTATAGATCCATGATAACAACAGGCCATCAGGGATGACTGATTATCCTCTGTTCCCCACCTTGGTCGGGCAGTTGATGTTCCTGTTACACTCAGTGGTGTTCCCACCTGTGCCATGGGAGAGCACCTGGTACAGCCAGAGATGCTTCATCCCCCAGTTCCTCTGGTCAAGGCTCATCAGGAATTCCTGAGATCCTAGACCAGGCCCAGGGGTTGTGGAGGGATGCACCACCACATTTACTGTCTTAAAGTTGTGAAATTTCTCTTTTTTACATTTCTCTTTTTCTATCTTTACCTTCCTATAAATAACATTCCTGTTCTTATTGACACATGAGATCTCAATACCATTCAGTTTTGAAAAATGAAATCAAACTGTGGTCAAAGACAGTGAAGAGATCACTTTATGTGCCCTGAAAAAGGGAAAGAGAAATGCCAGTATGTGCTTTATTTGATATCAGTGACTCCACAATGGAAACCATCACCATCACTTGGCTTCAGGATCACAACCTGCTTCTCTCCTGAGACACACCCTGGAGGAAATAAATTTTAAAATTCTACCTGTACAAGTATGCTGTAGAGCTGGGGCAAAGCATTTTCAACAATCAGATCTCAAGGCCTGAAAAGAGCTTGCTTAATCAGGTAACATTTTGTATTTGATGTAACTGTTAAGATTAGAGGCCTCTTTAAAAAAAAAAAACAAACATGCAGACACTGAAAAATGCAATTTTACAACTGTAAGAAACATTTTTCTTAAAAGTCAGAGTACATCTTTTATTAATGCTGCCAATCATATGAAGAAAGAAATTAATTTATTTTGTGCCATATCTAAAAACATTAAAGGAGTATGTTTTAAGAGGCTTGTCTCATTTTTCATTCTACCTGGGAGATGAAATTTAAGATGCTAATAGTTTGGAAAATATGACTTCAAGAATATATGACTTTAATCACTTCTGGTTTTGGTTTGTGCTTAGGGAATTTTAACTGAAAACTTGATTGTTCTCTGGCAGATTTTTACACTTATTTCTAGTTTGTGGGGTTTTTTTTTTCCACATAAGTCTTGTGGCTTTGATTTGCAATTGAGACCTTGGTTTTTTGATTTATACCTGTTGTTGTCCAATTAGATCTTGCGCTTATTTGTCAATGTTATTCATCTTTTGTATTCACAAAAACTGTATCTGCCGCAAAATTCAAAGAAAACACCGACTTTTGTTCCTCTAAATGAAGTGTGTGAGCTGTAGGAGAGCTCGTGTTGTGTCACAAACTGGCAGTCCCAGCACTCTGAGGTGAAAGGCAGCTCAGGTATAGATGAAGGCTGTGTTGTCCTATGGCAAATGCAAGAAAAATGTGTTTAGACTTAGCAGTCCCATGCTGGAAAGTCAGAGTTAAAGTCAGAGTTGGTATAAATGCATAGAACATTTTTTCTTTCAGAGCTGTAAAATTGTAAGGTTGTTGCACTAAGGTGCTTTGCACTGTACAGGACCTCTGAAATGAGCAAAACCAATCACCTGCCACCACAAATAATGCACAATGCAGTGACTTTCATAATCTTACAGGGGACAGTATTATAAATAATTAGGGATTTGATTTGGCTTTTTAAAAATCTGCTGTGTTGGCTACTGGAAAGCTGTTCTTTCTACATCCAAAATATACAAAACTTTAATAATTAGAGGCCTTATAATGTCAGTAAATTGCCCTTAGAAACATTTTATAACTATTTTGAATATTACAATTATTACTTTTTTAAATAAAGCTTCTGTCTTGTTAATATTTTTTCTGCTTTATATATTTTTTTTTTCTTTTGGTAGATTAAATGCAAAGATATTAAACAAAATCTAATCATTGTTATTGACTCAAGTCTAATATAACATGTAACTTCAGTCCCAACAGTAATATGTTGCAGGCCTTTACTTTAACAATTCCTTGTCTGCTTTTAGTTAATTGCTTGCATCTTCCTCAATTGAACCAATATTTGACAAATTTTCACTAGAACAAATATGTAGGAATACAAAGATGGAAGAATTTCAGAGTTGGAATCATATTTCCTCTAGGTAAACTATGTTAAATTTAGGTGAACATCTCAGTTTGCAATAATTCCTTCAATATTTATTCTAAAAATATGCATACTTTGGACATCAGATTCCCAGATTTCTCTATCTCTTAATCCTTTTTTTTTATTGCTTTAAATACTGTTTCCTTTTATATCCACTAATCCCAAATTTGAGTTAGTTGACATTTTTGTTCCCAGAGTTAACATTTGTTTTGCTGCACCTTTCAGGTTCCTGTGGAGTTCTTGGAGTTTTCCTTTTAGTTCCAACATGGTCATTTTAAATACCTCTGTTTTCATTTTTGCATTTCACCTTTATATCTTTGAAGATTTCATAATTAAAACTGAGAGTATTAACTGACATTACCACTCTCTACAGCTCCCTGAAAGGTGGCTGTGCTCAGGTGGGGTTGGGCTCTTTCTCAGGCAGCACTGACAGAACAGAGGACACAGTCTCAAGCTGTGCCAAGGGAGATACAGATTGGATATTGGGAAAAAGTTTTTTACTTTTTACCCCTTAAAGAAAGGGTGATAAAGTGCTGGAATGGTCTGCCTGGGGAGGTGGTGGAGCCACCATCTCTGGATGTGTTTAAGAAAAGCCTGGATGTAGCACTCAGTGCCAGGGTTTAGTTGAGGTGTTAAAGGTGGGTTGGACTCCATGATCTTGAAGATCTCTATCAGTCTAGTCATTCTCTGAATTCTGTTGTGGCAAGAACATTTCTCTCCCTCTCAGGATTTTTCATAGAGGTGCACAGAGAGAAATGAAAGACAAAACAATTTCTATTTCTGCTCCTTGTTTTTCCTATGTGGAATGTGTTTGGAGGATTGTTTACCTGGGGTGAGTGCTTGATTGGATTCTGGTGAGGATTGTTGGAGCCTGGTGGCCAATCCAACCCACCTGGGGCTGGACTTGAGAGAGGGTCACAAGTTGTGTTAGAGTCAGACAAACTAATAGGTAGTTTTAATATCCTCCTTTTATATAGGATATTAATGTATTTTAGCATAGTTATAATAAAGAAATAATTCAGCCTTCTGTATTGAGTCAGACATTGTCATTTCTTCCCATTAGGTGTGCCTGCATTTACAATATTCTGTGACTTTGGAGACTTGCTCAGATTATCCCTGCTGGTTCTATACTTAGGAACCCCACTTTTTATCATCTATTTTTGTTTATTTAACTGTTTATTTTATTTCTTTGCATGGTCTCAGCTCTCAGCTTTACTGCTGGCAATTCTTGCTTAAGCCCTACATTACTTGATAGCTAAGATATAGCTGGCTAATTGTTCTTTTCCTGTTCATAAAGGTGATTCTTGGTATCTTTATTGGAGTGATTGGCTGAATGTTCTTTCCTCATCAATTTTTTTTCTCCTTTTTTGACATACAGATTCTTGATAGCCTTAAATCTTGGAGATTTCAAAATTCATTAAAATTTCAGTTTTCCTTCTTACATACCAATTTGTCAGTTTGTCCTATTACTCAGCAGCACTGAAAAAAAGCCTGGCTCCAGCCTCTTAACAGTCTTCCTCCAAGTACTTATATACATTTCTTACTTAATAAAATTTAATGTATCTTTATATTTCAAATTGAGCCAAGTCATAATGCATCTACCAAAACTTGAAATGCTTGTTGTAAGTTTTTGAATCTCCTCAGTATTTATGAATTTAAAGAAAAACAATATTTTATTATTTTAATGAGAATTTAGGGACAGCCTGACAGTTTTTTACTTCAGACAACAGCTGATTTAATAATCATTAGATAAAATTCTGTTGGTTGCGTGTTGTTCAAACTTCAACCTAATTCAAAGCAGGACAGCAAATGGCAAGGCATGCTACAGCATTCCTGCTTTTGAGACAATCAGCAGCCCACTAATACAATTCTCCAGTTTCATTGCTATTATTCTTCAGTATAAAGGAAAAAGGAAAATAATCATATGACAGCGACCAAATGTCTAATACATATTCATTCAAACCCCTTTCCAGAAGATGCAAAAACTGCATTTATAGATGTTAGGGAACTAAGAAAGTAGCTTTATCCTCATTAACAACAATCTCTTGTACTATTTAATCTGCCAAGTGTATGTTCTTGCCAATCTGTGCAAGAACAATAATTTTAAACTTATACTTCCATATACCTATTTATCTACCCTCCACTTGTAAAAATTCTTTTGTTTTCTTTATTATATGATGTTATTCATATTCCTGTTTTCTGAAAAAGAAAGAAAGGCATGTCATCTTCTGTCTTTTTCCACATCTTCAGATGCCTTGCAAAGAACGGATTTTTAAAATAATTGCTTCCTCTTTTAATTAAAAGTCAACACCTATTGAAGTCATCCTGTTCTGCAAACCTTCAGTTCTTTTGTATTACAACAGTGCCAATTGCTTCCCTGTTCTATTTTATTTGTTTCAAATCCAGCTAAAAATTTAGTTATACTTCCCTGGCTGGCAGTCTTCCAGAATAATAGCAATGCTCTGAAATTGATTGAATAGCTCTGTCATTCCAGAGAGCAAATTAAATCAGAAATGCACCTTTCTAACTGTTGGGCCCTTAATTTCCTTAATCTGCAACCAGTGCACAGGAAACAGTTCCCAGTCCAATTACCCAAAACACTGAGATCTTTAAAAAATGCACAAGGAGCTCAGGGGACGTTCAACTTCTGGCACTGCAGAGTGGCTCAAGCCAAAGCAAACATCCCTGCAAGATGCTTAATGCATGAAACTAACCAAGTAGAATTCAAGTTAAAAATCTGATAGTCTGTTTTCAATGTTTTGATTAGAAAATTAACTAGTTGACTAAAAATGCTTCATGGAGCTCATTTGCATTAATATTAGAAGAATAAGAGACATCACACAAACCTTATGACACTAATTACAGGGCAATGGCATCGTTAACATTATTTAGCTACTGTAAGCTGTTAATCAGTGGCTCAAAACTTAGCAGTTACCCTGTTTTGCCATATTTTGGGTGCTGAGCACTGGCCAAGGCCCACCTTGTGCTGATAAATCCTTCCTGCAGGGGAGAAGTGTGGGTGACACATCCCCAGGAGCTCAGGCTGCTGCTCTTTGCAGCAGCAGCCCCAGAGGTGACAGAGTGGGGACACCTGTCCTCATCAGCGCAGGGTCACACACACACACCCAGCCCCACATGTCAGCAGGAGGGGTGCACTTCAGATTCCTGCAAGGTTTTATGATTAAGGCTCAAGCAAAACAATTATGTTTTGTAAATCTTATCAGTCCTTTCAGCTGAAGTACTCTTCCTAGCTGTGTCAAAGGGACATAAAAGGGAAAATCCCAAATGGTGAGAAGTGTATAAGAACCCAGTGTGGTCAGTCCTCAACAGCCACATGATCATACCGTTGTTTACAACTTCTCCCACTTTCAAGATAAAGTATTAGAATAGTATCACAGTATCTCTTTGGTTTAAAGGATGAATATACCTCTACCAGCATGTATAAGAGACTTTTTCTGTCTAAAGAATACTGGTCTTTTATTACAGTGTTTATTAATTCTTTTATTTTGCCTGTTTGAAGTCTGTGAGTCTGAGTTTGTTAAAGTTAGAACTTCTGGGGTGTTACCTTTTCCCTTTCTTTTTCCTGTACTTCATATATATATCTCAATGTCTTCTGATTGGAGAGACTCTGGTCCCATACTGGCTGATAAATTAGAGTAGATTTATTTCTGTCACCTTCCAAGGAAAGTTCAATAGCCTTTTCCCCACAGCTCTGCTTTTGAATCATACCAACTTTGTGATATAAAAGATATATTGTATTTATAGCATTTTATTTCATGCCTCTAGCTAATTTCAAATTCAGCTTTGCTTTTTTTTCCCCTCCTTTCATAGATGAGAAAATGCTATAAGTGGATACATTTACAGCACTTCACAATACTGAGGTCAAAAGTCCTGAAACTCCATTCTGCCTTAGGGAGGGAATTTTTTTTCTGGAGCTATATTGAAAGCTTCAGTTTACCTTGTATGTTTTCATGGTTTTGTTCAAAATTGGTAAATATACAGATGCCTCCGAACAATAAAGGCAAGAAAATAGGATGCAAACAACCATGAAGCTAACAAGAAGAATCTCATTGCCTCCCAGGAGACTTAACTTTCACCTGTTATGAAGAATCCTCTGCTTTTCAGCAGTTTCAGCAAAATAACCTACATGGCAGTTGAAGGAAAAATGTCATTTTCTTGAATCAGTCTATAAGGCAGTCCTTGGAACTGCTGTAGTTGAAAACAGTGGTATTGCTGCAATGCAGCATGTCTTTGTTTTATATGTTTGCCTAATTTTCAGTTCATGTCATAATTCAACTGTCTCCATGTACCCCTGTTCAGGAATAATCCGTGCAGAAAGGGATGAAATAATTTTACCTATAATTCAACAGGAGAACTTGCCTGTTGGATATTTTAGGTTGGGTATTAGGAAAAGGTTCTTCCCCCAGAGGGGTCTGGGCACTGGAACAGGCTGCCCAGGGCAGTGCTCACAGCATCAGCCCAACAGAGCTCATGAAGCATTTGGACAATTCTCTCTGGCTCATTGTGGAATTCTTGGGGCTCTTCTGCGTGGAGTCAGGAGCTGGACTTCAAAGATCCTTGTGGGTCCCTTCTAACTCAGGATATTCTATGATTCTACAATAGAAAAGAACATCAAAATGAGAATTTTCCTCCCCATTTAATCAGAAATTATCACCTCTCTGCCTTTTAATTTCTCTCCCTCTTTTGTAGGAGTGAGGTAGCAGCACAGCAAGCTGGATTTTAAGCCTGTCATTTAGCAATGTTCTCATCCCATGCAAGGTCATGCACTGATATTTGTAGCGTTTTATAAGGAGAAAAAAAGAAAGAGAATCATTTTGGACAGGGTTTATTTTCTTTTTTTTTTCTTTTTGTGACGAAGAACTATACATTAAAACAACATTTTATTTTGAGAGCAGGGTGTATTTGGGAACATCCACTGATGCTGATTTGTGTACCAGCCCCCAGTGGCCTCAGTTGAATTGTACACGCAGATCAGTGACAGCACACCTTTAAGAATTGCCTTTTAGAATTAAAGGGGAACAAATTATAAGGAGACAAAGTGTTTCACCTCATGTACAGCCCTTCTGACTACTTCAGAAAGTTCAAACAGTTCTGGCAATGTTGGAAACACAATCTCATTACTCTGAAACTCCTCACAGCTTAGGAAACTCCACGATTCTCCTGTCCTAAACCTGACATTTCATTAAATGAAGATAAACTACACACACATTAGCAGCTTGTATGAGCATTACTTTTCCAGCCTGTTTCAATTAAAATAAAGATCAAATACAAGACATTTCAGAGAGTGGTTTTGGTGACACACTAAAATTCTCAGATTAGAGACAAAAATACAGCCCCCAGTGTACTTCTACAGAAAAATAAATTATCATGTCTATGCATGAAAAACAAGGAGAGTTTGGTAAAGGGGATGTATATTCCACTCCAATGAAGCAGACTATAAAATTCATTCTGTAGCCTTTCATCATGCATTTTTATCCATTTTCTTCATCAATGCAGAACAGAAAGGTGATTTCACTAAGATGTGTTTCTTATTTGTCCTATGTCACAGCCATATACTGGTAGGTGCAATGTTTTCTAGTTTAAAAATAGTTTATAATTACACTTCTCTGAAATTTTATTTGATGTGTTCCAAAAGACAATTAAGAGAAAATAAATAATTTTTAATTTTGAAAATTACTAATTAGAAAAATATATTTCTGTGTAAGTATATGTCTCCTTCATATATATGCACAGGCTGTAACATATTTTGAAAAAGAGCATTTATGTGTGCATCCACAAGTGACAGCACATCCAAATGTGCAAGATCTTTCTAGATTTTAACTTGTTTACTTTGTCTTTCAAATTGTCTTTTGAAAGAACAACAAAAGATTTTAATGCTTCTCTTTGCTAAGTTCACACAACAGTAACTACATTTAGGTTTTGGATGTGAATCTGGAAAATGAAATAGAAATGAAATGCATTGTGGAGTATGTGTTTACAACCTGTATTTTATGTTGCATTACAAGTTCTCTGTTTTAGTTTAATGACTATTTATGTAATGAAATTCTTACATTCCTATCCCCAAATGGGGCATTTTCTATACTTGGATAGGTTTAAGATTGTGGTGTCTCTCTTCTTGATTAGGAGTTAATATCTTATTTGTGAAATGCATCTTTGAACACTGAATTCCTTTGCTCTGTAAAGTTTATTTTTCCATCCAGAGTCCTTCAGGATCACTGCAGTCTCAGCTGTACTCAGTATATACCTAACCAAGGCTGCAGATAGTTTACAGAGAGAGCAAACTGCAGAGTGTTTCTTATTCCCTTATCCTCATGACAAAACCTTCATTTTAAAATGAAATCTATTATTTTCAGATGTGTTTGAAAAGCAGTAGGAGTTGAGAGCTGAGTGGTCAAACCCTGTCTGTGACAGAGCTGTGCCATGGTCCCAAATCAAGAGGTTCAAGACAGAGGAGACAATGGTTGCAGCACTGGGAATTGCCATTTGGGAACCTCTTGAAAGGGTTTGACATAAAGGTAAGGACAAAAACACTTTAGAGGGAAATGTATGACCTTGGTCTTCAGTATGAGAGCTGAGAAACAGCTCAGGAGATGCTCAGGAGAAAAGTCATCATACCCTGTGGGTGGGAGAGTGCTCAAAATCCCTACGTATTTATTTAAAGTAAAATCCAGTGTAGACACAACTAAACCAACAGTTAAAGCAAATTTATTTCCATATGTGAAGAAAAATTATTATTACATCATTCTGTAGCAGCTATAGAATACATATTATATAATTTAATAATTAATTATTTTATACTTGCTATATATTATAACAATATAATCACATATTTTTAAAATATAATGCAAATAGTATTTTTATGATTGTATAATATAATAATGTATTATTATAAATGTATGAAGGGGGAAAAAGCCAAAGCAAAAATAGTCAGTTTTTGTATATTTGGATTGCCCCAAAACCAGCTGGAGAAAAGTTCAGCTTTTAGAAATCCCTTCAGGCAAAGTAGCATTGGAAGAGGTAATGGTGCTGAGTCAGTTCTATTTCTGATTTCTGAAATTTTTATCCGAATTTTTATCTCAGTCAGTCTCCACACTTCGACATCATTTTTTCAATCTTGAAACATACTGGGAGAAGTAGAGTTTTTGTCAGCTTTCCTTAGTCTTGAGAATGAAGATTTTCCTTTTGTGGGACATCAAGTCTTGTGAAAATCCTAAAAATTAGGGGGCAAAAGCTCTCCTCCCAAGAGTCTATGGCAAAAAAACCAAACAGGAAACAACTACCTATGAACTCTGTGAGGAAAAAATGTGTCCTCCAAATCTTCCTCATTATTTTCACCTTCTGTTGCCCATTGTTACCTCCCTGCTCCCCTCAAAGAGCCTCTGGGAATGTATTGTACAAAATATGTTTCAAACACCATAGATGAGGTTATACCATTTAAAACTGATGCACTTAAAGTACAGCTTCCAAAAATAAGAAAAGAGCAGCGTCGTGGACTTTCCAGATGGTGATTCTGTTACCAGCACTACTTGACCATGATAATTTTATCCAAGACTCACAGCAGCTTGAACAACTCACTGCTAATTTCTTACATGGAAAACACCCACAAGTTGAGCAAGACTTGATAGATCACAGAATCATAAAATCATAAATGTTGAAAAAGACCTCCAAGATCATCAAGTCCAACTTTCAACCAAATACTACAGGTCGGGGGGGACACAGCAGAAAGGAGCTGGACTTTTTCCCTGCAGGTGGTTAAACAAAGGGGACCAGTGCCAACCTACCTTCCAGGGAAACAGGACATTTCCTCCTTCTCTTCCTGCCTCTCAGGAGGGTGGCTCCCACAGTGAGGGGCACTCCAGTGATGCACAGGCTGCAGCTCCCCAGGGGTCATCAGTCCTTCTCACATCCACAGAGCTTCTCCACTTTCTGTCCCTAACCTGCAGCTCCCTCACAGTTCCTTCTCTCTTCAGCAGAATGACCCCACCAGCACGTAGTGTCGTATTCTGGAGGTGCACAGAAACACAGCAGTGAAGTTAATTTGGTTTCAAAAGATATTTGAGAGGGCCGAGAGGAGTTCTGTTTCTCTGCACATCACAGAAAGTATTTACTGCTCACTTTATTTAGGTTTCTATTTCCCTGCTTACAAGAATTGGAAGTGAGATAAATTAAGACAGCTCATAATCTCATTCTGGCCTGAAGTCAACAGGGAGGGATTGGCCTTTGAATGCCCAGTCTAAAAATTCAGCTTTTTTTTTTTTTTTTTTTTTTCAGGTGAATGTAATCTGGTTTCAACGTGCCCTTCTTCATTACACTGACAGATGGTGCCTCAGCGCGGCAGATGAAGTCAGATTACCTGTGTCACCCTTCTTATTTAGCCTGGCATGAATATATTAAACACCAGCTCTTGAAAAAGCTCAGCTTCTGGGTTAAAGGTGCCTTTGACATTTACTTTCTCCCAGGATCTTGGAGAGGCAGCATAATAGTGCCAGACAAACAACTGACAGTAATTCACCACATCATCAGCTGAGTCATTCTGTGTTGTGACTCCTTCTGACCTCATAAGGTGAGACTGATATTTGTATCACTTGAAGAAAAACTTCTAGCAAACACCTTGAACACTCCCAGAGTGGCACAATTTAGCACATTCCTGTTGTTACCAGACCACTCCATAACCATGTTTTAAAGATCAATGTTCCTGAGCTACCCAGGAGGTATAAAATGAGGTTTATATGGAGCCTGTCTGCAGATAGACACAGGTAAGAAATAGTATTTTTGGTTGTAGGTCAAATCTTTTAGAGGCTGTAGAGATTAAACACAGCCAGAATCACAAGGGAATGTAAGGATATGGTATTTTATAGATCTTTGAAAGGTCTCATCTGCTGCCATCTGCAGTAAAATAAAACATGTATTGTGTTTCATAGAATAGCTGGGCCTGAAAGGGACCTTAAAGCTCATGTAGTCCAAGCCCCCTGCCATGGGCAGGGATGGCACCCACTAGATTAGGCTGCCCAGGACCCCACCCAGCCTGGAGTTGAACACTTCCAGAGAATAGATCACTTCCTGTTCTGTTTGGGGTTGTTTTGTGGTTTTGTTTGTTTGTTTGTTAAAAAAAAACCAACAAAAAGCCAAACACTAATTGCCAATTCCTTCTTGGGAGACCAGAGTCCATCTTGCTGTGGTATTTCCACATTTCTTTTACTGTGTCACCAAACTGTGCAACCCAGTAAAACTGGATTTATCAAGCCAAACAGTGCTGAGGCTGTGGTGGGTTTACCCCCAGAGGGAGAGGTTTACATCACAGTCACTCTGGTATCCTCTTGTGGAATGAAACCCTGTTATCAGTTGGACCAGATTAGGTAAATTTCAGGACATAGATGCTGGTTTAAACTCAATCAAAAAGGAGCAGATATCCCTTCCCACTGAGAACCCTTCTGCAGCAGGTGGGGATAAACCACTTTAACAGTCCTCTCCTGGTCCAAAAGAAGACCTGCAGATGCCAGCAGTGAGGAAGACCACAGCAAAGCTGCTTTTTTGTGATGCAAAGGCTGAGTTATGCACAGTGGGTGGTGGTGCTGGTTGCTCCTTGCTGCCTCTGAGGAGCCCAGGACAGTGATGCACAGAAACAGTAAAATGCAAACACTTGCTGCTTTTCTTTTAGTGTGTGCAAACTAAATTTTACTAGTGCCATTTTTAAATTAACACTTTTGGGGCTTTTAGGCAAAAAGCACTTGGGTCAAGCTATGATGCCTTTGCTGAGGGAGCAGAGCATGACTGCACCAATGAATCCAGATCTCTTATGTTTTCTGTGGAGATTATTTTTTGCTGCACATATGTTCCATGCCATGCTGTTGCATTCTAAAATAATTATTTAGCAGAAGGTGTAAAATATACCTGCAGTGTATATTGATATTAATGGGATTAATATCACTGTCAATCTTCCTGCAGGAACTTTTGGGGAAACCCAGGGATTATCTCTGAGGCCATATTTCTTTCCAGATTGCAAGCCTATCCTAGATCTGCCTAGAGAGGAACACTAAAATCTGCTTCTACTCCTTATCTCCAGATGTATCTGAAGCCAGGGAGTAAAGTAAGAGCAATTAAAGGAAATGTTTTCTTTCAAAACCAGATTTCTTGGGAAATTAGAAGATCTTGGCAGAGGGTCTATTGCTGTGAGCTGAGGAGTATGGGATGCCTGAGGCTGAGAAAAGCTTGAAAAAAACTGGTGATTGGCCCTGAAATAAATCTAAAGAAGAGTCTCTGGGCATACAATATGGACTAGAGGACAGAGCTGGGAAAATCATCTAAACTGTCCCAAGGTGCTCATTTGAAGGGACCAATCTACCTATTTTGAAAAGGCCAATCTGCCATCACTATAATGACAAGCTATAATCTGAGTCAATATTATCAGTTAGCTGTCAGAATTACAAAATTCCCCTAAGTCGTCAAAGTCATAGTGCTTTAAACTGACATGATACTTCTCTTATTATATATTGCCTTGCTTCCTACTACAGATAAAACATCATTTTGTTGAACAGTAGTTAGTGGAAAAAACCAAATATCTTTCCAATTTTCATCCCCAGAATCTTGTGGATAAAACTGTAACCCATACCATTTGATGTAAAATCCCCACAATGTACACTAGAATCATATGCCTTTGCCTAAGAAGAAGCTGTCTTAAATTTTTCATTTAAAATTTTAATCAGACTTAATTTTAAAATGTTTTTAAATTTACCACACTAAAGAATTTATTATCAAATACACCTGCATTTATATCTGCACAGATATCAGAAACCAATTTATGTAATTGCAAATTTATTGGGGAATTTTATGTTATCAATATGTGTATATATATGTGTGTGTGTATGTCTAATTACTAAAAATGATATGTATATATATAATCAGCATTCCATCAGTTTTTTTATGGAAAACAACTTAGAGTCATATTGGAGAAATGTTGAGTAATTACCTTCCCTTTATGGTTCATAACATTATATCAGGAATAATTTACTCACAGAAGGAGTGATTAAATATTGGAATGGGCAGCCCAGGGAAGGGGTGGAATCACCATCCCTGGAGGTGTTTTAGGAAAGGCTGGACGTGGCACTCCATGGTCTGGTTGAAAGCATGGTACTCAATCAAAGGTTGGACTCAGTGAACTCAGAGGTCTTTTCCAACCTAACTGATCCTGTGATTTTGTGTTTCTATTAGCAATAACCCTGCATAACAATCCTGGTTGTACTAGCAACATATCTGTATTAAACCAAAGCTTTTAACTTTCCTGCTGCAAATACTTACCTAAATTCTTATTCTGCTCATATACACAATGGTCTCTCTTACACTGTGCTTGCCAGTGGTGCATTAAGTAGTGTGTTTGCAGGTTTCCCACACACTGCTCGTATTTTCATCATTCTATTTCTCTTGTCCCCTCAGAGTATGCAAAGAATGTGTTGTTTTGGTAAGAGGTGCTTTTCAGGGTACTAGATGTGTTGAGCAATGTCATAAATCTTTATTCGTTACTTCTATTTTGCAGCTCCTGCAGGATTTGATCGGTAGTCTCGGACTCCACTACCTTAAGATAATCTCTGGCATACTATTTAGTAATAAAAAGTTCATCTGTGCCAGTATAAGGTTATTAAAGGCATTCTTTAACTTGGACCTTCAGGTGTGGGCTAGGCTCCTTTATATTTAAAGGCTGGCAAATGTTAGTTAAAGAGAAGATAATTAGGTCAGGTTTGTATATTCCTGCTTATGCACTTTCCTAATGAACTCATAGGCAAGTTTGTCATTGAAAAGTGAGACTGAAATGACGAAAAAGCCATATATATTTGTTAGAATAGCATGGTGCTTTGTTACCATACCATTATTTGGTATTAGTGTGACCCTTACCGAGTTTTTAGAACAGCAAAAACCCTGACTACAAGTGACAGGTATTTTCAAACAAGAAAGACTATGGCATCTTTAAAGTTTCCCTTGAGCTATAGCCTTTATCCTTGTGTCCAACCTCAGCAACCTGGTTTTCATTTATGAACTCATCAGATAAAGAAACAGATCCCAGTAACAGTAGGATGATTTTACATGGAGGTGCATTGGCAGAGTTGTCTAATACTCAGCAGATGTTTACTTTAATGCTTTTTATCTGACTAGGCTCACACAATGTCACCAGTTCTTCCCCTCTCCACAGGATCTCGTTTTATACCCCATGCAGTAAGGCTATAGCACTGGAGGTACAGCTGGCTGTCACTGCTTCTTTTGTACATTCCTGAAAAAACAGTCTGATACATTATGCATGGATTTTTTTCTTTGTGTCAAATAACACTAGATCATCCTGAAATAGTGTTTCTAAATGCTGCAGAAATGTCCAACAGGATAAAAATATCCAGTGTCCTTAATGAATAGGAAGAAATTATCTACATCATTATTTTAACTTTCCAAAGCTAAGACTGAATGCAAATTATTCTCAACCTAGAAGAATAAGATGAGCTTTAATTGACTTTATGAATATGTTCATTGGTGCTATTTTACCTAAAAATTGTAGCTGGATGAAGTTGTTGGCTAGAACTGGCAGAACCCGGGTAAGTAGAATGGGTATTGCTCCACAGCTGAGGAACTTTCTCTTTGTGAATTTGCAGTGCTCATGGGTCTCTTTGCCAATCCAGAAGTGAGAGATGTGTGATTTAATCTCTTCCTTTTGACATGGACAGAAGGTTTCGGTACCTGAGCTCCAGGAGGGCAGATGAGCTATTTATGAGGGGCTCTGTTTTTGGCATGTGCCTGCTGTTTGGTACAGACTATGCCATGGGTGTTTAGAGGTGCATTTCAACCTTCTTCTAGATTGTTTTTGCTCTCTTCCATGTTGTTTTCTCTGTATTTTTTCCATATAATATTGAACGTCAGGAAAAGTCATGTGGGTAATGAGGAGGAGAAGCTGTTGTTAGGATTGTTGGTTGGGCTGTTCAAAGGTGAACATCCATCTAATGGCTCATTTTAGAAATGCTGAAATGCTTTATTCCAGACTTTTGTAAAAAACTATTTTTAGCATATTCTATTTTTTCTATTCTACCTTTTAACAGTTAACTACAATGTTATAAAATGCCCCAAAATTATTTCCTTTAGTTTCTAGATCACTGAACTGCTTCAATGAGCAGATCTTTTTCAAAGATTTTAAACATTCTTCTTCATTTGAAAAGAAAGAAAAAAAAAAAAAAAAGAAAAAAAGAATGTGTTACCATTGGCTTTGAATTATCTGTTAAACTATTTACAAGGTAGTTTCACTTCCTTATTTGAATAACTTTTTTTTAACAACTCAAGTTAGATGACTCATTTCTAAAATGTTTGACTTAAAACTGCAGCTACTCGACCTTCTAGGCAAGAATTTCAATTTAATTATTCTTTCTTTTTTTTTTTTTATTTTTTGTCTATTGTTACACTGCAGATTTTTGCAGATGTTGTAGCCTTGGATTCAAAAAACTAAAGCTGCCTCCTTTGATCTGCCAGTCCAGCTAAGAATAAGAATGCATTGGTTTTCTAAATGTGTTTTCATCTCACTCATTCATGTGTAGTTTAGAATCATAAAGTTATGCTCATTTAAATTCTTTACAATCCAAAAAATGTATTTCCTCCTCTATCAGGGTTATGAAGAGAGGTATAATCTATAAATCAACTTTGAGTTTTTTTATTTGAGGATTTTCTGGTCTCTCCCTCTGAGGATTAAAAATCATGTCTCAAGGCAGGCCATTAAGTATCATCTATCTATCTGAGAGACTTGTAGGTGCAAGAAAAATGTGGTTAGACTTGATCAAGAAAGAACTACAGAAAAAGAAATTCAAATTCTCTCTTATTTCTGCTCGTAGCTATTCACTGCTGTAGTTTTCATTTAAACTTGAATACATTGCATTTCACCATATGAATCATAACATTTAGTGTATCTTTATGATAAATTGGGAAGCAGAGAAGAGCATGGCAATGTGCTTTCACAGCTTGAAAATAGTTTCTTTTTGACTGTCTTAAAGTAGAAGTTGGGAAGCAAAGCTTCTCTAGGTTAGCAGTGTTTTGTTGGCAAGGCAGACCTAATAATAAAATTGAGGTTGTCAAAACCAGCAATGCTAGATGTTAAGAAGTGCTTGATGTGCACACTAGGACATAAGCAAATGCTCCCTAACTTTGCTAGGGGTGAACAGGAAATGATAAATACATAGGAAGAAAAATACATAGAAAGAAAAAAATAGGATTCAGAGGTTTTTTTTTTATAAAGTCTCAGTGATCTATAAGAATTATTAAATATTTATGTCCACACTTCTTTATACAAGTGAGAGTAAAAGACAAGATTGGGACTTCTATCTTCTACTGCACAAGCTTTGGAAGTGGGAATGATGCAAAACAAAAGACTGTGCCCAGAATCTGTGCAAAGTGACAACTCAGAGTCAGCTGGGTCAGAAATGAAAAAATGAAAAAAATGTTAAAATACGTTTTATTAAACATTTTAAGGCAGACACAGTGCATGAACCAAGTAATAGATGTAATGAAATGTTATTTTACAAACGTCTGTAAAGGGTATCTCTGGTTACTAAATCTCCACATTCAAATAAATTCTCACAGCATTCCTAAATATCAGCAGTATTATCAAGCACAATATTTGTGTATCAAAATTTATTTTGAACTCAATATTCAGTCCCTTCTTGCTCCCTGATATTAACTGATGGCTTCTGACGTTCTTGTCTCTGAAGAAAAGCAAATACAGGAGTTTCCATATACAACGTTCTCAGTAGTGTCCTAATTGTGTTTTAGTCATTTCAATATTAAAGAAATGATTTCATTATGAGTTCACTGTGCAGCTCTTTAGAGTCTTGGGGAATGAGCTGAAAAATGAGCCTCTGGGTGTGAAGTGAGGCTTAGTGTTCTGTTTGATGTGAGAATTTGGAGACGCTGTCAGAGGGAGAGCAGTGCTGAGTTATTGGTACCACTGAGCAGCTCTGTGCTCCTTCCCGAGCATGGCAGAGTACAGATTCAGCAGGACTTGGTGAAAGTGTAGGAGATGTTCTGACTGTCTCTGTTTTCTGCTGGAGCAGCAGGAGCTTTGGCTCCCTGTCACTCTAGGACAGTGGATTGGTGGGTGAATGTGCCACCTCTCCAATGACATTGGACAAACTACCAGTACATCAAATTTCTCCACCTCTATGAAGGAATGCAAACCAATACATTGTTTACAGAAAGTTGTGTGAGAAAGTTCTCTACAAGAATGTAGACTCAGAAGGCTTTAGAAAATCTTAAGAATCAGGGCAACAGATCCCAGCTTTCTGCCAGAAGCAGTGCAGACTGCACTGCAGCTGCAGCACGCTCTCTGCAGTGACTCTGCCAGGCTCAGGAGGTCCCAGGGGCTGTGCCAGTTTGACCTTTGCTGTGAGCTGTGGTCTCTCTCACCTGGCAGCCCTTTTTATAGAGGACACCCTCCAGTGCAGGCTCGGCTCTGACACCTGCAGCACCTCCCAGGCTTTTTAGTTGTTTGGGCATTCTCAGAATGTTCAAGGAAGAGAGAAGCTGTCAAGGGAATAAGTGGATGTGGGGGCCAGATATGCTTTGGGCATAGGCTGTGTGACTCTTTCCAGTCTTGCGTTGGCTTTCAGAAGCTCTAAACTTGTGCTGGCTGGATCACCAAGCAGCTATCAAAGGACATTCAAGTGAAGAGCTGTCAGCTGGCTGGGTACCATTGCTGTGGAAGAAGTACTTTCTTGTTTTATATTAATTGAAAATTTGACATCTAATTTACTTTCAAGGAGACTGTTTCCTTAAAAATGAAATGTGGATTTCCCTTTATCAGAGAGAGAGAAAAAGAATTTGCATATTGGATACTTACCTCTCAGTCTAGTGCTGGATTATCCCTCCTGGCTTCTTTCAGAAACATAATCAGCGAGATCAGGCTTTGGGTGGAAAAAAAAAGACAGGTCTTCCTGGAAGGCATAATAGGAAGTGCTTAAGTAGCCATGTGGTATATAGAATTGACTTTTATTTTTCTTTCACAAATGTACAGCACGGTATGGAAAGCAAACAACAAAATTAAACTGCATTGCTCCTGTGAACAGCTGCCTGTTAGTGTGCTTGTTTGTTGGCTCAGTTCATTAAAATGCAAGATTAATATAATCTAGATTAGAATCAGAAGTAGGCATGACACCTCTTAAAGTTAACAAAAAGTTTCATTTCCTTTCTTGTTATGTGATTCACAATCAGCAGTAGTTATCTACTAATACATACTTTGTCCTGACATGTCAGCTTGGGTGGTTTTAATTATGTTTATTTTGGTATGATTACATTTGGAATAGATTAGGTTGTAAACTTATAACATTGATTAATAAATTGTATGAATATATTCATTTAATACTGGTCCAATTTTGCTCAGATGATTTTTCTTAATAATAGAGGAAAATTATTATAGTGAAAGATGGTAATGTTGGACTGATGTGATCATCAGTCCTTGATGATCACTGATGCATTCAAAGTGCTGATAGGCCAGCTTGGAGTTGATAGTTACAATGTGGAGGGAGAAGAAATTTCCAGTCCAGGGTCATCAGAACTCCATGATATTTCTAAAACCAGACAGTTTCTTATTTTAACTAATACTATCCACGTAGTTTTGCCAGTGGGACTTGTACACTCCTTCTGTCTTATCTGTCATCTCCTGCAATCTCTTGGGGAGGGAGACTCTTTGTTTCAAGACTGTGCAATGGTTTACTGCAATGAGGTCCTGATCTATGGAAAGCTCTGTTAGGTGTTTAAAAACACAGATGAGTAAAACCACTGTTAGCACCTGCTCAGCCCTGAATGCAGAGACTACATTTGTGCATCTAGCTGCTTTCTTTTGTCGTCTTGGGCAGAAAAAGGAATCTGCGTGTTCACATGGTACCTGCTGTGGGTGGCCTCTCATTCTGCACAAAGTTTCCCTCTTGCCCTCACACAGAGGAGCAGCAGTGGGCAGAGTAAGGTTTTGAGCTTATAAATGATGTATTATAGAGAGGGAGGGGTTCCTAAGGGACCATGCATGAGAAGCACTTTATCCTATAAGTCCCTATAGGAGTATCTAAGGAGTATTAGTATTAGTATATTAGGAGTATATAAGCAATCCTTTCTGCTTTGTCCTGGCACAACAATCTGCCTTTCCTCCCTGTTTTGGAATAGAGGTTTCCAGTCTTTCCTTTGGTCTTGCACTTGCTCACCTTTGGATGTCCCTCCAAAGGAGCATTTTGCTCTTGCAGACAGGCCCAGAAGAAGTGCTTGCTGCCAGTCACATTGACCAGTCTGTCTGAGTTTTGCTGTTAGAGAAATCCTCTCCTCAGATTTGCATCCATTTTACATGAATTTAAATGAAGGCAGAGAAGTTGCTAGGATGCTAACTCTTCTCTTACACTGTACTCTAGGAGTATCATGTAATAAAAGACAATAATCAGCTTTTCCTTTATTAGATATGACTGATCAGATCCATTATTACTTAATGGAAATAGGATTGTTTATCCAGATATGCAATGGCTCTCCAGAGCATGATAAATTGCTTTGAATCCTGGATTCTTCCAAGTTCAGTGGTATTTCTGCAGTTCACCATAATGATTGAAATCGACAGAGGCACTCACCCAAATTGCTACCTAATCAAATTTGAAAATACTTTTTCAAGGATGTAAGATAATCTCTGAAACTTACTTCCTTCCTTTGGACTATCACTGTCAAAAATTGCTGGCCTTCTGGTTGCTCAGCAAATTTCATTTGTTGTCCCAAGATGCTTTATTGGGAACTGAAGTGATTAATTGATTGGTGTGAAAGCCTTATGATCAGTGTACTAAGAATATTTAACATCTCAGATATATATATCCATATCTATCTATTGATCTATGTAATGCATGTGTGTGTATTTTGTCTTCTCCTCTGTAGATTTCATAAAAATACATCCCTTGATTTTACATCTTGGGAGTCTTCTGTTAGATGTATCTTTAACTCACTTTAAATGAAGAAAAATAAATCATTGGATAAACTGTATTTTCAAGCTGAAATCATATGGCTACTTGAACAATATTCTTTTTTACAGAAGAACAGCTGAAGAGGTTTATTAGAGCTTGAAGCTTATGAAAAGACAGAAAATATTAGACTTGCATTCCTGTTTTGATTGCTTCCTCTCACCAGCATGTCTGCTCTTCCTTGTCATTGCAGTAATGACCTGCAGGTAATTCCATCACACTCATCACAGTTCCTTGGCTGTTCTGTGCTTCAGTCTCTCTCTTCAACATCTGGGTTGGAGCTGATGATCCTGAAGGTGTCTTCCAACCTAGTCATTTTGTGAATTCTGGGAATCTGTGTTATGTGGCTGAGGGCAAGATTACAGCACTGCTGGCATGGCAGTCTGGACATTCTTCCTAAGCCTATTGATGCTTTACAAGAATGTAGGAGCGAAGTGACAATGTCCAGCCACTGCAGCCAGCCCAGCTGTTGCATTTGATACACCCCTGTGTCCCTAACAGGACTGTGATGCCTGATCAAACAGCTGAGCTCTGTGTGAGGGAGCTGAACCTGGTGGACTGTGGGACCCAGGAGATCTCCCCTCCCTGCGGCAAAGATGAGGTTGCTCTTTTCATCCCAGATCCCAACTCCAGCCACTCCTGAGCCTGACCTGCATCCTCAGGGGAGGAAAAACCCCTTTCACAGCTCTTCTGTTTCCCACTTGCCTGCTGCTCTGACCTGAAGCTCTCCAGCTGCTCGCACACACACATGCACACCCTGTGGGTGGCTGCAGCAGCCCTTGCCCGTGCCCCCACCAGGTGCTCATCAAGGCCCTGCCTGGCCCCTGAATGGGGCATGCTCATCCAATACTGAGTTAGAAGTAGGATTTAACAAGAAAATAGAACAGTCTGTAGCCATCAAACATAATGTTTTGCCAAATAAACTGCTCAGCTTCCTGCTTGCATGCGAGTGCACCCTTTGATCTTCCTTCCTTATACTTTTCCTGTTCTTGTTGCTTCCTGATCTGATCTCTCCCTTTATCATCCTGCCTTCTCTCCCCTGAACATCCCATAGACATTGCATGATCTTAAATGTCTCATCTGCTCCAGCCCACAATTTTCTTTGCCCTGCATCTACCAATGAGCAGATGCTGCTTTAAAAGGAACTGGCTTAGTGTGTCAGGCAGAGTTTCTTTGGTGGGTTTCACACCAAGGACAATGGTGTAATCATTTCTTGCTGTGGAAATACTTGGTCTTTTCTGTTCTTCACTGTCTGATCGCTTGGGTTCCCCCACCTGGCAAAATGGCACTGCAACCTGTTGATGTTTGGGAAGAAAAGTATGTAGGTTCCCAAACCATAACCATTTGCAAGGTGATGTACTTTCAGCATTATTTGTATTACCATTTTTAAATATGATTTTGCGTGGCATGAAGAGGAAAGACAGATCTGAAGCTAGAAAGGCAGTGCTAGGCAAAAGTGCTGTGCATATGCAATAGCCTGGGAAGTATACATGTTTTCTTGGCTGTCTGGTTTTGAACAGATTGGTGGTATGCTGTTGACTTTTATTTTTTTACTGCACTGTAAATCTGCTAAACTCCTATGTTTTGCTGAAGTTTAAGCACCTCTGAATTTGCACAATTTGAAATGGAATTTGCAATGCAAGGGAGGGGGGGATGTTGCATACATAAAAGATAGAATTTTATTTATGGAGACCCATAATAATGCACTGTAGGTTACTGAAGTATGCAGGATGAACAACCGTTATAATAATAACATCATAAATTTCTAAATTGCTGTTAGGGAGTAAGGCTTGGGAAGGCTGGTAGCCAAAGTACAAGCATTTTCCTGTAATTGCTCTATAGGCATGTAAGTCAGAGTCCTTTCTTCTTTTTCTTTTCCTTATATTTTTTCCTCAGTGGGCTATGCCAGCTCCTTCAAGCCAGCTTTTCTCGCCTCTAACATTCCTGTTGCATGTGCAGAACACTTTGAAAAATACTTTGTGTCTATCTGTGCAGGTATATATACATACAGTTTTATTTGCTATTATTTGGAAAAGCCTAAGAAACCTTTTTTGTTTCAAGAAAATTGAACATGAGATTTGAAATACATGCAGCTTGTACTGTCACAGCACAAGGCTTCCCTATCTATGAAATGGGATTGTCAGAACTCAGGAAAAAATTGTGCTTCTTCCTTGTTGCTGTGAATTGGGAAAATTGAATCAAAGAAATGATGGATTTTTTTTCAAGTATCTGGTGAATAGGAGCTGTTGGTAATAACAATCTCAGCAGTTTCTAAGCCTCTCTCTCATGTACCTGCCCTCCGCACACACCTTGAACATACACCTCATGGCTCCTTCATTTCTCCTTTTCCTCCTCTTTCCCTAGATCACTTTCTTTTGTCCCTTCTGTGTAGAGTGGGAGCTGTTTTCTCTTCCAGGCTGTCTTTCCAGAAGGAGAAGCCTCAGAGGGTGACATGTTCTGCTCGTGATGGTGTTTGTTGAGCTGGATGGTGACGCGGGTGAGCTGATAGTTCTGCAACTGGAAAATATATGCAAGGCCACGATCAGTCCACATACCCCTCTACAAGTCAGCACCAGAGATGGATTTATGAATCACAGATTAGTCAATAGCCTCCTAAGCATTAAAGAAGGCACAATCTCCTAGCAGTTTTCAGGGTACTGTACTGAAGGGTATTTTCTTGCACACTGAAAGGTCAACTGAGAAACAGTCTTTAAATTATGTGCTGTGCCAGGCCTTAAAACTCTGTGCAGCTGGCCTGTATGTCCACACACTGGTATTAAAAGTATCCCTGTCACTTGTTTGGTACTAAGGCTAGTTTTCTAGATCACCATTTCTTCAAATCTAAACTTTTCTAATACCACAATGCTGACTTTTTCTTTTCCATGCTCAGTACATCTTAAAACAGTGTTGGACTTACGAGATATCCAAAACTGACAGAGAGTTTAAATGCAAGAAAAATGCAGTAAAAGCTACTGCAAATGGTTTTTATGGGCACATATAATTCAAAGGGTTTCTGGCTGCTATAATAGCTTTTTTCAATCAAACCTACAGCTTTTCTATATGTGGTAAACCACTGTGTAATGAAGATAACCTTGACAAAGTATTGGAATAATAAGGCAAGTTCTATCGAGTTTGCATTCCTAAATTATTCAGAGACTGTAAAAATGCACATTGAAATATTCTGTGCTTCAATAAAAGTGCCCCAGTGCTATTCCTTTTTTTAAGTGGATGCAATGGTTTCAAAACCACATTCTCAGGCGATTCTCTAATTTATATAGGACAAAGGCTTTTTGTCACTGTTTGTCACTGCAGAGTCTCCTGATGACACTTTGGAGGTCAGACTTGGCAGCTGTCCCTGGCACATGAGTGCAGGTGAGCCTGCAGACCACAGCTGGGGTGCCAGGCTGTGTGTGCCTGTGCCTTGGAGCGCTGGGTGCCGGCACAGGGCACCTCCTCTGACGCTGGGCTCTGTCCCCAGGGTTCCTGCCAGCCTCTGGGGCCAGCCTGGACTCCTACCACCTCCAACATGTCTTGGCTGTGGCAAATCTCAAATGACTTTGAAAACTGTCCACAGCTACAGTGGGATGGGGACCAGGAGGCCCCACTGCCCTACAGTGGCCACAGAGTCAACTCTGGGTCCTTCAGCCTGGCAGAGACAAGTGGTCTCACCACAAGTGGGCAGGATGGACAACTGTAGCACATTTTTAAATTCTGTTAGGGAGAAAGGCCTGGTTTAACAAATCTTTGCTGGTATAGTCCCTGAGCAGTGCTCCTGTTCTCACTTTAAGCCTTCCTCTTTGCTCCTGCAGCTGATCCATGTCCCCCAAGCAGGGGGACCCAAGATGGTGGATGTGGAGAGTATGGAGAGGAAACAAGCATCTGTGTTAATTGAAGCTCCAATTGCTGCTTGGGTTAGTGTCAAATCCCAGCAGAGATTTTAGGTTACAGAAAAGAGGCCTAGATACCTTTTCTGAAGAGTCTGAAAAAAACCTGTGCCACAGCAATCACTGTGACAAATCAGTGTGTTTTGCTGTTGTCTTCAGGACAAATACAATTTGGCCCATAGAAAAGAAAGAAAAAAATAGAATACTAAATATCTAGAGGATTATAAGAAACTATAGCAAAGCAATGTGAACTATGAAAATCTCCATATGTACACTGAAGGCAGATTCATTAGCCGGTAGGTCAGCTAGGCAGATAAGTTAAGGTGAATAAAGAAAGAATGTTACTGGAATGGAAAATTATTTTAAAGTACATAATGATTTCATATATCAATACACAGGATAAAATGTCCCTTTGCCATGGATAGGGATAAAAAGATCTTATTTAAAGCTGCCATTTAATCTCTGTTATTCTACTTCCTAGTTGTGTATAGGAAAGGTAATATCTAGTTAAAGGAATTAGAGCTTCTAAAAATTAGTTTTATCTTATTGGTGTCTGAAAACACTATTATTATGCTATTATTATCCCTGATACAGTAAGCTCTGATCCCAGTCCTATATAATACAGAGAAATATAGGAAGATAGTTCAAATTCCCAAAAGCTTATGCTCGAAGGTATACAGTATAAACTGTAATATGCATGCAGGGTGTAACTGTGCAACAGGGTGAATGCTGTATTTTTAAACTCAGGTGGGAAGAAGGAAAAAACAGTGATTTAGCTGTAAAAACAAACAGACAAAACAAAGAAGGGAAAAGAGGTGATACAGGAGAAAAGAATATGAAGAGATTAATGGAGAAAATGTGTTAGGGTTGACATGAGAAAACAGGAGTAGCTGGAGGTAGCAGAAAGACAAAGCAGAAATACAAACAGAATTCAGAGTAAATACTATAGAAAACAGCTTTGTCTCCTTATCAATGTTGAAGGTCAAGGTCTAAAATATTTCTTCAGCTGTTCTTGCCAATGTAAGCCTCTGTCTGCTTCTATTCAAAATAAATCCCAGATGCTATTTAAGTGATGGCTGGCATATACATTTCAGAATTCGGGGAATGCTATGCGTTCTTCAGACATCATCTTCCAAAGTGATTTACCATGGAATTGAGCTTTCAGTAATTCACCTGGTGGGATTATAGTCTTGTTCCTCAGTAGTAAATATGGCAGAATGATTAAACAACTAGATTAAAGTGGTGCTTATGCTTCCTTATTACATTTCCTGCATATATTTCAATACATTATTCTTATTTGGTTGTGGTGCTCTCCAAGAAGATAAAATGCTTATAGAAATTCCAAAGACTAATTTTCGGAAGGCAGTGGGCAGTAAAATGTCTCTGTCCAATGAGCCTTCAGTTGGGGGTCTGACAGACATATGGCAGCAAATTGTGTCTGTTAAAGTAAATCTAATCAAAATGCAGTCACTTCTCCTCTCCTATCAGAGTCAGCATTACACTGTTTAAAGCAAAATCATAAATGCATAAATTAGTTGCCATCTCCGTAATGCCTTTAGGACAGGCAGTCACCACAGACTGAGTGAAACCAGATGGTTGGAGGATCCCTCAGCTGATGGGCAGGAAGAAGAACAGATCGTGGCTTGGCCACCTTTGTGGGCTGCAGCAATTTGGGGTTGAGCCTTGCAATCAAGTCCCTGCACAGAACCACTGGTTTGTCCTGGAGTGTGGTCCTGTGCCCCATGATGTTCTTCAGGACCTTTCTTTCCTCTGCCCTTGTGGGAGCTCAAAATGTCCCTCAGACATTTTTGGGTGTTCCGGGTCCAGGTCAGAAGCATTTGAGACCCTGGCAGGCATCTGGAAACAGCTGTGATTTTGGATTTGAGCCATGGAATGATTTACCAACCTTGCAGGAAGAACAAGAAGTCACAAAAGTTTAGATATTATAGTAGAAGTAGTCACAAAGTAGAGGGAAGAATTTTTTAGTGCTGTACAGGGGGGTTTTAACACCTGTACAGGAAGGTTTTAGTTTTGTACATGGGGGTCAGAGGTTTTAAGACAGAGGGATTTAGGCCTGCCCTGTCCTTCTTTCTTCTTCTGTACCTCCATGTTTTTGGTGATGTTGGCGCTCACAGATTGGTTTAGAGTAGAAAAGCACCATTTAATATGGGTAGTAGGTATTGGGGAAAACTGTAAACATTTAACACGTAATGTACCATATAAAAGATAGCAGCAGCCCTGGGCTGGGGGAGAGAAGAAGCAGTCAGGAGTCAGAGAGGGTGTCAGGGTGTGTGTGTGCCTCTGCCTGAGCTGCTGAGCAAACTGCAGCAGCCCGAGAACAAAATCTTTTAGATAAATTACAATAAACAACCATGAGACCAAACAACAGAGACTGCTGGGCCTTTCTTTGGAGGCACGGGGTTGGAGGAGAAGCTTTTCCACCACACGAAGCAACCCCGCAACCTAGGGTGGTGTTTGACATGCCCTGCCTACAGAAAACTCAGAAAGAAAGAATCTCATCTACTTTTGCATTTTGTTTCCTCATACTGTGGAAATGAGGACTGTCACTTTTGTTCTTGTTTGACTCCATGGAAAACCTCCATGCAGGTACCTGTGCGTTCAGCCTTTCCCCATAGGCCACAGTATCACCCAGCCAGCACTTTCAGGATCTCCCTTAGATGTCATCAGCAAACCTCATCTGAGAGCCAGACTGCCTGAAGGCAGCAGGCAAGCCCTGCAGGGACAGCAGGGCTGACAAAGCTGCAGCAGCAATCCCCATGATTTAGGGATGAAGGCTGAGAGGAAACCTCCAGGTGTATGTACTGCACACAGCTGAGAGCACCTCTTGGGTCTCCTCTTATGCATAGACTGCTTCAACAAAGCCATTTTTACCATGTTGCCACATTTGCTGTCTCACTGGAAATATAAAATTGTCACAGAACCAGAAAACTTGGAGCCCTAGAGACAACTATTCTTTGCTGACTAATATATAAGAAAACTTCTTTATTCTGCTTCACTCAGTTCTCGCCTCTTTCCAAGCAGTTGTGAAAACTTTGCAGCTTCCAAAATTTCAGAGGGATTTTCTGTCTGTAAGAAAAAGTAAAGGAAAAAAAAAAAAAAGAAAAAGCAAATTCTTCCTAACAATTAGAGAGCTTTTCTAACAGTGTCAGTCCCACAAGCCTGTAGGATGTCAAGGTCATTTTTTTACCTTGACATAGGAGAGATGAATACTGCTTAATTTAAAACAGGAGAAAAGCAATCAGCCATTCTGATAAATTCCTGTAAATAAATAAACAGCCTCAGAGATTTAATTTCAAAAAGTCCAACTCTTATGACTTCATCCTCCTTTAGTTTTGCTCCATTCCTAACCCTTTCAGAGCAAAGAAAACAATTTGTCTCCACTGACCATAGCTCACTGGCTCCAAGCAAGGTCTAGTATGGCTGTGATTTATGTTCTGGACCTGCAGGTGATAGCACTTTGTATTCACGCTCCTATGGATTTGTTTTTGCCTGCTGATGTCATGGCCTAACAGCTCCTGCTTTAGAGGTATGTTCTCAGCTTGGCTGGTCTCTTTCCTTTTCAATTGATATGTAGCTTCACCTGGTCTAAAGATGAAAAAATTCAGCTTATCACCTCCAATACCATATGTTCTTTCTTCACATATAAGAATAAGTGAAAAATGGCTGCCCTAATAGAAGAGTGACCTAGAGTATCTTAATTACAGTGAGAATTGGTAGAAGATGCAGAAAGCCTTTCCATTTCTTCTGCTTGCTGCTTGATTGAGAACTTGCAAATTCATTCTGTTCCTGCAAGGTGAGAAACACTTTTTCCTTTTTCCTTTTTTTCCGTTTTCATAATTTGATTGAGTGATAAATAAAATATTCTATCTCTTTCACTTTCATGCACAAACCATCTGCTTTGGTTGTGACTTTCCCTCAAATGCAGAACTTAGGGAATTCCAGAGATCCCTGCAACTACTTAGAGGCACTGAGTATCCCCAGCTACAAATACAAGTCTTTTGTTCAACTGATCTTTGTTAAAGTGTGTGTGTGTTCTTACACAGTTTGCCAGTCACTCTGATATAATGGATATCACACATGCTAGCTGTCAAAACATCAGAATTTACTATAAAGTACAAATTAGAATCAGGCACATAAATTTTAACTTGTGTATTGTGCCTCTGTCATGTAATTTAAGAAAAGCAGAGAAAATTAGCTTCTTAAAAGCATTTTAAAAAGACCCTAGAAAAGCTGAGGCTCAACTTAGAAGCCTGGTCTAGAAAATGAGCTATCAATTTGCTTGCAGGTGGTCCTGACAGCAGATCTGGCAATATGTTTGTTTGGCTGCTGTGGTATATATTAAGCTTCAGTGCATCTCCCTAAAGGTTTAGAACATGAATGATTTCTAAATAAGGGAGGCACATTACACTTTGAATAATTACCCCTGCAGCCTGTGACCTGCATAGGCAAAGATGCAAAAGAAAGGCAGTTTTGAGAAGGAAAAGTCTGCTGAAAAGAGCAACTTTAATCTGGAGTGGCTCTTATGCAGCTGTGGCTTTGTAGTCAATAAATATGGCATACTTCCTTGCACATAATTATGTGATTAGGTTACTGTAATTTAAGAAATAAATAGCATTTTTTAATGTAAAAGTCTGTTTAAAAATATACATTGAATGCCCTTAAATATGGCTTAAGCATGTACTGTGCATTTTTATAGTATTTGTTTCAAAGGTTTGTAAGCATATTTTTCCAGCTCTTTCTCTTGGGGGTCTTGAAGTTCAATGAGATTATTTTCTCCACCTGTAATGAGGAACGTGAAACATTTTTTCCTCCCACTGTATTTCAGGAATCTTGCTACCCTTCTTGCCTATTCCTGGTATTAACCAGCACTTACATAATGCTCAAAACAAGGAGAAGGAAAGAAATAAGCTAGCCAAAACTACTGAGCAAAACTAGGAAGAGAATTAAAGTTTTCTGACTCATTTTCATACTGTTTACACTAAATCCTGCTGCTTCTGGATGGCCTGTCACCTTAACATTCATTGTACCAAGTTGAGAGCTGATAAAATAACTAACACCTCATATTACATTTTGAGAAAACTCATAAAACTTTCATCTACCGCTTTTTTTATTTGAGACAGTCTTGAAAAGAAGCACAGACATTAATCCAACTAACCCAGGTCTGATAATGCCCAAGGAAGGAAATTTTTTTATCCGCCTTTTTTTTTGTAATGCACCTTAATTCATATCTAAACCTCTCAACATAACTGTGCAGTCTCCTCATTCAGCTACCTTGTAGGTTTCAGCAGTTTGTAAAACATACCAAAGTTGCTTTCAAATTCTTGGAACTCTGAGATATAAAACACAGGCCTCAGGTTTTGCTATTTGTTTTCTGTACAGTAACAAGTGAAACAATATTTGCTATTTCTGCGATTTCTGTCACTTCTTTATGATTTTAATTCTTAGGAAAATTTTTTTTTTACAAAACAAGCAAGTCCCCTAAAAGCATAGTGGGCAGCTGGCCAGAAATAGCCATAAATGCTTTCCCAGTAGTGTGAAAACACTGAAATGAAAGACAGATGTGGTACAGTGCCTGAGAAAGGACGGGAGAGTTGACATGATGGCTCCTGCAGAAATAGAGAAAATGGATATAAATCAATGGAGGAATGCAATGTGCAGCTATAAATTTGCAGGAGGCAGACTAAGCCACAGAAATACAGGGCCAGCTGAGAAACTGATTCTGGATGCCAGAGGCTGAGGTGGACACATCTAAGGTGGACAGATCTAAGATGGAAAGGACTAGGAAGTAAAACCTGTATTTCTGCTCTAAAAGTATTTGTGGTGTTCTACACACAGACCTGGAAAAGGGTGTGAATAAAACCGTAGGTGGAGAGTAGAAGCTAATTAAAAAACAACAACAACAACAACAAAAAACAACAACAAAACAAAAAAAACCAAACAAAAATAACAAAAAAAAACCCCAAAGAAACAAAACAAACAAACAAACAGCAACCAAGACTGTGTTTATGTGACCAAGATTTACAGAACACAATAATTGAATATGTCTTTTCAACTCTCACTGCTGCATCACTGATTTTAACAGGATGGCAAAACTTTTATTCATTAAAGACTGAAAAATTTTCAACTCTTGCTTTTGATTAATAGCACAGTCATCAACTAAGGAGGGGTGTCATGCTAGATTACAGCCTGTATAAATTATTTGTGAACAGAAGCAAGTAATATATTCTTACACCTGAGCTAGTCACTTTTAGCATTTGTGAAATTTAGTTCCCCAGTTCATATCATCTCACCAAGTCACATATGAAATGAAATTAGAAACAAAAAGTCAGGCTATCATCATCCAGGCATTTGTCTTTTGAAAACATACACAATAATGCTTGTAATGGGGTCTGCAGTACTTTAACATTTAAAAGACTCATGTACAGAATGGAAATGTTCTGTAAATAAAATAAATGTGCAGAAAAAAAAATCTAATTTACTGCCTCAGGACATCTTTATTTTTCTCCTTTTTTATAGGACCCATTGGCTTGTGTGAAAAAGGTTTTTGGTTCACTGTTGCATTGAAAAGTTTCTGTGCCCAATTTTGTCATTCTCATTTAAACTTGCAATATGGGAACAATAGCAAAATTCATATTAATACATTCTTAAAATCACATTCCCTCCTTTCTTTTGGTAATAAAACACTTCATTGAATGTGAATTTTCTGGTCTGGATAATCTATGCTTTCTCATCTCAGTAGTTCAATTTTTCAATGGAAAGGAATAACAGTTGATTTTTTGATGTTAACTCTATATAATGTACATGAAATGAGTCAAAGAATGAGTGGAAACTAATCAAGCTTATACCTCAGAATAATCCTGGTTGAGAAAAGGTTTCTTCATTAATTATACCTGGCCTTGCTACCATGAAGTTTTAATGAAAAGAAAAAGGTGACTAAAACTATGGAGGGTTTTGATTAATTCTGAGTCTGTTATTTTCATTTGATCTATGCTTCTGGCCTTAATAGGGACACCACTGATGATCTGAAAGCACACATAAGGCTGTGCCTACATTAGCAAGTGAGTAGCTCAGCAGGAGCACAGCTCTAGATCAAAGCAGTTGCTGCAGGAGCCCCAACATTAAATGCAATTTGCTCCTTTTACTTTAGGTTCCATTCATCCTGGCCTGCAGAATTCGTGCCCCAGCCTTGTATGGGATTTGGAATTGTCCTGAGCCCACACCACTGGTTAAGGCCCATTAGGGTTTGTAGTGCATTAAACCTGTACCTGAATCAGGGTTTCCTGCCCAATTTCATCTGAAAGAAATCGAGTTCTCTTGTGCCTGAATTGCTCTACAAAATGGCCCAAAATGCTAATGCAGACAGAGCCTGTGCCAGCCAACAATATGTATACTTTTTTCCTATCCTTCGGCAAATATCATGTTGACTGGAGAACTTCACAAGTTTCTAATTTGAATTTACAAAACCAAGGATATTTCAAATTATGTTATTTTCTGAATACAACTTGAGCTAGCAGTATTATGCATAGATATTCTATGCATAAATTGTAGACCAAAATCATATTGCCTCCATATCATAACTAAAGGGTGGATTCATTTAGTGCAAAACACATAGTCAAGGGGTTGGTATTAACAATCAGTGCAACAGAGCTCCAAAAATTCACTTTAAATGCACATAGTGAAAGCTATTTATGGGGTGGCTGAGCGAATTTTGAATGCAGGGCAAGATTGTATATTGTCACTTTCATGGAAGTTATTTGCTTCTTGATATTATAGCAATCTGAATATTTTCCTTATTATGCTTACTTTTTTTTCTTCAAATAATGGATATTCTCTTGCATCTCTATAAAGATCTGGCAGACTATTTTAAGTGGTGATCACTTTTATTTGTATGCCTAGATCTACCAATATATTCCTAAATTCTCCAACTCTTGAATCAGCCATATCAAACTTACAATGTTTTGTATATTTGTGCTTTTAAAAGTGTCTTTCTTCATTGAAGTCTGAGATACCTAATTTTACAAAATCAGTGCAGTTATATGATATGTAACAAAAGAGCCTTTTTTTTTTAAAGTGCTAAAAACTTAGATACACTTCAAGGAGCCACATAAGTTGTCATTTAAATAAACAGGAATGCCAGTAGTTGGCATTTCACAGAATTGAGGCAATTCTATTGGAAAGTGCTTCTCTTAGGAGTTTGTAGCATCCCTAGTTTCACACTATGGGATCTACTTTCTGGGCATATTTAAACCAAACACATGTAAGAATCTGCAGGTGTCCCTTATTTCTTAGTTAATCTCTTTCTTTACACCCTGAAGTATATCCTGAAGCCTGTTTGTCATATTAGCATTGCATTTCCAATTAAGATGTTTATAAAAAATTTTTAAAAAAAATATTCTAATGGCCAGATAAATTCCCTCCAAGATAAAAACTGTTTACCAGGAAAAAACATAGTTCACTTGTGTTAAGACATGTAATACATTCAAAACAATTAAGAAACACCATCTCAGTTTAGGGTATAGAAACACCCACTTTGCCTGTAAAACGGAGCTGTTGAACTGGACTAAAATGCATGTGCCTAGCAAGGACTGTTTCTAATAGAGGAAACATCCTTTCAAATCAACAGACACTTCTGCAGGCTTTCATTCTAGACTATAGCTTTTCCCATATGCTCTCAACTGTAACCAATAAATCTTAGCACATATTTACTCTGCATGCTCTACCACACTGATTTTAGGAGAATACAGGAGTTCTAACAAGTGTATGAATAGGCAATAAACCAGGACCTTTTTGAAAACAAACCACTCTTCTTAAAAATTACTACATGCTGTCAAGATAGATGAAGAAATAAGGAATCAATATAAGGTATTAATCTCTTCAGAATTACAATTATACATAGTCCTTTGAGCACATGCCTAGAACTAGTGAATTATTGCATTTGAAGTCAAACTGCAGATTAAACTTGGAGCATGCAGAGGGAGGCAGACAAAGAGAGGGAGAAAGATGAATCTATATAAGGGGGAGGGAAGGGACATTTTGATTTGACACATTAGACTCTTTATGTTACTGTTCTGCCACTAAAGAGCCTCTCTGGAGGTGTATGAAAGATTTTGCACTTAAAACTAAACTGGAAAAATAATCTTCTTTACTGTGTAGATTAATGTTAGGAAATTTTCCTTTACTTGTCTCAGGCAGTCCTGGTTCTCTCTGCATACATTTAAAACTGCTTTCGATTTTTCTTAGCTTCCCCAAGTTTGGGTTCCTGAATGTGCTGGTCACTCTGTGAGGGAGGAAAACAGGCACAGGTTTGTAGCTCGTTTTTTTTTCTCTAATTGAAGCACCTTCCACATTTGTCACAACCTCCAGATAGAAGGAACAGGGAGGAAAAGGGGACTTTGTGTGTCAAGCGGGCACATGAAAATGAAATAAATCAAGGTTCCAAAGACACATCTGAGAACAAATTATTTAAGACTTGGTCTCTCGTGGCTGCATTTCGCCTTCTTCTCCTAAACTATATAACTTCTTATCATTATCTTGAGGACATTTTAATTATACATCATACCAAGTCTTGGGTCCTTCCCTGTCATAATTTGCACTTTCATAGTCCCATGTTTAAACATCCCTGATTTCACTGTTCACTGGTTCCTGCCTTACAGTATATTTTGATTATCCTTTGTTAATATTTCTATTGCTTCAGCAATCAAATTTAAAATCAATCTTCCTTCCACTCCCCACTTGCTGTTTCCCAGTTGTGGTTGCATTGGTGATGGCAAGTGCTGAATGTCCTTCAGTTAGTGAAAAAAAAAAAAAAAAAATTAAACATTCTCTTAACTCTCTGAACTATTTTGACTTTGCCCCTCACTCTTCTACAATTTAAACATATGAATCTGAGGAGCCAGAGAAGAAGCTGAAAAAAATGTAGATGGCAGAAAGTATTTTTAGATCAAGAAACAACAGTCTGTTTGCAGAACTAGTAGCCACAGTTAGAAATGTAAAATCCAACCACTAGCAGATTTACTAATTTAAAAACAAGTGCAAGCCAACACAATATTAAATCCCTTGCATCCCTTTGCTTCCCTTTTCCTAAAATTAGTCATTATTCTTCTGTACGAGCATTTGTTTCTTGTTTTCGTAAAATGCAAGTCAGAGTCTTTAAATTCTGAGCCTTAATGACTTGCAGCAGCAAAGAGTTCCACAGTATACTGAAAATACTCTGAATAGATATTTCCACTTATCCATTTATAATATACCATCTCTCATTTTCCTTGCATTTGCATTCTTCCTCCCTGAAGCAGTAGAAAAATTATTTAATACTGTTTGAAGTATAGGAAGAATCAAATTTTTGTTTTCCCAGGTGAACAATGTGAATACTTTCTGTGCTTCAAATGTATTGTACCTGCTGACAGCTTCTGTGAGCTGTGTCTGGTCTTCCTGAAGTTCCTCACAGTCCACTCTGGACTTCCATAACCTAAATAACTTCTGCAACCTGCTTACTTTGCTACTTGAAAGCAGAAAACCTTGGTCTCAGGTGTGATTTTGAGGCACTGTTCTCCCCCAGCAAAACCCGACAGTTTAATTCTAGTCTTTCTCTCTCTATCTCTTAGACAGTTTTGATCCACAGTAATGCTTTAGTTCACAAATACTTGTTTTCCTTACTAATTTCCTGTTCAGGACCTTGTCAGAGGTCTGACTGAATAAACTGTCTGCTGTCTATTGCTTTGGAGACACTCGCTGAATTTTAGCATATCAGAGAGACTCTTCAGAAAACTCAGCAGGATAGGCTTTATCGCATCCTGGTCTTTCAGGTGTTTACTGTTTTGCTTTTCTGATATAGATGCAATGTTTATTCATCTGTAACTTTTTGGATCACTTATGAAGCTTTTTTAATTAGAGATATAAAATTTGCCACCCGCGAAGCTACTGATATAGTAGGCATTTTTAATTAAAGCCTGTGCAGTTTGTTAGCTGCTCTGCCCTGTCAAGATTTAGAATTCTGTGATGTCTATCCTTTAGGCCTGTTGACTTGAAGCTTTTGAATTATCAGTTTCTCTCAGCATCTTTCCTTATGGTAGCTCAATCATCACAGCTCATCATCCTCATTGTCAGGCAAAGCAAGCTGTGAAATCCACTCATTCTCTGCAGCAGAGGCTGGTACAAAGAAACACCTCTTGGAGGCATCTGCATCCTCTTCATTTACTCTCTATCAACAAGGACCCATGCTCAACCCAACCAGCAGCTGTGAATTTGAAGTTTCACACATGTCCATGCACTGAAATCAGACCTAGAATCTTCATTCACCTCTAGTGATGCCCACACAAAATGTAGGTTGGTGAGCACATTCCCCTCTTAACCTCTTGGGTCTGAAAGTTTGTAACCTCAAAGCAAGGGCTTCTCCCATGGTTTTCCTTGTTCCTCCCAGCTGAAATACAAAATTAACCATGATGCATGAATTTCCACAATCTCTGATGCATTCTTTGAAGAAAACTATATCTATTTAGCCATACTCTGATTGCACTCATATGTTCTATTATAGACAAAATAGAAAAATGTAGCATAAATATAAAGTTTGTTTTAAATATGTATCAGAGAAAGAAGATTGGTAATTCTATGCATGACAAAAAATGTTACTCTTTACTAAATTAAAATTCTGCCACCCATAAAATAATAATTCTTTTTTCGTGTGAGAAAGACAGAATTTTCTAGTTACATTAATGTAACTTAATAACTTGCCTAAGGGGCACAGAGCTGTCAAAAGATTTTAAAAAAATCCCACTCCAGAGTTTTAACTTTCAGATCCCAAATACAGAATCTGATTGCTAATTTCATAATCAAGAATTCCCATTAAACTTCTCCCAGAAGTCACGTAGATTTGGTCTACTCTTAGTATTTACAGCAAAGTAAAAGGCCTCTTAGTACATTGTCTAATAATGTGCAACAGAAACTCTTGATGGAATGTCACCATCTGTGTCTGTGCCTAAAATGGAGCTTACTTTTGAAGATATGATTTAAATTATTCTTTACCAATTAAAGTACCAGAGTGCCAAAGTGATGACAAGATTTTTCCTGTCTATTTCTTTAAATTATGAGAGTCTTTTTTCATTTTCCCCCATCCTCTAGAAGTTCATGGGAAGTAAATTTTCAATGTAGTGACATTAATGGGACTCATGCAGTTAAATCGCTATGCATCACTTTGAAAATTTACTTGCTAGTATACTAATAAAAATTTAGGTCCTTGAATATTTATGATCCTCTATGGGATATCATAAATGTAGCTCTTATTTAAATAAATAGGTGGAAAATCTGCCATGTGTGCAGAGTTTACTGGAATTCATATAATTGCCATCAAACTGCATTGTCCAAGAGTGTCAGATTAATTTCCATTGTTCCATTTGCTGTTTGACCCTATCCCCTTTGATAATTGCAGATTTTAATCTGGATTCCATTTCCAGAATTTAATCTCCCACTTAGAAGGACATTGAGATAAAGACCAAGAGCACAGGGAAGGAAAGCATTTTAATTGGAAAAGTGTAATTGAGGTGCTGAAAGCTGCTGGTTTTCTGGGAGCTGCACATCTGATGTCTTCTTGGGGTGGCCTTGGAAATTTCCATCAGCTCCTGGTTGTCTGGTTCAGCTCAAGGGATTTCCTGAAGGTGGGAAGGGAGGGACAGGGATGAGTGGTGTAAGATTGTAGTGGGAGATTGATTTAATCCTAAAATTTGGCACAGACTGCTACAAAGCTGTGATTACTTCTGGGCCTACTCAATGCCCACAGCTCTAGATAGGCCCTAATGAATATCCAGAAACAGCTTCTGCAGCTGGACTGCTGTAGTGTCTTCCTGATACTGGGTGTTAATCACACACTATAAGAAAAATTCAGATTCACTCTGACATGATTTATCTACATGATTTAGCCCCTTATACACACCACATCTTTGCAAGCCTGGGTCTCTTGCCTTGAGGTACTTGTCTGGTGGGACAGGAGCACTGCCCCATCATACATGAGAGAGGATGGTGCCCAAGGGGCTGTATCTGGGGATAATATCCAGAACCAAAGCGCTCCTTCACAGGAAATTGCAATTCTGTGCCTCAGGTGCCTTCTATATCTTCTGTTCAATACTCCAAGCACAGTGAGAGTCTTTTTAGCTAAATCATCTCCTGTTGCCCTAGAAATCACAAGTCAGGATATCTCTACATCCATGTCATCGTGTAGGCTCTTACAAGTTGCCATGTCTTCCTGTTGACCTAATTAGTAATTTATTGCTTTTGTGTCTGCAACACTTCTAGAACAATATAGTCCTTGGAGAATGAAATGTTTTTGTGAAATGTTACCAGCTGAATCGTGGCACCAAAATAGAGCAATGACAGAGCACTTGTTCATCTAAGGATTCAGCGGAGGAGGAACCACGAGCAGAGCTATGGCAGCCTGACAGCTTGAATTGTCATACCAGCAGAGCTTAAGTCTTCATCATTTTTATCCTTTGAGAACATAATTAGATCTACCTATTAAAATGATATCTAACAAAATCAAAATTTTCATACTAATTAGAATGAAGAAATAGCGAATGACTAAGGAACATTGATTTCTGTCTTGTTACTCAATTACTTATCCACCCAGAAAAATGTCATTTTAACAATGCTTAAATGCATTTCTACTGATATAGAAAGGACCTCACAGGGACAAGAGTAAGTTTAATAAAGGGAGGAGGACAAGAGTGAGAAACAGACTCTGGGGAGCACAGCTGGAAAATTCTCTCTTAATATTAAGCTAACAGCTGCCTTTTTTCTTTTTCTTTTTTTTTTTTTTTTCAATTACCAAAGTGTTGTATCTTTTCTAAAAAGAGCCCCAAATCAAAACCACAACCCATGATCCATTTATTGGTGTTCATCCAATTTATACAACTCTATCATAGACTAGTTCTTTTAAAGACTAGACTTCTCCCTCAAAATATGCAGGTGTGTATGAATATTTGATTCATCCAAATTTTAGGGTGTTTCTTTTGTAGAAACACATCATAATTTAGATATCTTTTACTGCTTCAAGATTGTTGAAGTTTGTCCTTTGAAAATATAATAGTTCTTGTAATAATTTCCTGTTATTCCTTTACGGAGATGAAAATCAACTAATCTAACTTCATTCCTACCTTTAAAGGTTCAACCTGTATCTCTTATGTGTCAGCTAAAATGGAGCAAGTGTTTTGTGTATGTGTGCATGTGAAGGGAAAAAAAAAAAAGATAAACCGAAAGGAAAAGCTCTAGGATATGTTGTAGTTCCTCTTTCCTTATCATGAAGCAAAAATGGCAAAAATAGGAGCATTGTTGCTATGCATCTCATGGTCCTTGCTCATGTCCCCATGGTAACTAGCAGACGTTATTTGCATTCTGCAGAAGCATCAGGGAGATGCATGTGTGCAGCAGTTCAGAGGGATGCATGGTCCAAAGGACATGGTAAATATGGCCAGCTTTGCAAAAACCCTAAAAGGCCACCCACAGGAAGCTAACAGAAGTCCTATTAATGTGTAAACTTGCCAAAACAAATTTTCATTTTAAGGATAGTTTGAATATTCAGTAAGGGGAAAAGCTCTGAAAGTTTGTGGTGGTCTAACATACAGTTCATGATGCAGGCCCTCAATTGTTATCAGGAAGTAAAACTCTTCTAAAAGTAGAGATGCAGATTTGCTTCAACTTTACATTTGTTCCTCATTTTACTGCATTAAAAAGTTTAATTAATGTTTTCTTTCAGTGTTGCATGCCTGTTTTCCTCCTCCCAAAAATTTCCTTCTCTCTGTTATGGGTTTTCAAGATTTATGAATATTTTTTTCTATATGTGTGTAATTATATTTTATTATAAATATGTTATGTATTTTAAATACGTAAGGAATAATAATATTTATAGAATTATAATTCTATCTCAGGATATACTATAAATATTATATACTTATTAATCTATTTATTTAGAAAATGGCGATTTTCATAGGAAATGTCACTGATAACTTTCATCTATATGTGTGTTGGGTTTGCACTATAAAGTTTTCACAGCAGAAGTGCTGCTGAAATGGATTCTCTAAGAAGTTGCCAGAAGCTTCCTCTGTGTCCAACAAAGCCACTACCAGCCAGCTCCAAGCCAGAGCTGATCAGCGATGGCTTGGAGCAACTCTGGGGTATGTATTTCAAAAGGGTGAAAAAAGCCCTGCTCAGCTGCAGCAGGAGAGAGGAAAATATGTGAGAGCAGGAGCCCTGAAGAGCCCCAGGCCAGTGCAGAAGGAGGAGCAGGAGCTGAGATTCCCCTGCAGCCCTTGGTGCAGACCATGGTGGGGCAGCTGTGCCCTGCAGCCATGGGGCAGCAGGAATCCCCCAGGAGCAGGTGGGAGCCTGAAGGATGCTGTGACCCCACGGGAAGTCCACGCTGGAACAAGCTTGCTGGCAGGACTTGTGACCTGCAGGGGACCCACTCTGGAGTGATTTATTCTTGAAGGACAGTGCCCTATAGCAGGGAGCCATGCTGGAAGAGTTTACGAGCTTATGAGTTTCCTTCCCTGCAGCCCAAGGGAAGGAATCACATTGGAGATGTTGGTGGGGACTCTCTCCTGTGGGACAGCCCCACGCTGGACCAGAGGAAGAGTGAGAGGAGTCCTCCCTCTGAGGAGTAAGAGCAGCAGAGACCATGTGTGATTAATGACTGCAGCACCCCTTTCCCCTTTGCTTGCACTGCTGAGGGAGAAGATAGAGAATTCAGGATTGAAGTTGAGTCCAGGGAGAAGAGAATAGCGTGGAGAAGATGTTTTTAAGGTTTTGTTTTATTCTTATAAGCCTGCTATGATTTGATTGGTAATAAATTAAATTAAATTCCCTGAGTCTAACCGGTTTTGCCTGTGATGGTAACTGGAGAGTGATCTCTCCTTGTCCTTGTCTCAAAGCCCTTCAGCGTTATTTTCTCTCCCCTGTCCAGCTGCAGAAAGAAGAGAGAGAGAAGTTTTGGTCAACTCACCACAAAATGCAATGATATCTCCTAAGAGTCCTATTTAGTTGAATAAAATTCAGATATAGCTGAATAAAATAACATAAAATTTTCAGATAAAAAAATTCAGATGAAATGCAAGGGAATTGAAATAAAGTCACAAAAAAGTACTAAGAAGAAAATAGCAATTCTACGTGTTGAGGAATTCTGACCTACATTCCATGTGCTTTGCATGCAGTAGCTTAGATGAGTGCTGAGAAAAGGCTGAATGTTTTATATTTCTTCCATTTTTTTAATCTATTTTCTTCTCTCTTGACTATTCTCAGTGCTGAAATTCCAATTTCTTTTCTCTTCGAGGTCTTGAGGTCTAACTTCCTATTAGCCTTTAATGATGTTTCTCTCAGAAAATCCCACAAGAGTCTCTCCTAGTTTTTAAAAGGCAGATTTTTGAATCCAGCATGCTGCAGAGTACTTCACTCAATTGCAGACTATCTGTTAACATTGAATTATGGTTTTTAAGTAAGTGTGTATGTGTCTGTATATATATATATATATATATATATAAATATATATGTCTGTTTAGTGTACTTGCACGCACAACCTCACACCCAGAGCTGGGATTTACTCTCTTTCTGCCCTGGAGTGACACTGTGAGTGCACAAGGCAGTGTGAGGGTTTCTCTAGAGTGGGTAAGTGGCCTTTTGCCCACAGCAAGCAGCCACAAGAATGGTGACTACCTGGAGATTCACCACAGGTAATCATGAGGATTATCATTATAGAAAACCTTCTCCATGAAGGAAGCAGAGATGAGATGGGAAAAAGCTGATGCTGCAATGCTTTAACACAAGGAGCTAACCTACACTCTCACAGCCCACAAATACCTATATATTTGCCTCATAAAGCCTGGGGCCACATGCACCTAAGTCAAAAGATATCATTATATAACAAATACAGCAAACACAGCAGTTCTTTTCAATATAGTAATATTTGAACATCAGAAATATTCATATAATAGGGATTAAGAAAGAGAGGAATAATTTTTGTAGTCTTTCTCAGGATTAGCCATGCATTAGCACACTGAGCTACCCAAGTTCTGCAAAGCAAACTTATCATCCAGACCCACTTGCCTGGCTTTAAGTTTGCTAGAAAAACCAAGTTCACTGAACTATACATTGAAACTTTGCATAAATGGGCTGTATTCTGAGCTGCTTCCTTGCAGAGTTTGGAACTTTGATTTTCAGCATTTGCCTATCCAGTTTCACACCTGAGTTCATACTCTGTGTGATCAAATCAACTTTGCTGATATATTTAGACTTTACCTGTGTGAAGTTTTCTCTGTGTGAGCTAGAGTGAGGCACATTGCTCTGTAGAGTCATGCAGAATATTTGCACATCAATAACATCACAAAAACAATGCATCTGATTTATCACCCTTCATTTCTGATTTTGCATGTGTTGTTCTGAAGAAAGAATATAATGCTTTTTTTTTTGATGGATCAAACCCTATCTTATTATTGCAAAAATAGTTTTAAATATTGTAAAATGCTTTCAATAAAAACACTTATTTTTGCCACCTGTGGTTTATTGACAGCTCAGGTATTCTTGATATTTACTTGAGGTAGGCTAAAAACCACTGTAAGGGGAAAGAAATGGTCATGGGCTAGAAAATAAGGGTTCCAGTGCTGTACATGTCTGAGAGTGTGTCCTTGGACAAGAGAACATGTAGATAATGCAGAGATACCAAGAGATTTCATTACCTAATGTTTACACAGCACTTTGAACTAATGAAGCATTACAGTGCAAAGCATCACTTTCAGCCACGGCACTTAAAGGATGCACAAAGGATCAAATATCCTTTTCACTTACACATTGAAGAGGACATCTGGTTTTGTTTTGAAGTTCTAACATCCTTTTGGCTTTTCATGTCACTTCAAGGTTGCTTCTTACCTCTTATTGACTACTTCAAATTCCTTTTTCTGTGTCCTCACCTTTGTTGTAAAAATTGATTCAAGGTTTGCGCACAGCTGCTTAACTGGGTGCTTGGAGGAAGGAATAATTCATCCTTAAAAGGAATGTTCCTTATTTCAATAATATTTTACACTGCAAGAATATCCTAGTCCTGTGTTCAGTTTCTATTATTAGAGTGTCATAGGGCTGGCTAGCATTATCTTGAGTCTACTATGTCATCATACAGAAAAATTAAAAGGATTTGTATCTTAGGTAACTTACAGTGATATGTAGGCAGCTTTGCATGATTTACTGCTTGCAATGAGAAAATCAATGTTTGCTTTCAAAGGAACCTGCAAATGTGACTTGTGTTCCATTAGTTTTCAAAGTCTGTGTTTTAATAATTTGAATTTTTTTCTTTTTGAAAGCAATTTGCAAAATTTATGAGAGGCAGAGGGTTTTTTATTTCCCAAATGATCCTCCGCTCTCATCAAAGATTGTGTTTTAGCAACTAATTTCTGCAAGATGAAAGGATAAAGTTTCACTGTATTGTACAGAAGACACGTAGTAAAATTTACGTGCTGCAATAATGAGATTTGACTTTGTTGTTTTTATTTATTTCTAGTTACTCAAGGTTTGCTATGGGAAGGCTAAAAAATTTAAACACTGTGGGACAGTTTTCTTTCCTGATAGTTCAGGGATGTTTGTAGAGTATTTTCAGGGATCCAAATCATGCTTAAACAAATTTCACCAGTAGCATAAGGTCAGTGAGATCATAAGCTTTTTTCCAAATTGGTCATGAACAATTTGACACAGTTATGAACAGTTTAAGGAGATTTTCAAATATTCAGTTCCAAGCCTGAATTTTCAACAATTATTTCTCTATTTTCTGTCTCCCCACCCCTTCCCCCCTCTCCCCCCGCCCCCCCCCCCCCTCCAATTTCTCTGTACCTTTTAATGAGGAAAAATTACTTGCTACTACTACTATGCTATTGGTGTCCTGGCATCAAGAAATTATGAGGACAGGTGGTACAACTCAGCACCAAAAAGAAGGAGATACAGACTCCCACAGCTGAAAAGACAGGAATCGCAGGGCTCTGGAAATACAGTGGTCTGGAACAAAATACAGGGACAGAAGATGCGAGAACAAATCTTCTGGATGTACAGGGGCTGAAGGGCTGAAATGAAGCAAACAAAATCAGATATCTAAGACAAAGAAAATCAGCAAAAGTATGAAAAAAAGCCCAAAAGTTCTTTCATACCTTTTTAAGCAAGGAGTTGTGAACATAAGGAGCACCAGGAGACACACCACTGAACTTGGACAGATGAGAGGTAACTCAGCTGAAGTGTACCCCAGTGACTTGTCCTTTTCCTGTGCTGGCAGCAGGCACATTTTAACCACAACAGGTTCAGAGCTTCATTTAGGGAAAATGGCTGCTATAAGAAAGCCAGTCTGGCATTAAAGAAGTTTGTTCTGTAAAGAAAAGAAAAACCCACTTTTGGCAACCAGATAAAGTTTGGCCCATCATGTAGGACCAACTATACTTGTATTTGTCCTGACACAATGATGTATTTGATAACAGCATTTAAGAATGAAATCTCTGTCACTTTTTGTAAAATGCATACTTTTAGCTTCTAGGAAACATTTCTTACCTTTGCTGTGGCACATTAATTGTGTCAGTAGAAAGCAGTGCCGTGACTTTGGGAGCTACACAGCAGAATAGCCGTGGCTCCTGAGGGGAGAAGTGCTACAGACATAAAACATATTTTAAAAGTGTCTGTTGAGATTGGAGTTGGACATTAACAGACCATTTTTGCCACTGCTCTGTTTTGATAATTCCTAAAACAGCTAGTTCTACATCCCAAAATGTTATTTTTATTTTGGTAAGCTTAGTCTTTGTACTGCAGAACATGGAGCTCACACTTGTCCCTTATGCTGTGCATGGCAGTGTAATAACTACAGACCAGACTTGTTCCCACTTCATAGGAGGTGTGACTATGACACTTCATACACTTAAATATTTACAATAACCTCATAGAAGATTCGCTTTAAAGACACAAAAAGAAGCAGAAGGGAGAAAAAGGAACTCCCCCATGTATCTCACCAAGTTTCTGGTGTGGTATGCTGGGAAAGGTCACTGGGCTTTGAAACTGCTTCAAAAATATTACTGTGCTAAGGTTCTAACACTCTTGAACATCCAATTCAGTGAGACATGGCAGTATCAGATTTTTTGAAAAGATGGTAAATATGAGCTTTGTAAATGTTTTTAATTTTGATGTTTGACTGAGCCTCAGCTTGGCTGGATGAGAAGACAGTGAAGTCTTTTCCCAAATAAAACAGCAGGAATTAATCTTTTGTCTGCCCAAAGATGTAGGCCTTCACAACCAGCATTTAAGTGTTATTAGTTAAGAGATATAAAGATTGAATACTTTTTTTTTTTAATTTAAGAAAAAGAGAAACAAACCTGTTTGTAGCATCTAAAGTTTCATGACTTTTCAAGCCTTGTACAGGAGATTAAGCCATGTACAGGAACATGGCAGTTATGGGAGTTTTTCCTTGCATAATCAGAGGCTTCTGGTCTCAGCTGCTGAACAGCTTTATTAGCACTGTTCAACACTTTATTTCCAAATCTAAAATTTTAGTTGCAGACATAGTCCCATGCAGTTTTATAATCAAGACCAGTAAGAGATTTCTTGAAGTTTTTAATTGAGTTCTGTCTGTAAAAAGATGTGTCACAGAGCCAGGATGTATTCCTACAATGCTCCACACCTTCTCTACTATTCATCCTGTCTTTTTCCTTTTCTCCTTGGTTAGGGTACAACTTTGTGGATTATATGACAGGAAAGCATACTGAGCAGTGGTTTCCATCTGCGGCATTGCATGTTTTCATTAGATATAAAAAAGTTGTAATTTTATAACTTATGGATGTTTTTAAAAGAAGGGATAGTTTTTCTTCCGCAGAAAAATGTTACTAAATTAACACTTTCTGAGCCAGTTTACAATGGCTCTACCAGGAAAAATGCCCAAGTGGAGAAATCCAGTGACTGGTAATTTGTAAAATTTCCATCCATTCTTAACAATGTTAATTTCTTTAGGCATCTTTAATTAATTATTGTCTAAACCTTGGAAGAAAGTGTGGGGTAAAGTTGTGTTACCACAGTGAAATTCACTCTTCCATATCATACTTTTCCATTGGTAAATTAACTATATAAAGTGTTTTACTGATTCTTGTATGATTTTCTTTTGTACAAGCAATACAATAAGCATATTTTTAAAGAAAACCTTTTGGAATGCTTAATGACAGTTACTACAGAACCTTCCATTGCCATTATTCACATGGCTGACTGCCCTTGTAAAGGAACAAATAAAAGTTATCAACGTATGCTGGGAAATTATGGTAAGCATCAGGGTCAGACACAATGCAAAGAGAAAGGTCTTATAAAAGAAGCAATTTTCATTTGAAGAAATTAGAATATCTTGAAAATGTATTGTAAGCATAATAGGCAGGAAAGAAGTAATTTCTAATAAATGCTAAAATAAATTAAAATATGATGTAGCTATTAGTGAGGCAAAATTAAACTAGCAAAATGAATTAAATATATAACAATATTTTCAATATTTCTGTGAATTAAGTAACATATTAAAATTTTGTTGATTATATATTAGGTTGCAATATGTTTGGCCATAGGCCTTCTTTCCTTAGAAAATAAAAAAAAATGTTTGAATTCCTAAGAAGTTTATAACAGCAAATTTAAAATTACAAAAAAATAGATTTACTTTTCTCCTTGGTTACCTTTCAAAACCTTTAAAATTATTCCACACATCCCCAGTGTTCCCTGTCAGTAGGCTAAAAACCAAGACATAATCTTTCTAAATTCAATTTTAGTCTGATGTTTAGCCACCAGAGGCTCTTACTAGGACTGCATGAGTTATCTATTTGACAAATATATCATCCACCAAAAAAAAAAAAAGAACAAAAAAGGAAGAAAAATAAATAAAGAAAAAAGCTTTTGGGCAACCAAAAAATGTTAATGGCGAAGAATTAACACAATGAATTTAAAGAACTAATGAATTTTTTGGCCTACGTATTCAGCAAATTCTCATTAATAACAAATATATTGCTTCATGGATAGTCTGCTACTCTGCTATCCAAAAAAGGGAGATCTATAATGCATATTTTTAATAATGAAAAGCAAAGTCTCAGTGCTGCACAGCACTGTTCACTTTTGACAGCTCTCTTACAGCAAATTTAATTTTATCTGTTCTATCTCAGCATTCCTGCTGAGAATTCAGAATTCAGTGGGCTAATTCTGCCTTTTAAATTGGCAATAGGTATGATTTTATCAAAAGTAAAAAGTGATTTACATATTTCTTCTGTTTTGGTCAACAAATAAAGTTTTGTGAGTCTCTTGAAACAAATACCAGGGGCATCTTGCTTTTGGCTTAATATATATTAGACTAGGAAAATGTAACATCTACTGTTTCTTTCTTTTAGAAAGGTGAATTAATTTAATTAAATATTTTCCTTGGACACAGAAGATCTGGCTGTAAGCAATTCACGTGATGTTCAACCCTGTTTTTTTCTATGCAATTGCTTGACTTTGATGAAGATGTAATACAGGGAAGAATTGAGCTTTTTTTTTTCTTCCAACTACAATATAAATTAGTGTTTGCATAATATATGGCATTTTATTTTGTGGAGGATACATTGTACAAACTGACACAAGGAAGTTTTCTGAGTTGTGATGAAATGTGAAAAACTGTATGTTCTGTCTCCTGGGTTATTCTCCAAGCTGCTAACCAGAAACAGAACAGCAATGTACAGAAATAGCTATGTAGTACATAGCTACACTCTGTTCTGGAGCCTAAAATGAAAATTAATTCTATGTTCCTGTGCACAACTGTTTCCTTATGATTATTAATGCAGCTGTATCACTTGTGGGAATTTCTCCAAAGTGTTCATCTTGTTAACAATTCTTACCCATGTTAATCTGCAGATATCTACCAAACAGCAGTGAGCACCTGGGAACCCCTGGCTTTAAATCTTATTTCTCTTTAATGTCTGCACTCTTTCAGAGACTCCTATAATGTGCTGGAATTTTAGGTTGCTTCAGTCTGTCTTTTGTTCCAAGAGATGGCAAACCCTCTTCTCTAGAGTGTGGACAAATACCTGGTCTGTTGGTGTTGTCAGTACACGTCTGTTAATGCTCAAACTAAGACCTGCTTGTTCCTGGCCAGTGCAAGGGGCAGGATAAGGGAATAGGGGACACTTTCTACCATCTGAAGCAAAGAGGAGGTTGCTCACATGGCAGTGCTGTAGGGCTTGTGGTCTGAACCCCTCTGGGCTCATCCCTTCTCAGGACAGCCCCAGCTGAGCTCCCAAAACTGGAGGTGGTTCTAACCTTCCAACAGCTGGTACTGGAAAAGAGTGTCCCTACTCAAAAAATTAAACTTATCCACAAGAGTGGTCACTTCTAGACACAATAATATTTTATCCTATACTTCCAATCCTGTTTTAAAGTTTTTTTCCTCTATATTAAGCATATGGATTCCTTCCCCAGGAATCAGGTACAACCCACGAGTAAATAAGAGCTGTGAATGCTGCATGTTGCCAGACAATAAATTATACATTTGGCATCACTGAAAGAAAGATATAGGACAGCTAGACCTGAGGTAGCAAATCCCCACACAGGTTTAGCCACACTTTACAGCTGTAACTTTGTGTATTGTCTGCAGAGGCACTATCCAGCAGCTCTGCCAGACAGCACAAAATTAATCCAGACAGAGAAGATCTGCTAGGAAAGACATCATGGCTGGGAGAGAAGAAACCCTTCAGAAACACTGGGAAGAAAGGCTACACATTAATGTAGTACTATACAGACCATTGTAAAGCTGTGGAATCCCTCCAAACTGATTTGCAGACTGAGAGGAATATAGGAAGAAAAATAAAATGACATAATTTATTAGAGCTATTTTAAAAGGAAAAGCTAGCTACACCCTCAGTAGAGGGGAAGGCAACTATTTCTTTTTACACCTGGATTTCATATCAATTATACTTGACCTTAATAATAACATCATATTTATAGTAGTGTTGGTATGTGCTCATTTGGTGTCAAATATCTCATACCAAATTGCCATAATATATTAATTGACCTTTGAGCTTCTAATTTTCATATTCATGGGTATGTAACATAAAATGAAAAACAAATATGACATTACAGGTTACTGGGAAAGATTTACAAAGGAATATTTCAGCATAAAATCTACACATGTGATCAGGGCAGTTGACATTTAGGATTTTGCAATTGGCTTTCATGGCTTAATTTTTGTCTATATTTTGGTTCTGATGTATGCAGCAATTGACACTGATTCTAAAAGGACTGTGGCTACTTATTAAAATCTGAGGAAATTTTCCAGAGTGCAAATAACAATGTCTGCACACTCTCCTTTCTAAGTGTGTATTTCTGTGTTGCTGCTAGGAATCACCATATTTTACTATTAGAATCACTCCCCCAGGAGCACTTTTTTATCTGTCTGTTCTGACCTGTTCATGGGCAAGAGAAAAAGAAGCAGACTTATAAAATGCACATGAAATCAGCAATGAAAGAAAAGAAGCCATTGAATTCTATTGTGTGGATTCCTTATTTCCCAATATGACAGCTTTTTAGTAGTAGTAGGATTCACAATAGCTGCTTCCCAGTAACTTCTGTGGGAGTGCAAGTTTATCATGCTCTCATCTGCTGTGTTGCTGGGATTTTTCCCTAAGAGTTAAGAATGGCACAGATTTTTTTATTAGATAAAAGTTTATTAGATAAATAAAAAGCTTGCATGACTTGGTCTAAAATAACTGCTTTTATTTATACTGCATTTTATTTACATTTTGCTCTATTCTGTCTTTCCAATGGAATAATTTCTTACTAAAAGGAGGGGGAAAAATAAATTGAATTTCATTATTGTACCAAAGAAGCATTTCATGAATATATTCAATCTGTGCTAATGGATTTTAACACATTTTTACTATCCTACAATGAACTGCTCATAAAGTTTTTAATTACCAAAGCAGTATCCAAAAGTATACTGCAGAGAGGTGCAGTGTTGTAAAATAGATTATTCCTTTATATACTTAATCTTCACTCACTAATGTGTCTACAGGTGTCTGTGTTTAAATAATATAATAGCTAATTCTATAGATATATATAATTCAGCTAAATTGCTGTTCCCAAAACAAGCTAGTCTAATTATTCTTCAGTTAAAGAAATTAAAGGATAGCATGTAGCTCATATATCCCTGATATTCATCACCCAGTGCTGTGGGATACAAAGTACAGCCAGAGCTGTGCACAGCATAACTGCTTAAAACCAAATAATATCCAGACATTAAAAGGATAAATTCCTTCCTCTTTCCCTTGGTGGTGCACTTTGTTCCATACTGGGCTGGAATTGTACTGTGTCACACAGGACATTCACTGAGGTTTAGAAGTCATGCTGCATTTGCTGAAAAATATTATTTTTTTATATCATGCAGACTCCAAGCTGTGCTACTTCCAAATTGATCAGTTTGCCTTCCCCTTTATGCTGTAATATCCAAGTTAAAGTAGTCTTCAAATGATGAGAGGAACACAGGTCTTGTATCTCTGGGTCATCTAAATGAAATTCAGGCTCTTTGACAGGTGTTGGTCATCTGAGAGCTGAACATGAGCTGGCAGGACCCAGGTGGCCAAGGCCAGGGGCATCCTGGCCTTAGCAGCAGCAGTGGCCAGCAGGACCAGGGCAGTGACCATCACCCTGGTGCTGGTGAGGCCACACCTCAAATCATGTTTTTGATTTCGAGCCTCTCACTGCAAGAAAGGCATTGAGGGGCGAGTCCAGAGAAGGGCAGCAGAGCTGGGAAAGGTCTGGAGCACTGATGGGGAGCAGCTGAGGGAGCTGGGGAGGGGGAAAAGAGGCTCAGAGGGGACCTTAATGCTCTCTACTTTGGATGGGCATCTCTGTGGAAATATGTATCATATATACTGAATATTGTAAGACCCCACCAAACCTCCCCCAGATGAATGAACAAGTCTGTTTACTTGGATTTTTTTTTTTTCAGGGAGTGAACCCTCAAGAAAAAAGAAAATCCCGGTTTATAAGGGCTACTAGGCAAGAGAAAGGCTGATTTGAGATGTAGTAGAAAATGTGTTGTGAAATGCCTTTCAATGTTAATTCCTAACCTGTTTTTTTTTTAACTCTTTAAGATATTTTATTAATGCTATCCTCTTTAGCAGTACAAAATTTTGAATTGTTTTATTATTTTACACATTAAAACAAAACAAAACAAAACAAAACAAAAAAAACCCACAAACAAAAAACCCCAAACCAAACCTACCAACCAAATGAACAAACAACTTGTAAAGAGGCTGTGGCAAGGAGGGGGTCAGCTTCTTCTCCCAGGTAACAAGGATAAGAAAACAGGACATAGCCTCAAGCTGTGCCAGGGGAGGGTTAGATTGGATGATTGGAGAAATTTATTCACTGAAAGGATTCTCAACCTTTGGAAAAGTCTGCCCAGGGAAATGGTGGAATGACCATTCCTGGAGGTATTTAAGAGACCTGTAGATGTGGCACACAGGGACATGCTTAATGTTTGAACTCAGGGATGTTTTCCAACCTGAATGATTCTGTTCTATGAAGCTGGCTCCTGCCCTGGCCCAGGCAGCCCTCCCACTTGTCCTGCTGGTACCTTGCAAGCATCATTCAGGCTCAGGCTCTGATCAGACAGGTGAGTTCTGTGTGCACCTTCCCCAGTCATCATTCAGGGAGGCCACATGTTCCTTTTGCCCCTTAAATGGGACCATATTTCTGTCACGAGAATACACTTGAATGGTTCCCTGCCCTTGGCCAGGTTGCTTGTTATTTTGAGGTCTGCTCAGAAGTGGAATTGTACTTTCCAGGCAAGCTGAACAGAGGGTGCTCACAGTTTGCCTGAGGCATAGAATGCATGTGAGATTTAAGAACTTTTCTCCTCTGTATTACAGACTATTATAGTTCATCCACTTTTTTTTTGTCCATGAAACCTAAATACTCATGTTTGATAAAGCATTTCTTACAGAAAAAAAATTGTATATGTCAAAACACATTAAGATACCTACAATTATTCCTTTCAGTACAACCTTCACAAGAGGATTATATTGGATGATGGTTTCAAAGATAACCCATATAGAAACAAGCTAAGGTAATTTTAGCTCTTTAATTAGCTTATGTGTCCTCCACACCTTTGATATTTTCTTGTTTGGTCTGGAATAGTATTTAATAATCTGAGAATGAAAAGCAGAGATGCAGCTTTTGGGGAAATGCAGATGGAATATCATATGTGTTTGGATTTAACTATACAGAGCTCCCCTCTTCCATGTAAATCCCAGGAAATCTCTTCCACAGCCAGGAACAGAGCAGATGCTGAAGAATGAAGGAGGCTCCTTGAAAAAAACAACAGCATCTTGAAAAAAAACACAGATGAGCTTCTTGCTCCCTTGGTGGGGGGAACAGAATTGTTTTCATACTGTATAAGCCCCAATTTCTAACTGATTCTCTGAAGCAGATGCCTCTCTGTGAAGAAACTGAGATACAGCACCAAAGTTTTTTTCCCTCAGCGTCTGCAATAAGTCAGATGTAGTTTGGCCCTCTCAACTTGAAGTAGAAATGCAGCAACTTGAAGGCTCTCCCCTAGCAGTACACAGAACTGTGTACTATTGCAGTTCTCTCTATGAGGGAAAGCACCTTCCATTTCAACAAAATACAGAAACTCTTCTTGGAATGATGAAAAAAGTCTGCAACACCCAAAAGCTTTAATATTGACAATGATGATATCTTTGAGACTTGCATTATGGGTTTTGTCTATAAATTTTTGTTGTTATCTGACTCCTTTCAATTGTAGTTGCTGCTCCCACCTTTAGCAGCTCATGGTTACTTTTTACAAGTCAATTCCAGGACCAGACTCCTCATGCTCTGACCAGAGAGTGACAGTCACTGCCAGCTGCACTCAATGCCCAGAAAAGGGCTGGGGTTTATCTTCATTCAGCTGGTGAAGAGGTTTAATCTGCTGGGATGTCTGGGATGTTTTCTTTGTGCCTGTAAGACGTAACTGATACTACTAAGCACACCCAGTGCTGGGTTCAGTGCTGTGGCAGTGTCAGGGAGATGCCAGATAACTCATGGGGACAGCACACAGGGGTGCAGCTGGAGTCAGATGCCGTGGATGTGTCTGAGATCAGATGGCAGGTCTGAGTCACAGTGCTGGGCACTGAGGAGCTGCTGAGCTCTGCCTGCCCCTGTGCAGCTGCACACAGGGACAGGGGAGCTGCACTGCTGTGCTGCAGGGACAGGGAGCAGTGCTGCAGGGTTTAGCGAGCAGCAGCCAGGTTCTCAGTGTGAAATCAGTACCTTCTCGGATGAGAATCCCAAAGCAAGCTGCCAGAAAGTGAAGCAGAAAATACTGACCCAACCTTCCTATTAAAAAAAAAAAATGCAGCATTTTTTTTTTTTGCATGTTTTTGCACGCAGCACCTGACCATTGACAGGATGGCAGCAGTAATGAAGCTGCTCGTCTTTAGGAGGTTAAATGGGAAACTTGACAGCCAGCTGAAACAGGAAAAGGTCAAAACTGAGCTAAAGATAATCACCAAAATTGGAATTTGAATAGAACTCTGATGTTAATGCTCTTACACTTTTAATAAGTGCCATAGGATTTCTAATTACCACAGTGTCCAGGAGCTCCACTTGTTCTTTTACAATAGTAATGACTACAGCAGGGTAGTCCCTACTAGCACTTTGCCAAAGCAGAAGCTTAGAAGTTAATTACTGGGGTAAAGTGCCTCTACTCTTAAGTTCTCTATTTTGATGTACTCTTCAAATATGGCAAAGTTAAATTTTGTTAGTTTAGCACAGTTTAGAAGGAAAATTCATCTAGTACATATTCACTTTATAAAAAATATTCCCAACTTTTATTTGTTTCAACTTCTGTTCAGTGACATTACATTAAGAAACTACCTGATTTCCATTAGTTTGATGTAATCTTGTACTACAGTGAACCATGTGAGGGTTTAAGTTACTTTGACCTGAGCAGAAAAATAAAAGAAGACACGTTTTCTTAACGCTTTGCAGTTGCTGTTGTTGCTTGGGTTAATTAAGTTTGTCATTGCTGAGGTGTGACTTAGCAAAGACTTGTGATGCTCTGGGTTTCCATGGGAGCTATGTTTTATTTTGGCACAATGAGCAGCACTAGTACAATGCAAGGAACAATAATCCATGGTTTTAAAGATGGCTTGGTCCCAAAAGGCGTGATTTGGGGGAAACATTACCATGAAGAGAGGGATTGTTTCTCTTGTTAATTACAGAGTAGTCTGCATCAAAAGTTGTCTAAATGTAGTTTTTGTTTACCTTTACAGTCTTGCTAGCTGTTCCCAATATTCTGCATTTTCATGCTGCTAATGTTTTTATGTAAGCTTTGCTATTTTGGGAGCATGAAAGCAGTGCAGTTCTGGCTCTGTAATTAAAGGGTTTCAGTGATCTCTTTTCTCTCAGCTGCTGCACATGAGACTGAGAGGAAGGACACAAGTCACAGATAATACAGAGCAATACTTCAGTTTATCAAAACCAACAATCTTCAGGGTTATTTGGGTGATAAAGCTGAAGTCTGTCTACAAAGCATGGTGATCTGAAGGTGAATCTGTGGAGTTTTCCATAAACTGTGGTAAGAGTTGCAAATATAATTTGGCAGCTCATTTTTCTTGCTTTTCCAAGTGAAGAGAGTGCCCATTACAGGAGGATGTGGAAAGCAATGAAAAATATGGTGCTGATACTGGTGACATAATATGATGTGTAATGTCTGTGAGTCAGCACTTCTGCTGAAATTGATTGATTTGCCAATACTGACCTGCTTTGCCATGTAGCCCAGGTGAATCAGAATTCCACTGTAATTTGGAGAATTATTATTTTTAGGGGATATGAAGGAGACTCATGAAACATGGCTGATTAGGAGAAAGGCAGCCATATCATTACTGTGTATTCCAAACTGGTTTTATACTGCTGAAACTGGAAAATCAAACTGAAGTGTATTGGAGGCCCACTGAGGACAAAAGACGTTCCCAAGCTATGCATAGGTAAACTGTGGAACAACTTTTCCAGGATATTTTGCATGTCAGAAAGATTTGCATACTAAAGGCACCTTTGAAAAAAATTCTCAGAAGTGAGGGGCTCATCAGCACAAAGAACCACAGCTGGCTTGTCTCTGAGCTGGAAGTGTTCAGCACAAAAGTGTGGTACAGGTTTACTCTGCTCTGTGCCCCCCTAGACCAGCTGCTCTGTTGGGGCACAGAAGAGGACTAGATGGACCAGCCACCCTTGTGTTTAGGCACTGTCTGCAGAAAGAATGGAATAGGTAAAGTGATCCTCATTCAGAATGAGATGTGAAACATTAGGTCTCTGCAACCCATTAGCTTTGTGCTCAGGACTGGATTTCAGTGTTCTTACACTGATAGCAAGGGTTGACTGACAGGGTTGAATGAGAAATCAGGCCCTATTACCTGTGTCTTTTGAACATTTATCATTTCAATCAGAAAACCTCTACAAAGTATTCATAAATTATAAAACACTGCAAAAAATAAGATAGCAGATATGTAAATCTGACATTGCATGATAAGAAGAAATAAAAAAGAAGAGTAGGTGATTTCTGACAAAAAAGTCTCATCACCTTATTCCATTTTAGGAGGACAAATGGTGAAAATTTTGAAGGGAAAGGAAAAAGCTGAGTTGGTGCCAAACACCTGCCAGTATTTAATGTAGAAATAGAAAGACTATAATTGAAATAAAAATTAAGTTAACACTTTCCAATTAATAGCTTATTAGTTTACAGGAGATTAAACTGAGTCATAGGTAGAAGAAGAAAGGGACTAGGACATGTGAATGTGCATGCATCCCACAAACCAGGGAGGGAATGAGGCAAAAAGTTCAGCATAAGGTAATGTGGCTTGAAAACTTGTCTGCTACCCAGTAAAATACAGACTTAGCAAAAGATTATTATAATGAGGATTTCAAATTCATGTGCCTTTAATTATTTTTTTAGTTTATATTTAAATAGAAATAGTACTTTCTGGAGAAGAAAAACACATAAGAATATCTGTCCATGGTATGCTAAGTGCAGACTGAAAACCCAGGTTCAGCTCCTTTGGTCATCATTATTATGGACTGTAATTTCACTTTGTGTCTAAGTGCTTTTCTGGTTTCATGTATAAAAGTAAGATATAGCTGTGTTTTACTACTTCAGGCTGTCTTTTTAGGTCTATAGTTTAACAGTATCTGCAATATTTTTTAATATAGCACTTTTCCATCTCCTAAATGATTAATAAAAAGATATTGTACTTTTAAATTGGACCACAAATGTCTTGTAGCTGTTGATATCTGCGAAATCAGCGAGTGACCGAGCATTTTCAGTAAGCAAACCTTGTATCAGCAAACTTGACTTAGTGAAGAGTAATTTGAGATGATCGAGTAAAGATCACATCTCATAACTCCATAATAACATATTTACACATTACTGTAATGACTCAAGAGAGGGCATTAAGAATCATTGAGGAAATGACGTGTTTTTAAAGTTTGTAATTTTAATTATCTTGTTCTGTAATGGACTGCAGCATCTGCAAACCAGCCATCATGTACTTTCCATCACTAGAAAGCACACAGAACATTTTGGTAACTGCATATGCAGGTTTATTTATTTTAGTGTTGAAAAGTGGAAAAAAAAAGCATAAATGGAGCTATAATGTTTAGAGTAACACTATTTTCTTAACTAACATCTTTGTCAATGAGCATAGTAAATTTGAACAGTATGTGTTTTCACCATCTGTACTCCAATAATGAGAGCAGCCACCAAGGGAGAATAGGGTATTAAAGTATATCAGGAAACATCACTCTGCTGCTCATAGCCTGAGCTGAATTTTCATCTTTTAGGTGCCTTGGTCTTAATTTATGCTCCATTCTTAATTAAATTGTCTTGCTGACATGACTCAGAAACCTGGCTTTCTGAGCCTCAGCCTTTATTTCTTCACCCTTGATTGATAATGAATGTGCTTTGCCATCATATATGGTTTGGGTCTTGTGAAAGACAAACTGAGTTACTATGGACTGCCACAGCCTGATTGCACACATGAGGTGCACTGACTGTGATGAGACTTTCAGTTAGTGTTATCAACTATTATGTCATGCTTGAGTTTTATTCCTAAGGAAGTTTTTCATTAACTCCCCTTTTAACCAATCAACATCTATCTAAAATTAAAGGTAGCTGACTAGTGAAAAAAGATCATCTATAGTCATTCATCAGTGGGGAAAAATGGCAGCAAACAGCATGAAATTAAACTTCTGAAATGAAAAATAATATTTAATTTAATTTTGTACACAAGTAATTACTTTTCTGTTCTTGCCACTCTTGGAGTAGGTTTCATTTTTTTCTGATTTCAAAGAACAAGAAAACAGCAGGCTGCTGAGGTGCCATTCCAGTATTTTGGAAAAGGTTAAGAAGGATCAACAGAGGTGCACAAAGACCTAAATGTTATCAGCAGGAGAAGAAGAAGTGGTGAATGAGAGAAAATTATGAAAACATAGATTTAATTTCAAGTACAGCATGTATAGTGCAAGACAGGCAAGCTACTTTACAAAAAAAATTTTTTTCAGCACATAGCAGCTCAGGAATTACAGGTTTGAGAAATGTTGTAGGGCTTCTAATGAGTGGATGCAAGGCTCTGGACAATCGACATGCCTAGACATTAACTTTTGTTGCACTCTCTTATTATTATAATCAGCAAAATGTGCTGACACTTTTGACATTGTCACATCCAAAATATGCTGCAACATGAAAGTGGTTTGTAATTTTCTCCAGCTGGCATGGCTCAGTCTAAAAAGATATGCTGTTAGAACTGAGCTTTAATATTTTGATGATTCCAAAATACAAAAAAAATTCCAAACCAACCACTCAAAAAACTAATAAATAAAAAAAACTGCCCAATTAAATCACAACTGGCAAGAACTGAAAAAATTGTGTTGTTGAAAAATAAAAACTTGAATTATTTTTCAATATAAATAATATTTTATAAACAGTTTTATTAAAACAACTTGATACTGTAGTTGGTTTGCTCATATTTGCTATATCACCAAACATAAATGATGAGGACTGTGATGCCAATTTGTGTATATGTGTTTAAAAGGACTCACTTGAATGAATGAGAGAAATTGTGTGTCTATGTCTGTGTATGTACATGAAATATTTTTAACATCTGGTGAAAAGGAACAAACCAGAACTCCATTGTGGAATTTTCATGTCATTCACATGGGTCATCTGCAATCATGAAGCCCATACCCCCCAAGCTATCAGAAAATGGCTTTCAGAACTTTTCATTCCCTGTCTGGAGCATAACTGGAGAAATGACAGTGCTTTTGCTTTTCTCACTTAGTGCTATGGGAGAGGTGAGATTTCAGGGTTTGAGGGTTGGCTTTGGGCAAGGATGGGTGCATGTCCTAGTCACTGCTGGTTTCTGCCCTGCATTTACCCAGGCCAAGCCTGTTATCTTTGACCATCCATATCTAAACTCTTCTCTGGGATCTCAGAAAATTATGTGGAATACCTCTACCTCTCTCACTAAAGGCTACTTTACAACAAGGTATTTGAGCCTTTAGGCAAGTTCCTGGATCCTCAGCTGGAAATGCAGGTCCTGCTGTTCTAGCATTCATCTACACAGTTTTTTTTCATACAGAATAAAAAGCAGGTATTGCAGAAGGACAGCCAGTTCCAAACACAGAATTACTCCATGACACACATGCAAAAGGCAATACATGGAAATCCCAGAGGTGGGTGATGTTTGTACCAGTTCCACCAGGGCTGCATTTGTGCTATCTTCAAGGGTGCTATGAATGCTCAAAACCCTGTGGCTGGGAAACCTCTGGCTTAGATTAACTGACGGCTGAAGGCAGATCTACTTATGTTTGCTGGAGATGTGCTAGAACAGAAGTTGTTTTCTTCTTAATGGAAAACTGCCTAGGATATTTTGTGATGTTGTCCTCGGTTCTGATGTTTCTTTATTTCATCCATTTTACAGCAAGGAAGAATAAAGTCAGTGGGGATGAGATTGCTTCTCACTTTTACTATGACTCAAAAGATTGGGAAATGACAATGTTTCTTCCAACAAAATTGCTGGTAATGGCATAGGTGTACAAATGAGTAAGAAGGGGAAAAACGACAAAAATCCTGCCCCAACTCCAAAAAAATTGCTTAAAAAATGGGATGTTGTGCCTAGAGAGAATAAGGGAGATATAAAGCAAAGAAGAGAGGATCTGCTCACTGCCCTAGCTTGCTTTGTGAACTTGGCAAGATTACATTTGTTGCTTTTGCTATCTGTTTAAATGAGAAGCTATTTAAGCTGTTCTGTTTTGCTGTTTGCATAAAGCCTGCTGCAATACAAGAATGATCTTAGAAGTGGCCCTCTAGAAATAACAAGGTAGAATAATCATCAACAGAGTAGTACATTCTGCTTCATATCATCAAGCTTCTTCACAGCTTTCAGTCATTGCTTCCTTTGCCCTCTGCAGACATTATTAGTTTTTTATTTTGCAGCCTACTAAATGCTAAGACAGCTTTTACTGTCACAGACCACCACCTAAATGTTGGTGATGCACAGTAACCATGTTTTTCTTTACAATTCTCATATTTCTTTTCCAAATATGTTACTGAAATTGCTCAGGCATGCCTTGATACTGTATTAAATTTGAAGCAACTTTTATTTCAGGAGACACATTTAAAATCAGATAAAAGTACTGCATGTTTTATTATAATTTGCAGTCATGCAAGCTTTGAAAGTTGTCTTTTTTAAAAAAAATACCTAAATTTTGCTGCTGATATCACCCTTTTTTTTTTTATTTTAAAGAAAGATCTTTTAATATTTCTCTCTGTTCCAATAGCACTATAACTTAATATTGTAGACTATAATGTAATCGTATAGGCTGCTTTCCATTTGAATATTCAAGTGTTTAAAAGGAACAAGAATTTCAAACTACTATCAGAATAATGAAATTGAGATTGAGAAACAAATTTTTTCTGCTACTAAGTTAAGAAATAAAAATGGCTTCTACATAGCTTCTGTATGATCTTGTAGCTGCTGCTAATTTCCCTCTTAGCTATAAAGTCCATCATTGCTGAAGAGAAGAATAAAACTGTAACAGACAGTGTTTGGCCAGAGCAAATGAAAATACAAGTGGGATTGTAGTTATGCATGTATAATGAGTGGACAGGAAATTGTCAAAGTATGATGGCAGAAATTGCTTCACTGAATTTTCAGAACATGTGAGGTATATGAATAAACACATACCCTCTGCATGGAGCATGTTTTGAAGTAAGTCTGCCTTGTCTCTAAAATTTGAGATATTGTCTCCAATTCAATATGTTCTCCTTGAGTACAGATTGTGCCCCTGGCATCAATATGGGAAGAGCTCTGCTCTGTGCCTTAGGAATTCAGGTAATGAACAGCACTAACAAGTGACAAATCTGCTGACTTTGCAGCTCAAGACACACTCAGAACCCAGTCAGCACCTTAAAACTACAGCAGCTGCTGCTCGGCTGCTGACAAGGTTCCAGCACGATGCTTCTGCCATGGTTCTAGCACTGGCCTTTTCTAGGTGAAACAGGACTTCCAAATAGAGATCAGTCATTCTGAATTGAGAATGACAACAATCCTGTTTAAACACACAGTTTCTCTAGACGTTGAGCTGGAAGCAAGCGTGGGCCTTTTGGACATGGCTATGACATAATTAATAAAATAACTTTTTTTTTCATAAAAACAAGGTGACAAATCTTGTTTAAAGCCTTATCAGGGTAGGATTTTATGCACAACTCTTTCTATTGTTCTTCAAGGGTAACTTTTTTTAAAGGGTTTTAAGGTCTGCTTCTGTTTTTTTAATTACTTCTTTAACGAGTGCTATAAAGAATACAAACAATTTGGCAAGATCAAAGAATCCCAGATGTTGCTATTGTAAAAAGCACAGCAACTGATCAAAGAGTACCCCAATGAATTCAAGTACAGAGTGGAGGCAAAATAAGAACAAGAAAGAAACACTCTTTTATTTTATGTTAGCTTTAGTGTACTTGAGAAATGGCAGAATGTGATTCAAGAACATAACAAAAGCTGCTGCATTCTGTCCATAAAAGCTCAGAACTCAGCAGTATTTGGTTGTTTGACCCCAACAGCAGAGGCTGGATTCTGTAATGAAGCAATTGCTAACATTTTCCATTTGACAAAAAATTCTGTAATATAAGCGACGTCACCTAACATGAAGAGGTTTTAATTAGTGAATATGACTATTCCTGAACTTAATTATCATCTAAAAATATTATGTACACAGGAAAAAAATATATAGGGGTGTAAAGCTTAATTGAAAATCACAAAAATAGAACTTAATTTAAATTTTAAAGTAAGGCTGTTATTTTCTTATCTTAAAAATTAACATTTTGATTCCATCAAAAATTGAAGTTGGATATGTCATCACAATCAAAGATGTGACTAAAGGTTTGCTTAGAATTTTCCATTAGTAATATCTTAGTAATATTTTCCATTAGTAATATCTTCTCATAAAAGACAATCCCATGTCTTAAAATTAAATGTGTTGAAAAATACAGTCTTGCTGTCCAAAAAACATGTTCCTAAGACTTTGCATCTCATGTGTTTCAATATAAGTCATTTGGATGGGCTTCTCTGTGGAAATATGTATCATGTATGCTGAACATTGTAACACCCCACCAAACCTCCCCCAGATGAATGGCCAAGTCTGTTTTCTTAGATTTTTTTTTTTTTTCAGGGAGTGCACCCACAAGAAAAGAGAAAATCCAGGTTTATAAGGGCTACTAGGCAAGAGAAAGGCTGATTTGAGATGTAGTAGAAAATGTGTTGTGAAATGCCTTTCAATATTAATTCCTAACCTTTTTTTAACTCCTTAAGATATTTTTATAATGCTGTCCTCTTTAGCAGTACAATTTTTTGAATTGTTTTATCATTTTACACATTAAAAAAAAAAACCCAAAAAACCAAAAAACCCCAAACCAAAACTACCAACCAATCGAACAAACAACTAAACCCCAAACCCCAAGTGATGCAAAGGCAATGGCTCACAACCTCCCACCACAAACTAATGCCAGTCACCTGGGAAAAATACATTTTGGAAAACTACACTTTCCTCCACCCATCTCTGATGTGATACCACATGGTTTGGGACATCCCTTTGTTCTGCTGGGTTCAGCTTTCCCAGCTGTGCCCCCTCCCAGCTTCTTGTGTGCCCCAAGTTTACTCTCATGCAGGGCAGTGTGAGAAATAGAAAATACCTTCACACTTATTCCACAGTTGTTGACCATGAGATAAAACATCCCAGTGTTATCAGCACTGCTTTGGTCACAAATTTAAAATACAGCATCCTGCAGGGTGCTATGAAGAAAATTAGCTCCATGCCAACCAGACTAAATAGAGAAATACTACTGAAGATTCTCTATCAATCAGCCTCTGCCTAAAGGTGGATCTTTTTTTTTCTACAGAATTCAGGAGAATATTTCTAAATATATGCCTTCAAAGGCATATATATATAAAGTCTTTCAAAGAAACCTAAATAAAGTAGATGCTTTCCCCCCACCCTCCAAAATGGTACCTTGTAGATAAATTTTTTTTGCCTTGAAGACAAGAGATTAAATTTGGGTTACCATGGACAGCATCATGACATGCCAGAGAGATGATGAATTCTGAGGAACTGCTGACAAATGATATCATTAAATTACAATTGCAGCTACCAAAGGACAGCAAATGAGTGTATGATCATATTTTCCATGTCAACAAATAATTAGAGGTGATTTGGACATGCCAAAAGAATATTCAAGGACATCAAACACAGAAAAGATAATTAATGGCCATTATGAGAATAATGTTATTGGGAGCAAGATGGCAAATTTGTGACAAGCAGACTTGCAAAGCATCCAGAACAGTAGGTTCAGAAAAGCAAACTGGCAAGGTGTGCAAGACATTAAGTAATGGAAAAGGTGATGAAGAGCCAGAAGAAGCAGTTAATTGCATAATACTTCAACTTTTTTAAACAATAGAAGAGTGTTATATTAAGAGGCAGAGGAAGAGCAGACTAATTATTAGGGAAAATTTCAAAGCAGAGTAAAAACAGGGTCATAGGTTGAACCAGAGAGGGGAAAAGACAGAGGTAGGCAGGATCACAGGTCCAACTGAAGGTGAGAGGACTATTTCTTTGGGAATGTCTCAAAATAAATGTACATCTGAAAATAAAGTGTGATAGAAAACATGAAAAATGATCTTCCAGCTTTTAATCTGGATTTTCTTTTTATGTGTGGCTGTCCTAAGTTTTGTCAGGGATACAAGCAAGCTCAATGATGGATGACAATTGATGTTTCTCAGCATGGTTTTCACACTGTTCTTGATTGTACCTGCAAATGTAATACACAGTTTTCTCTATTTTTTTAAGCACACAGATAAGCATCATGTAGTTTCAAGAGTAATAAACTGTCTCATTTATCTATGTATTTCAGTATTTAAAGAATGATCAAAAGAAACCGAGATCACATCCTTCTACTTTTACTTTTATGAAAGATGTCTCATACCCATCATTCCAGGCAGGAAAATGTACAAAAGTCCTTGGACAAAGCATAAATCCCTTCTGAAAACTTTTCATCCAGTCAGTAGTTTATACTTATACTCTTCATTACGGCCCAGCATCTGACCCCATTCCCCTCTCTGAGTAAGTACTTCTATAAGTAATTCCATTCTTTTGGCTGGAATCCCATTTAACTCTGCTCCTGACTCACTTGTGAGCCTAACTGCTCACAGCTGATAGCAGAGGATTTAGCATTTCAGCTCATATGTCAAATAGAGTTTGACTGCTTAACTTTTTTCTTCTTACACATTGTGAAATAACTCCCAGAAGAAAAAGTTTCACATGGTAAAGACTTTGGGCAGGAAAAGAAGTCAAGAACTCACGGTCAATTAAATAAATCAAGCACTTTCAAAAGCAGTTTTTGTTTTAAAGATAAATTTGGCAACTATGAAATTGACCTTCAATAATTCAGTAAAATTGTGTTCAAGCAGCTTAGCTAGGAAAATAGCAACAGACTGGCAAGCTAATTCTAACCTGTAAGGAAAATCAGAGGAAAAGGAACTGTGAAAGTCTTGGGTGAAATGCAATAGAAGACCAGTTTGGAAGGTACATCAGGGATCATCTGCTCCAACCTTTCCTGGCAAAAGAATTGTCTAGACAAGATGATGCAGCAATTTGTACAGCTGAATCTTAAAACTGTTCAACACTGGGGAATCTGCCACTTCCCTGGGTAGACAATTCCAATGGCTGATTGTTCTCATTGTGAAAAACTGTTCTTCTGTGTCTAATCTGAATCTCCCCAGGATTAACTTGTACTCCTTGTCTTACCTGTGGGACTCCTTGTAAGAAGTCTATTTACTCATTCTGAAATGTCCATTTACTAATTTTTGATTAACTAAAGCTAGCAAAACAAATTGCTATCTAAATGAAGTCTTGAGAAAAATTATCTTTAAAGGGAAAAGTCTGGAAAAGTAAATAAAAGAAAGAAAATTAGTTGAAAAAAAAGAACAAGAAAAAAATGAACGTTTTAATACTCACCTGGAAATAAAGTATGATAGTCTAAATTGTAGCTTTAGTACCTAAAGGTCCTAGTTTTCCTTCCCAGGATGTTATCAGATGCACTATGGCTCTAAGTCTTCCCTGATAGCTCATGAGAGGTTCTCCAGTTGTGACACCAGTGATATATTTAGGACTAACAAATGCCCATTGATTAAATCACCCTTATGCTGTTAACACCGCTGAACCCGAGGACTACTTTTATCTGCCAAGAAAATCCCATACAAAAGAGTGAAAACCATTTCTTTAGCTTCATATAACTTCACAGGATGATCTCAGGAAACATCTACAAATCCAGCCCTGCCGTTCTGCTCCTAAGTTACTGGTGATGGAAGAAAGCTGATGGTGCTTTACAAAGAGAAAAAGACTCTTCTTCTCAGTAGTTACAGCTCTGACCCATGCAGCTGCCACTGTTAATACTTATCCTCCATGGACTGTTGGGAAAATGCTGCCTTTCCCAGCTGTCTTTTTTTCCATAGAAACTTCCCACCTCCCAAGCATATGGTAAGGGATCTTTTTATCTATATTTGCTCTGACTCCTGAAAAAAAACCAAAAACAAAAACAAACAATGCACGATAGTACCTGGGCCCCCAGCTGGAGTGGGAAATTGTTACCAGGGAGGAAATATAACCTTTTGGGTTAAAACCACAATTTTTCTGAATTGAATAAATTACAGCTCTTTCATGTCTCAGCCACTGACACAGAGATCACTGACAAGAAAACCAGGAGCTTATTTTACCAGGTAAGCAGGCTAGAAAGGTGAAATGAAGACTATACATAATCATGCCTTGGAAATTTTCCTTTCTTATTTTGAAGGTACATTACTTATTTTTTCAGTAATATGTATGCTTCATATCATCTATCCAGTTGGTAATTCTCGTGACAGACCTCTCCTGAAATTCTATTGTTTTCCCATTCAGCCTAAAAAGTTTCCATAAACAACTTTGTTCAGCATCTCAAACTTAGACAGATGTGCTCCTGAAGATGTTGATTAGAATATATTATGGCCATTAACATTGAAGCTTCTTAATGTTCCTTTTATTGTCCTTACTTTTGCTTTCTGAGGAAAAAAGTAAGGAAGATTTAATAAGACTGAAGACAATATTAATAGAAATAATAAAAAGTAATCCTCTAGTATATTATGTCTATTAATTCTCACAAAATATTATAGATTATACGATTTTTCTCCATATGAAAAATGTTTATTGGACATTTATTTTACAAGCACATAATCATTTTTAGTAGTTAACAACCTTACATTTGAAAAAAAAAAAATCCAACCCACAACAAAATCAAAATGTATCATGTTTGTGGACATAAACCAGACTCACAGAAGGCAAAAGAACTATGAGTACATTAAAAATAGTTCCCTTTGGCACTCTTGGCATTTGGCATAATACTGAAATATATATAGTGGCCTCTCTGAGAGCCAAATTTAAACCTGATGAGCCACTGATGAGGTAACTCTTATGTCCCATCTCTGTTTCCCTTCAGTGATGCTTCAAATGGGAAATGCAGCATTTTAGGGAGTTTTTTGCTCCAAATGAGATGTTGACTGTCCAGTGGGAAGATAAAGAATCTATTACATGTACTTTAAAAGCCATAAAAGATAACCTTAATTTCCTAGCTTACATTTATTTGCACTCACACAATGTCTCCCATTTCCAAGGCTGAGTATGAGCAATTGCCAAGTACATAATTGAAGGAGAGTAATGCAATGAATAAGTGTCTGGTCTAGAACTAGTGAATTCACAGAGAATGTACTGTCTACAGGGGAAAAAAAAAGGAAAAAAAAATTGAATCCTAAAGCATGGTGCTGTCAAATGAAGCTGAGGATTTAAAATTACCAGTAATTTTTTAAGTGTCTTCTAAAGTTGCCATGAACTTTCAACCAGGTGGCAGAAAAATGCCATATTTCAAGTGAAAGCTTGCAACCGTTAAGCTGAACTTTTTAAAGTGTTGCTATTTCATCAAACATTGATTGACTGGAAACTGCAGCCTTCTCATTTTATTCATGTGCAAAATACAGCACGGCAAAGAAACATAACCTTTAGCAAACCACCTTTAGTTTATATCTCTGCAGCTCCTCTAATAGTGAAGTAAAATTCGGAGGGATTTTTTTCTTTGGAATTGGTTAAGCTGAGATCTGCTTTAGATTCAGGTCTTAGATGCCACAAGCTGATATCCATCAGATCCATAAGGAGTTCTGGGCCTCTGAATTCACACTACCAATCCGGAGACATGACTACCTATACTATGTTTGGTCATCAATAAACTGCAAAGAATAGGAAAGGAAAATTAGTTGGTTTTAAAGTATGTTTTCTAGACTCAAAAATTCTCTTTGAGTTGTACACAATGGGCCCTACTTTTTATGTTTAATTATGTAATACCAAGTATTCCTTCAGAATTGGCCTTTAGTTACTATTTGGATCATTTCATGAAGAGTCCTCAAATTCTCAACAATAATGACTACTGGTAATTATTGTTAGCAGATTTTTCTGACTGTGTGGCTTGAAACCAGGAGTTTCTATAATCTGTTTCATTCCCTGAACTCTCATCTTTATCCTCTGAAGAAAACTTCTGAAAAGCAGAAGCTATTAAATATTGAATGCTACTGAACTATAATAGAGCACATCTCTGGGTAGGTGCCTTGCATCCTTCAAAAATATTCTAACTCAATTAATCCAAAATGAGGACAAGTTCTGTGAAACCTGTCTTCCAATAAATTTGGGGAAGGTCATAACCACAGCTTAATAACAAATTGAAGGAAAAGAAAGAGAATATCTGTTTCCCTTATATTTTAACTGAAGGGTTATATCTACAGAATACATGCATAATTGGATCTCAAGCAACAAAAAGCTGAAAATAAAAGTAGAAAAAGTCTTGAATTGACATACTTAAAACAGTAGGATTCTTTTTACAACTCCTCTTACATCAGTTGCTGGGATTTTTTCCTTCTCTCTCTCCTTTTTTCACATTCATCAAGGTCATTGTGAGTTTTTTTCCCTTTGATTTTAATTTGATGTCAGTACATTCATTTTTATGTAAATTTCAGGAGAGGTGATTGTATCTTCATTTCTCCAACCATCTGGCACACTGGGAAACACAGCAGCATTCAACCCTAATGACATAAATAAGAAAAAATATAGGGAATTTCTGAAGAGACTTCAAAAACCGAAAAAGCCAACAAACAACCAAAGAGATGTGATTATTAACAACAGAAGATTGTAAATATTTTTATCAATATTTAGTGTGAGTTCCTGTAATTAAAGATTTCTGAAACACTTCCTTATTCAGCAAGCAATCCCTTTCATGCCACCAGTGTTTTTCCTATTGATAAATTAACAAGTAGAACTATCTGCTCCCTTTGATAAAGCTGGATGTATCATTGTTCACAACTGAAAACCAAAACACAAATGTAAAAAGGTGTGATAAGCCAAAAAATTCCACAATTAAAAAAAAAAATATATGACAAACCAAACCGGTTTGGTTTTATGTTATTTTACATATTTAAAAGAAAGAACTGTAGTAGCCAAGAAATTACCTTAGTTTTCAGCAAATAAAATAAATGAGGCTAAAAAATAATTCACAGTCAGGAATATATTTGTTCTTCAAATTGACCTATGACTTTGCCTTAAAGAGTTATTTTAAAACTTTTGCATAAACCTTCCCAATAGTAGACTCCCATAACTACATCACCTTTTACATTCCTTGTTATTTGAAAATTATAATTGATATTGATAAAAATATTTAAATGAGTATGCAGGATGTTTTGTTTTCCTAAGTGACCCAATGTTAAATGATTTAGAACAGGAGGAACTGTGGTACCACAGATTCCCTTGAAAATCTCAACTGGCTTCAATTTCCACCTGGGTAGTCCAGCATCATTTCCGGGCTCTGGTGGTATTATTCTGACCTCTTATAAAAATGTCATGCATCTAATGCTAATAAATGCAATGCTAATGTTATTTTTTGTGGGCTAGACTCAGTGAAAATGCTTTTGGAAAAACAGTGCTGTACAGAATACAAACACACACACACATAAAGCTTGGAAATTCCCTTTCTGAAACCATTAGTGAAGCTATTGTTCTGTAATCAATTAGAGCTTCTCAATTGCTATGGAACTTTAAAGTGTCTAGAGAGAAAATAATTTTCTTACCTGGAAGTGATTCTGCTCCATTCAAAATCTTAAGATATTTGACTATAAAGTGAAAACCTGGTTTAACCCAAGACTAAACTTCCTTCAATAAGAGCATGTAAAGATTTGGAGAAAGTTCATTTTCCTCAAAAGAGCTTTTATGGGGCTGTGTTTTCGATTTGGGCTGAGAATTATGTTGATAATACAGAGATATTTTTGTTCTTGCTATTTTAGGTATTGACTTGCAGAGAGTCAAAGCCTTTTCTGCTTCTTACCCCACCTCAGCAGTGAGCAGGCTTGGGAAGCTGGGAGGGTTCCCAGCTGGGACAGCTGTTCCCAGCTGGCCACAGGGATATCCCAGAGCACATGGGGCCATGACTAGTCTGTAGAACTGGTGGGGGAGAAAAAGGAAGGGGGGAATACTCAGAGTTATGGCATTTGTCTTCCCAAGTCACCATTGTGCATAATTGAGCCCTGCTGTCCTGGAGGTGGCTGAACACCTGCCTATGGGAAGTGAGGCATGAATTCTTGGTGTTGTTTTGTTGTGTTGGCATGTATGACTTTTTGTTGTATTTAATTTTTTTTATTTTTTTTTTTTTTGCCACTAAACCAGTCTTTATTTCAACCCATGCATTTCCTTTTACTCTTTAAATTCTCCCTCTCATCCCACTGGGGGAGGATGAGTGAGTGGCTACATGACTTAGTTGCCAGCTGAGGTTAAACCACAACACAGTAACATACTGAGTTGTTACACAGCAATATTTTCCATTTCTCTTCTGAGAAAATGGCTTTGTCTCATATTGGCTTTCTTCCTAGAAAAATAATTTAAATTCATCTATTAAACCAAGGCTTTAAAAAAAATCCTTAAAATAAAATTTCAAATCTACCCAATTTTCTCATTAGAAATATATGAAAGGTCTAACAGGGTAAGTGGAAAATATAGGGCACAAGAAACAAGATATGGTAATTGAGACCATCTGTCCCACTAAATATAAAGCACATTTGCTTGTGGTTTGCTGTCTCTCTGATCTTATTGCAGTTCCAAAATCTGACCATTCAAGTAGAGGAAAAAAATTTCTGATGCATGACAGGAAAAATTTAGATGTACTCATTTAAAGAGGAGAAGAATGTGTTCTTAAATTCTTTCAAGCATGTGGAGAAGAGCAGAGACAAGTGCAAGAATAGATGATCCTTTTTAGCTGTCACTGATGTTTGACTATCCTGCCACCTTACAGAGCAGCAGCTGACCTGACAGTAATTTGGGTGACAACCTAGCCTATGGACTAGAATTATTTTCTTGAAGCATTCATTATTGCTATTGTTGCTTTTATATCCATTAAGAGAACTGTAGGTCTTACACAGGCAATCATAGCTGACCACTCTTAGTGCCAGAGGATCGATACAGCAAGGAGCTGAATTCAAGACAAATGTTGTGAATGTTTTCCCCTTCCTTGACATTTAATTTATTATAGTTTTTGGTGATATGATCAATAACAACTATACAAATCACAACATTTAAATACTATGTACACATTATAATCTGTGTGTTTCACTGATAAGATATGGTAACATTCACAGCACCACCATTTAGAGATGCTGCTTTGTAAGTCTGAATATAAGCACAAAAATCCACACTGGAGTTATTGTTCCTGACAGTGGGTATGGGTTTAATGCTGGTGTGTTTGTTGTTGGTTTACTTTGGTTATTTCCATCTGTTCCTACTTTCAGGAAAAGAAGGAAACAGAAAGGGTTATTCAAGTAGAATGTGTATAAATGCTTACAGTATATGTACTTTGCATTACTATATATCATGTGTAGATATTAAAGCATAGAAACATTCAGGGTTTAGAAGAACTCTAAGGTCATCAAGTTCAACCATTAACCCAGCACCACATATTCACCACTAAACCATCTCCCCAACATCACATCCACACTCCGGGTATAGGCATTCCACCACTCCTCTGGGCAGCCCCAATGCCTGAAATAACTCACTAATGTATAGATACTATATATGTAATGTTTATTTACTCCATATGCTGTATGTATAGATACAGACCACATGGATATTGCACTACAGACGTGTGCTGCACAGAGCACAATATGTGCAGTATGCACCTGTACTTACAATTGTTACAGACACATCTGCTGTGGCTCATCCCTGCAGTACTAACCTTGACTACACGATAGTGCACAAGATTCTTAATTGTTTTTCTGTGAGAAAACATGACTTAGATGCAATGTATGCACATTATCTACCTGACTATATTATCAAAAACTTAATAGAAATGTTCTACAGCCTTGAGTTTCCAACAAATATGTTACAGTTTAAAAAAAAAAAATTTATTTTCTGAAAATCATTGTGAGTTCTCAGCAGATCTATGAAAACCAGTTTTAAGGCTTCTGTGGTAAGAAGGAGCACTTTTATCCAGAAACATTTTGTGCTATGACACTATGACAGTTCGGTGAACAGCTTAGTGTTCTGCCAGCCATTTGGGAAGCTTCTTTTGCAGTGGAATACAGAAGGTCTTGAAAAGCAAAAGAAATATTAACTTAATGGAAACTGGGACTTCCAAATCTAGCAAATATGCATCTGCATTTCTTGCTTGAACTGCACTGGGTTAATGAAGTCAAACACTGAAAGTTTTGTTGTGCTGTATGGAAATCAATGAATGCTGATGGGAAAAAAACAAAAAAACAACAAATCAAAACAAAAATCAGGAACCAAAAGCTAGATCAGTCATAAAACTGAAAGTGTGCTGTGCTCTCAACTCAGAAAAATGATTTGTGGTACTAATACTGATCCCAAACTGCTGTTAAGGAATCAGGGCCTACTGGCCTGGATACGAAGAGAATGAACCAAAAGCACTGCTTTTAGATTAAGTCTTCAAACCTTGCTGAGCAGCAGTTTTTCTTTGAAAGAAACAATTATTTCTCTCATTTCAGATTTCTAATGAAAATTAAAAGAATGCATAATAATTGGGGATGCTCTAATGAATCTCTGCAAGGAACTCAACATAAAAATACGTGATGGTTGCCACATTAAAACTTATAATTAAAATTTTATAATAAAATTAGCTTCATAATTATACTAAGATATTCCCTTGCTCTGAACACATTAAAATATGCAATAGCATGGTAGAGAAGAAGCAGAGAAAAAAATTCAGAGATATTACAAAAGTGGGTTATTTGATTGACAGAGCACTTTAACATAATTTTATGTGATATGCTTTCTACAACAAGAACAAATATTGGTTACAAACCTAATGCTGGCATACACAATTTTGCAGGTTTTGCCAAAAATTATGTCAGAAGTTCTATTTATTTAAAACAGAACCTGCAGACTGTATGTGATTAATGTTTCTAACTTGGCAGGAGAGCCCAAAATTTATGATTTATTCTCTCTGCCACAGGTTAGGCAGACAGGAGGCTGATATACTAGATACGGCTGCTATTGTAAATTTATTTGGCATTTCATTTTTCAGTCACACTGGTGGTTATTTTCATACATCTTCAATCCATCATTTCCTGCTAAATCCAATTAGTTTGATTGGCAGGTTTAGCCTCCCAGTGGGTCTTTGTCAATATTGTGTAGCAGTAAATACCTTGAGATAGTTTTTCAAAACTTTCCTCGGTTATTTGTTTTTCCTCACCCAGATAACGATTGATTAGCTGGGTTTGTCCCACCCATCCACAGAGGCTGAAGAACAAGGTGATCAAAACCAAGCATGTGCTAACAAAACCTGCACCCTCCTTTGAAGAGGCAGGAGGAATTCCTGCCAGGCTGGGCTGTCCTGGGGCTCAGCAGCCCATTTGGGACCACCTTCAAACAGGGATTCCATGGGAAAGATCCTGGTGCTGAGGAAAGCTGTGGGACAGGGAGGTACAGCAGGTGTTAAATCTCTTGAAGGCACTATTTTTAATTATTTGTCCCCATAAACTAATTAAGGGATTTACATACAAATGATAATAAAATTTATTCTGCGCTCAGCAACACACATGCTGTCTTTTTCATACATAACAATGAAGCTAAATCCTTGATTCAGTCTTAATTAGAAAGCTATAGTGAGTTCTTCTACAGTGTTTTGTTTTCTGGATTTATAGTGGGAAGAAAGAGGAATAATAATTAATGCTGAAGTACTGTGAAAGATGACCAATTTATAGAAAAGGTCAATTAAGTGAATTGAAGAACAGATTACATAGGAAGAGAAAGGAGCTTACATTTACTGAAAAAAAGAAGAAACAGGAGCAGGTCTAAGATGGATTTCATCAAAACAAAATATTTCTATTTACATGCTACATAGTTCAATGCCCAGGGGGATCAGTCAATACTTTTCTTTCCTGAACTGGTAAAGTACTGTGTTCATAGATCAACTATTCAACAGAGACACACATTTAGATTTTAGTAAGGCTTGCAGCAGAATAGATTAATATATTACTTTTTCCTTAAAGACTGAACTCCAGATTTTCATTAAAGCACAAGAAGAAACCATTAGAGAGACTCAAATAGAAAGGTAATGTACAATAGCTGATCTACAAGGTGAAACTTTATTAGCCTTTGCTCCTGCTATAACTAAGTCTCTCATTTTTTCGGTGGCAGTTTTGTATATATTGTAAGAAAAATAATAATAATTTGTTAATTTTTGCAAGGAGTCAGGCTATGCTATGTTCTATCTGAATAAAGTATATAGAAAAATACTGATGTATTCATTTTTTTCAGAAAAGTTTTCTTTATCTTGTCTAATTAGTGACTGTACAGGTAAAAAATATATGATATTTTGTAAAAATCATTTTTAGAGTACTCTTTGGTATGAGTTCTACTATGCACACTATCAGATGAAGTGGAAGACTTTATTTTTAATCTTTCCTGGTGTTGTTTATGTTTAATCCAAACACTAACACCAACACCACCACCACCACCCTCTCCTATTACTGGGCACATTTTCTAAACTTGGGACAGTTTTATCCAGACACAGCAGCGTCTATAATGGAGAATTATCCACTTGGAAATATCCAAATAATGGAGAAAATGCTTCTTATTAGTTACAAGGGAAGGTTATCAATAATTTGTGGAGAGAAATGCATTTGATACAGAGTTAATGACACCTAGAGTGCACTGAAGGTTGTACTAAAGCGAACTTCATTTGAAACCTCATCACTAATGAAATTCTTTAAGCAGCAGCTATTGGTTTGATCATAGTTAATATTTTATTTGATGAAGGCAAAAAATTGCTGTTTACAAAAACAAAATCTAGTGAAAACAATGTCAGTGTAGAAAAGGACTACAAAATGAAATGAAATTATCTGGAATATCTGGTACACTAGAATAATAACATAAAATCAAGGTTGGACACTGGATTATTAATGACCAGACATTCCATTTTAGTTTGCTAGTTGGTTATGCCTTAACTGAAGGATACAACTGATGAATTACCCCAACATGCCCATAGAAAGCTGTCACACTGCCATTTAGAAGAACAAATATAATCTAGGTACTTATCAAAGACATGTGGCAAAGCTGATGCTATCCTTTAATGTACTTTCTTTGGCATACTAAACTCAAAAAAGGTCTCCTGTGTCAAATCAGATTCAGGGAGACAGATCCAAAGAGGAGGTGTTGGCATCATGTCTAGACTGGGAAACCTGACAGCACTTCCTAAGCCTCTTGAGGACAGGAGGTCACCTTGAATATCCTTCAAACAAGCCTGGAGTCAAGGTTAACTTCTGTAGCTTGTAAAGTTTGACACGCAGAGCATCTTGCTTCAAATCTGGGGCTGCAAAAAAGTTGCTAACCCAGCTTCAGCTCGGCTTGGAACTCAGGCAGAACAGGTTCATGTCTGATTCTGAGCTGAAACCTGCTCATGTAGTATTCATCCCCAAACTTACAAGATAAGATTCACTCCTCACGATAGGAGTGTGCAAGCTTTTGGGATAGATTAATGACAGGTGACAAATACTCTTATTAGCAGATTATTGTTCTTTTGTGCATGTAAATATGGATATTCACACTGAGAGCAGCCATATATATAAATTATTTCTGTGCTTCTGTGATGGATCACATTTTAATTTCTGGTGTCTCTTTAGATCAGGAGTGAGTGTATTTTCCAAGCTTATACAGACAGAATTATTTTTGTATGCCCTTTTTTAATTCTAACACTCTCCTACCTCAAATCTTATCTATCCTTCTTCCTATATTTAAAGGCACAAGGTTGTACAGATGAAAAATATAATTTTTAAAACTGGAAAGAATAATAAAGTAATTTTCTCAATACTGCTAATTCAAATTATTTTTGTGTACATGTATATTTGGGTATTTGCTTACATGGCCTGTACTTCAGTAAGAATAGTTGTATGTATGGGCAAGTGAATATGTCTTCACAATGCACATTTCAGGTACAAAGAACAATAAATGATTCTGCTACTCTGTCTCCCCAATATTTTCCTAACTGTGTTGTTTTTTGTTTTTTTTTTTCCTGTGTATATTTACTGCTATCAGTTGTTCTAACTTATTCTGGAAAATAAATATATATATATATATATATATATATATATATATATATTTCTGAATTGAAGAATCTAGAGCAAGAAAACATTCTGAATTGAGTGGATTTTGTTTCCTTTTTTTTTTTTTTTCCTTTTGCTGTCTTAAGTTGCTTAGATGCTTAAATCAAAACTTTGTCGGTTTTCCTATTGAAGTCTGATATACAGCCTGAAAATTGCAATAAAACCTGGATGACTTCCTGAAGAGGGTCCAGGGGAGGAGTACAAAAATGATCAGAGGGCTGGAATACCTTTCCTATGGAGACAGCTTAGAGACCTGGGGTTGTTCAGGCTGGAGAAGAGAAGGCTCTGGGGGGAGTTTGGAGTCCATTCCAGCACCTAAAGAGGAATACAAGAGAGACAGAGAGGAATGTTTTACAGGGGAAGGTGGTGATAGGACAAGGGGGAATAACTTTAAACCAGAAGAGAATAGTTTAATTTGAATTTTAGGAAGAAATTCTTGACTGTGAGGGTGAAATACTGGAACTGATTGCCCAAAGAAGTGATGGGTGGGATCCCTGGAGGGATTCAGGACAGCTTGGCTGGGGTTTTGAGCAATCTGATGTAGTGAAAGCTGTCCCTGACCATGGCAGGAGGGCTGGAATGAGAGGGTCTTTCAAACTCCTTCCAACCCAAACCATTCTCTGATTTTGTGATTCTGTGCTATTACAGGGATGAATCAGACCTTTTAAAGTAGTTCTGTATTTGTAAGACAATAAAGAGAAAATATTATATTTTACTCCACTGACACCATTCCTGGCTCCTTGAGCAAAATGTTTGCATTCCCAGTGGACTCCCTGAAGCAAAGAAAACCTCACAGGACTTGTGGGGTATTCCAGAGAGTGCTGCAGCCATGGTTTTGAAACAAGGCCCAATGGATGGAAGTTGAAGTTCCCAACAGCTGGAACAGGGGTGCAGCAGACTGTGCAGCATGCAGGTAAAACCAGTCTATATTTAAAATTCTTTGCTATGACATCTGCTAGTGCCCTTGGCAGCCAAGGAAAATGGGGACAAAGAAGCAACCATTTTAAAATGGAATATCCAAAGGTATCATTTGCAATCCCTGAAGTCTAATTTTAGTTTGGAGATTGGTGTTCGTTTTCCCTTTAGTAAGAGGAATAAGAAACAAGTGTTTGTTTCGGAAAGGTGAATTCCATTAGGTAGAGCTATGATTTGATAATGCAAAAAATAAAATAGTTAATATACATAAAAATGTTATAGGAAATCTCATAGTTTCCTTGTAACAGTTAAAGATTGAGAACTCACTGTCTTTTGTGAGTTTAGACCTCATTTATGATTGGCAGACATTATTATTACTGCTTTTCTTGAAAGTAATTTCCACTTCAAATTTTTGTTGCTAGATGTGTGGTTAGAGAGAAATTATTATTATTATATTTCTTAAAATGGAGACAATTCAGACAGTGCTGATGATCTGCAGAACTTTATTCTAAGTGTTAATTAAATTTTTAATCCTTCTCATCTCCCAATCATTTCATGATGTATCTCTCCGAGAAAGAATAAGTATCTAACAAAAGCAAATGTGAATTTTATGAAAGATCAATGAGATATATTGCAAAGGAGCAATTTGAAAGAGAAAACTCAAGATATTAATTGAAAAATCAGAAATTTTACCAAAATTTATTGGGGTCCATCACATTTACAGGATTATCAAAGAAGAAGTGGACTCCAAGTCTGTCTTTTAGACATTTTTTGAGGTACTATTCCCTCTTAATATCTTTACTAATTGTGATGTTGCTGAGTATGGACACAACATCAGTCTACCATATTCAGATGACTTAAACCACAAACTAAATCCAGTACTTTGTCTTCCAGCAGAAAAGGAAACTTCTTTTACTTCATCTGGTGTGCCAAAAGCGCCAGCAGAAGAAACTGTTTTGGGTTTCTTCCAAAGTTTATGATCAGCCTGGTTTAGTTTCTACAATATAAAAAAGTAGTGTGACTTTGAATGGAAACCCAAGAAACAGGAAAGTTTGGGAATACTAGAGAAATAATGCTCAGACAAAAGGCTTTTAAAAGTAAAGAGTAAAGTTGTGATTTATATCTGCACATAGAAACTGCCGAAAACAATTACATAAGAAAGAAGAAAAAGAAAATATAAGAAACTTTCAAAATCCTTATTTTGAGACTGAAACCTAAATTGCACAACTGTAAGAGATGTGCTTTCCAAATAGATGGCAGTGTACAAAGTTAATATTCCCTGTTGCCCAAAAACCTATTCACAAAAAAACTGATATGTCCCTTTTCAATCATCAAAGAACATCTACAAAACATAAAGAACACTGGGATTTTTCCTAGAGAAGTAAATGCAAAAGAGTCTTGAGAAGGAGATGAGTTCTAAAGAAAAGCAGGCCCACACTGTGTAGAAGTCAAAGTATTTACTAAAGTTGGCTGGAAAAGAAATGGTTTCATTATCTCTGAAGAAACAGATTTAGGGATAAACAACCTTTTCTCAGCCTCCAATTGTTAGCATAGATAACATTAATGTACAGAAGTCTACATGGAATTCAGTGCAAATTACCTGAATCTTTTTTTGAAAATGTTTTGAGATTTTGGGTAATCCTTTCAAAGGAGACTCCTAGTGACTGACTGCGAGAGACAATCATGCTATTTACTTATATAACCTGAATGGTGTAAAATGTTGCATTTTTGGTTTTTTGGCGGGGAGACGATAAATGAAGAAGAGATGTGCATTAGCAGTGGGGTTTTTTGCATTTAAAGGAGGTGAACTGAAGGGCCCAGAAATATCTAGAACAAAAAGAGGTTGTCATTGGGAAAATTCCAGAAGCTGTCTGAAAGAGAATTCCCTTTGTGAGTGAGCCATCTGGCAGGTCGTGCTGAGTTATGCCAAAAAGCTGAAGCAATCAGAGCACAGCAGGGGGAAACCTTATAAGCATGGGAGTGAAATGCAGCTTTATGTTCATAGCAGTTGACTAATACAACCTTCTGAGGGACCTGGATTCCTACAGCACTGCTCTGGAGATGGACTATGCTGGACACTGCCAGGGAATGGAAAGGCATCTGTGGTCCGTGTTGCTTTTAGGAAACTTCTCTAAGAATAATATTGTGGCTCAAATCTAAGATTACCCACTGTCTTTCCAAATTCCAGTTTCTCAGCAACCAGGCTGTCTGACTGGCTGTTAACATGAGGTGGGCACAGTATCTGAGCTGTGAATCCCTGCTGCTTCCTCATGGAGGTCCTTTCACTGGTGGTAAGGTCTGGAGGATCCAGGTGATGGGGTGAAAAATAAAACAGGATTCGTCTGCACAAGTAAGGCAAGGCACTGTGTGTAATTTCTTCTGTGTATGTGTACATTCTGGCTATTTTTACCTTTGGTACATGAAAAAATGAGAGCAATCTAGACTTGAAGACAACATATATTTCTATTTTCTAATGTATTTCCAAAGAAAAGACATTTATACAATCTCTGTGTTAGCTTTGGAGCTGGATGCATCAGCCAGTTCCTACCAGATGTGAGTCTCTACTATATTAAGATTTAGAAACTTTGTGAGAAAATGTGCTCAGGTAGAAGACAGAGCACATATTAGTGTTGATAGTGACAAATGAAAAAACAGCTCAGTATGGGCTACTAAGCAGGTTTTAAACACAGAATGCCTTGGGAAACCAGGCACACAAAAAACATGATGCTCACAGAACTGCTTTGCACTGAAGGAACTGCTTGAAAGAAAGACACAAAAATGGGGTTGCAAATAGGAGAAATCAGAAGAAATTCTGAGTCTTCTGCATTCAAAAATAAGAGGAGAGTAGAAATAGTTAATATTTTGATAGTCTGCCCCTGCTCAAGCCTGCATGATTACAACAAAGATTGGAGAGTAAGTGAAATGTGTAGCTCATGGCTCAGTCTAATACAGAGTTATGCTAGATTACAGCATGAAATAAAAGTATTCATGCCCTAATGATAACGCTAGAAGATGCCAGGAATATCTGCAGTAATTAAAACCCTGCAATTTATTTGAAAATCAAACATGAGTCTTTTGAAATTACATGACTGGGAAGGGCAGTTCCACTGCAGCGACCATACCAGCAGAGATGCTGGAACTTACTGCCTTCTGCTCTGCTTGGAACTATATTTAGTCTTGAGAGTGCTAGTCTTTGATCTGGAATTTCTTATTTTCCTGCCAATTTTCACAACATGTTTTGAAGTCTGACTAGTTTTCTGGTCTTCATAAGAAAGTAGAGGAAGAACAGGAAAATAGACAACAACCTCACCAAGGAAAAAAAAAAAAGTGAAGCTGCATGATCAGTTTTCAAACTTAAGAGCAATTAGGATATCCACACATCATGGTGAATAAAATGAAAGTTCCAGTAACAAAAATTAGTTAAAAAGCAAGAAAAGTGAGTCCTTCTATGAAGATTTCACTGGATTATTTGCATACTGTAAATACACAGTGTGTATGAATCTGTTGAGACAGTTAAACAGATTTAAAAATGCTCTAGAACTTCAGTAAATTAAATAGAATTTTAAAATCCATTTTAACTGATTTTAGAGATATAGCTGAGCCTTTATGTAACTAAAGTTAAGACACCATCATTCATACAATTTCTGAATTATGGTTTTATTTGGTCTAGAGATAGAAACTTTAAAAGAGAGATCATAGGTCAAGTAGAAAAATGAAAAAGGAGCTATAAAGTATTAGTCATAAGAAGGATCAGCCATCTCTCTTTCTTTAATTTTTTTGTCTGTCTTTATGTCTATATATCTGTCTTCCCTGTTTCCCAGACTGAAGAGCTGGAAGGTCCTATTTACTGTTAATGTGTTTCTGTGATGCACAGGCCAGTGCTACTGACCAAAGGATTTATCTACTAACAGAGATCAGAAGCCTGACACACAGAAAATAAACAATAGCTTTTACTTGAAAAATTGATTTTTTTTCTTAGTCCCTGAAACAACCTAGGGCTGATTCTGTCTGTATTTACTCTATAAAGATCTGGAGATCCTAATTCCATAGATAGTGTCACCTGATTATAACTTCATTGTCTCTCAGTAGATAACATTTTAACAGTTTCAGATATTGGATTACATGGGGCTTTTTACTTATAAAATTACCTGTTCTGCAGTTACTGGATTGTAATCTTTCTACACAGTTTAAAAGCAAGGTCTTTGGCATCACATTGCACTGTTTAAATAAGTTTAGCTGTTCCAGGTTTTGCTAATAAAGGAACTCCTGTCCACACATTCACTAGTTTCTATTTAGTAAAGAACCCTCAAGACATCTTGAAAGTTGGTCACAAAATTGATTGCATAATGTGGCTGTAGAAATAATTTGTATATGTTTACATGTACTGTACTTTGTGAGGGATGTTTCAACTGTGTTGAGTTCTATTTTGGTTGGTGGGGGTTTTTTTCACTTGGAAGTTTTGAGGATGACAAATGGGGAGAGTTGCTCAAATAATACAGTCAAACCTGATGTTCTCTACTGTTCTTTAGTGATGATGGCCTTCTGGAAAATCATGTCTAAAAGAAATGAGTCTGCTGTACTTTTTAAATGCAACCAGGTTATTTCACTAAGTATTCTAATAAGCTTATTATTAATAATTATTTATTATTAATTATCATCACCAATAATTTTAATTGCATTTTGCACTATCCTCTAGAAGTCCCCATTTAGAATTTCTCCAATTTGTGAGCTCTGTAGAAACACAAAATGAAAACACAGAACAAGTACCAGAGAGTTTACAGCTAGAGACAGAAATGAGGTAAACCAGGAGGATGTGTAAGTAGGTTCCATTAGAGTGATGTCATGTAATGGCAACTTTAACATTACTAATTCAGGACTGCAAAAAAATACATATACTTTCTTTCCCTCTCTGTCCTATTATTGGCTTGGCTTTTGCTAGCAGTCTTATTTTATTTTTTTCTAGTTTTCAGTCCACTGTCCTTTGCTACATACCCTCAGCAGTTTTTATTTTTAAAGAAATTCCAATATGCAGAATATATCTGTATAAATCTTTCATGTCTTCTGTACAACTGCTTGATTTTTCTAAGGCAGAGCTTACATAAGTCATGCATACAGAAAAGGGCATATATTCAGTGAGTTTTGTGATCAAGTTTCTCCAGTTTGATTTGTAGTCCAATTAGTATGAGCACAAGAAAACCTGTGATGTCTAGAATAGGTTCTCTTTACTAGTGTAACTTGTAAAAAGACCCAATCAAAATGGCCCTACATGTGAACAACACTCTAAATGAAACCCTTTATCCCTATTCTTTATTATTTGATTTAGATGCCTGCTGATTCTGTGGAATTAATGGGAAAGAAATATGGTTAATTTACATTAGATAAAGTAATAAGGTCATGGTTATTGCAATTCAACTCAATGTTTTTAAAAAAGCCAACTCATCAATTTCATTACTAATACTCACCCATGCCCAGTAGATAATGAATTTACCAACCAATAAAACTCTTTTTGTACATGTTCTTTCAGCCTGTCTCCCCTCGTAGCTCTTTCTTAGCTCATTTTCCTTGCTGGCATTTCTGCTCTTATTTTCATTGCCATTGACAGCATTGAAAATGTGCTGCTTGAGGATCCTACTATTCAGGCTCATTTCCACAATCATTATCAGCCAAATGTCTCTCTCCCTCTCCCTTTTTTTTTTTTTTTTTTTTTTTCTTCCCTAAAGTGTTCCTTCTATTTGGTTCCTGGTCTCCATTCAGTTGCCTGGGTTGAAAAATGGAAAAAGAGCCCAGTTAATGTTATTGTAAATTGGAACTTAACCCACTGAAGTGTGCACATACTACCACTGCATCTGTAACCCTCCCCATGACGGCTCAAGGAACTCCATGGCCCCTCACTGTGGTTCAGACCCAAACAGACAAGTCACTGTGTTGAAAGCCAGCAAAAGCCTCTCAGAAAACAATGCAGAATGCTCTGGGATAATATTGCCTTTGATACTTCCCTGCCCATCAGACAAATCCAGCTTCACACAGCTAGCTGCTCATTGGGATGCACATACAGCTCCAGGGGTTCCCTTCCCTCAGCTCACGTCTTCCTGGAGCACTGCCTTGTGTCAGCCCTGCCTGGCAGGAACAGATTATGGGCAACCAATTCCACCCAGCACAGAGCTGGGATTTCAGTTCTTCCCTGCTCTACAGTAGCCAGTTGTGCCATTAGATCCCATCTGGTCTCAGCTTTCCAGTATAAAGAATTTCTGGAAACAGCATAATGTTATATGAGTGAGAAATTCACTGCTTTTGATACTTGCTGGTTTACTGTAGGTGATTTAGAGGACTCTCTGTGTGTTATTTGGAAGCAGCACTGCAGCTGGGCTCCACACCCAGAAAAAGCAAAAAGCATATTCTGTCCCTTCCACACATTCACCTTCAGTTCACAGAACTGAAAATAGAATGGACTAATCAGCAATGAAGATATTGCTAAGAGAAGCAGTTACCCAGAAAAGTAAGTCTATGTATGCACTCTTCCAGGCAGTAAAAAGAGGAATTATAAAAATGAACAAAATAATATTCATAATTGTTGTTTTAAAAAAAATAATTGTTCGATTTCCAGTTTCTTCTTTACAAACCTTAAAGGGGAAGGGAAGGGAAGGGAAGGGAAGGGAAGGGAAGGGAAGGGAAGGGAAGGGAAGGGAAGGGAAGGGAAGGGAAGGGAAGGGAAGGGAAGGGAAGGGAAGGGAAGGGAAGGGAAGGGAAGGGAAGGGAAGGGAAGGGAAGGGAAGGGAAGGGAAGGGAAGGGAAGGGAAGGGAAGGGAAGGGAAGGGAAGGGAAGGGAAGGGAAGGGAAGGGAAGGGAAGGGAAGGGAAGGGAAGGGAAGGGAAGGGAAGGGAAGGGAAGGGAAGGGAAGGGAAGGGAAGGGAAGGGAAGGGAAGGGAAGGGAAGGGAAGGGAAGGGAAGGGAAGGGAAAGGAGATAGTAAAAAGAATAAAGATTGCAATACATTTGGTCAGTCAGCTAGCCAACTGATGTCATATCTTTTGGCAGATAACAGAAGTTTCTTTTAAGAAACTTTAACAGTATTAAGAGAGAAATTCAAGACACTTCCAGAGCCCCCAGTCATCTGAAGCACACAAGCTACTTTACCTGTAGTTACTGTTGTCATAATTTCTTACAGTTCGTTTATGTAAACAGGAATAAGAACCATGATATTCATAAAAGCTATCCTTAAATTTAGTTGCATTGGGTGTGTTAAGGTGAAATAATGTATATGCTAGGTAACATACTGTTAGGAAACATGGGGTATAATCCAATCTTTCTAAAGACTCTCAGCAGAGCCAAACAAATTCTCTGAGTAGCTCAAAGAGATTCACTACACTTAAGTTAGAAATCCTTTTCCTGCCCCTGAACTGGGTTGAATTTGTTTTGGATCTTTTTTCACCCTTTTCTATTCAATAATTTGCACAATATTATCCCATTCCTGTGAAAAAGTGTAGGGCAAGTAACTAAAGGCACCTTCAAAATTTTGCAGGAGCCAAAGTTGAAAGTCATTTGCAGATTTTGCTCTGGACCTCAGGGAGAGAGCTGTTGATTGCCAAAGGCTCTCAGGAAATCCAAAATCTACTTTGAGAGCACGGGAGGGGTTCTGCCATGCCAAAAGACAGGACATAAATAATTGCAGGGTCCAGCTGTTTTCTTCTTTCATTTTTCCTGTGGGGGGGGAGGGAGAAAAAGTGAGAATGAATAAATAAAAAAAGGCAGCACAGAGGAATCAGCTTCCTTTTTTTGTTGTTTTTATTCCCCTCCAAAGATGTTATTTTACTACACTCCCTCTGAATAGGAGACGTGGAAAGACTAGCCAAACTACTATGTCCTTTTCTCTCCTTGTTCCCATTCCTCCACCAGTCTTCCTTCCCCAACTCCAGCCTTGTAAGTGCTGTATTTGGCATCAGAAGCAGAATAAGTTCAGCTCCCTGGGGCAAGAGGAAAAACTCAGTAGTACAAGCTAACCTTGCCAGCCTGTGTGCTAACAGACAAATCACAAGCCCACTTATCTCTCTTCCAAGGAAAAGCAGCCAGAGGATATGGGGCAGTCCTGTTTAAGGGCTTGTAAGAGCAATTTCTTATTCTAGAAGTACTTTCTGTCCTACACTGCACTTGATCTATAAACACCCACGTGAATTGACTGAAGGTCACTGAATATTCACATTTCATGGGAATTTTCAGGCTGTGTCTTTGAGGTGGTTTTGGTAGTGAGAGAGTTAATTTTCTTCACAGAAGTTTTTATGGGGTTGTTTTGGATTGTGCTGAAAACAGTGTTGATATTACAGGGATGTTTCCTTACTGTTGAGCAGCTCTAGCACAGAGCCCAGGCCTTTACTGAGCTGAGGGAAGAAGGAGGAAGGGGGAAGCATTTGGAGTGATGGCTTTTGTCTTCCCAACACCACACCTAATGGAGCCAGGCTGTCCTGGGGATGGCTAAGCCCTGCCTGCCCATGGGAAGTGAGAATGAATTTCCTGCTTTTCTTTGCTTGCATGTGTGGCTTTTGCCTACAAATCTCCCATGAGTTGCCTCACATTTACACTTAATTCTCTCCCCCTTCCAGCCAGAGGAGAGTGAGCAAGTGGCTGTGTGTGACTTAGTTATCAGCTGGTTTAAACCTTTTTGGTGCCCAACATGGGGCCTGAGGGATTGGCACTAACAGCAGATTTGATTTGAATGCATTAGGTCAAATTTATAACTGTTCTTGCTGTTTAGCAATTAATTGTGACAGCCTGATCCAAAGCTACCGGGGTGAAGGAAATGGAAATACCTTTAAATTTTGGTATGTAAATTTGAGTTGAATGTTTTAGGAAGTACTATAGCAAAAAACCCTTGTTGTTAGCCGGGATCTCAGCAAGAGAAATTCATTGTGTTGTTAAACCATGACACACTTTTATGACAGCTTTAATGGGACACAAGGTAAAGAAGTAAGACCCAGCATGCAAAAGCTTCTGACTCTGGATATAGAATCCAGTCTATCCTGCACAGAAAAACTCACTGGCTGAAAATGTCTAAACATGCTATGTAATGGATTTCCCACCCTTCAGCATCAAATACTCTCTCCTTCATTAAAGAACTCAGTGATTTTTTCTTCCTTTATTTCTTATATTAATGTTTACTAGTTATTTGAGAATTAAATGCAGGAAATGCCTTTCGTCCCTAGTTCCTCTGATTGCAGTTTCTACTGACATCTTCAATCTACTGCCTGGGAGCTGGCTCTAACAAGGAGAGGTTGGAAATGAGAGTTGGAATGAAAGGCATAGAATTGCTAAAAATGTCTACTAAAACATCTACTTTAGTGGAAGCAGCATTCAAAAAAATCTGAAAGGTGGCATACAGCATCACTGAATTTATATTTTAAAATATTAAAATCTTACAGCAGTTCCAGGCACATACTCTATATAATTACTGCATACTCCATGTTTCATCTCAGGACTCATTTCTGGACTCTGCAGACTGTGCCAGGTAGCTCTACCTAAGAGGTGGTGTTTGGTACCTCTTCCTGAGCCATGGGAACATTTGCTTCAAAAACTTGGTTTGAAAGGGGGTATAAAACCACCCTTTCAATTAATTGCTTGCTATTTTCACTAGATTATTACAAACACATACACACACTCCCCACCTAAGTAGTGTCATCTCCATCATGACTAGGTCTTCAAGCACCTGTGAGGGTGCAGAAGTATTTTATCTATGTCTGGTTTACAGTGCATTTCTAGCCTGGAATAACTTCGTGTATCCAAAGGTGTGATACTTGATAAGGATTGCTATCCAAAGAGCATGCAGACATACTGTATTTTGGTATTTAGCTTTCCAGGCAATGACAAAAAGCAGGTGGATTGGACTATCACCCAGGGCTCAAATTCATTATCTGTCAGGTCTTAGAAGGATTGCATGTTGTGTACTAAATATTGCTTAAGATTTAAGATATTTGAGATCTTTCCATGTCTATGAACCATAGAGTAATATTTCCTCTTGATTAAGGTTTTCGTCTCCAGTATTAAACTAGAATTTTCATGAGAGTTCCCATAAATCTTTGTTCATTTTTATGTAATACACTTAGAAGTGAATTAGTTCTTATCCAAGCTATGTCACAGTAGAGATTATTGAAAAAATGAGAAGCAACACAAATAGCCTAGAGTACTCACATCTCCACTGCATTTTGCTGGAATACATCTATGGAGGCAATCTGAGATACTTTATGAATAAATGGAAGCACACACTGCAGACAGGAAATGACAGTGCTGTATGCAGTCATGCTTGGCTTTTGATATGGTGGGTTTTTAGTAACACTAGTTTAACTAGAAGAGGAATGTTTAATCATCAGAAACAGTACTTATTACACTATTTTTCATTCTCCTTAGTAATTTACAAAATAAAGAAGAAAAAAGATTCACAATAGATTTTTTTTTTTTTTTTTTTGCTAAAGATAGGAAACTGTTTAAATACATATTGGGAAATATCAGATTATAAGCCTCTGAGTTAACGTGATATATCCCCCTTGACACCATTGCTAGTCTCTGATGGCTGTGATTGAAAGCATAAAAGAGAGGTGTGAGAGGCCGTATGATGAGGAAACTGTACTTACAAAGGTGATGCCTGGAGCAAAATATTCATTCAAAGCCCCAGCCTCAGTTACCATCTTCTTTAGGACAAAATACCTTTAACACAACCTGATCCCCTGAAGTCTAAAGTGTCATTCACATTAATTATGGTTTTTGCAACATGATATATCAATTTGTGTTACCAGCCATCTCCCAGCAAGGCTTACTGAACAAGACTTTTCTGGTGAAGAAAGGTCATTGTTTTTTTTCATTTCAGGGTTTGTAATCTCCTGCATTTTATAATGACAAAATAATTGCTCCCACTAGGATATTGCCCAGCTGTGCTCAATTTATAATTTGTAATATTTTCCTTTCTGTAAGTCAACTAGTGCTACATTTTTATGGCATTCTCCCAAGTGGATAATGATCCAAAGCAATGTATTTATTTAGAGGATTGGATAAACTGGATCAAAATTCAACCGCAAAATGTACAGAAAATTCTTTCTGTTCTCCTAGCATTTTAAAAAATATATTTCTCTTATTTCTGTTCTGATTTTCTGTCCCATTGTTCATTAACTGGGGAGGAAAAATGTTTCTTTCCAGCATGTGCTAAGAATTTTAAATATGGAAATGTAAAGATGCTGACTCCCATTGTCTCTAGGTTATGGAGACAGAAAGGTGAAGTTGAAGAAGTTTTTTATTTTAACAAAAGATGACTATGGTACACATCATGAGAAGGGCACAGGAAAGACAGGTTTTTTTCTGGCCTCAGCTGTTAACTGTTTGCATTTTCTATTTTAATTTACTCAGTCCCAGTTTTGACAAATGAATGTGGCTTCACTTGAAGGAGCTTGAGAACCATAGCACAGCTGTTAAATAACAAAGAATTAATAAATTTGACTCTATTCACATAATGGATTGAGGCTAGAGATGTGAGCACAAAAAAAGCTTCGTAGAAGGCATAACTGCTGTCACTGAAATTGAAAGTCTTAATTTTAAAAATTAGTAATTGGGAGAGATGAGTGAGTAAGAGGCTGAAATCTGTGATGGGGTTGGCTTAGGAGGAGACTGTCCTGTGGAGGGGTTTTATTTGCCAAGGTGGCACTCCATAGCAAACAGACTGTAATGTCATTTCTCTGCCAATGGGCTTTCATTTGCTACAAATGAGTTCACTCTCTGCAGGATAAGACACATACATTTAAATCTTAGAAAGCTTTCTACTTATGCCATGTCTCTGAATTTCCCATTGGATCTCAAAGCCAGGAAACAGCATAATGTTTGTAAAGAGATCCAGGCTGCCTTGGCTCTCCAGCTCATGTTTACCACTAATGTAGTCTTTTAGCTTGACTACATTATAGAGGATCCTTCTCCTCCTCTAGCATGTTAAGTCAAACAGATATAAAAATTATAAACCATAGTCTCACAGGTGGCATTAGCAGGCATTATGCTTCCTGCCAGATCAATACCCCAAGGATGAGGAGTTCTCCAGCTCTAGCAGTATTAAAAAGCACTGTTAAGAGGGTGCATCAAAAGGTACACTATTTGAAAACTAGACCAGGCTGAGCTGGAAAAAACCTCACAACTTACTATTTAAAATTAAAAAAATAATATTGTCATCAATGACCAGATTCTCTCATGACTTGAAAGATGCAGTTTAACCTTCTTTTTCAAAACCACATGAAAGCTAAAATACTGCTGCCTCGTAAATGTCAGAAAGTGTTAGGAAAGGGGATAATTGTTTCAGGGTTTTTTTTGTTTTGTTTTGTTTTTTTTTTTTTTGTTTTTTTTTTTAATAAAAGCTAGGATTCTTCCAGTAGCATATATGGATCATATAAAAAAACATCAGATTTCAAAAGTCTATAAATATTGTGCAGTACTAATTGGCATAAAGCAGCTAACACAGCCTTGCCACATCTCTACAACTCCCCTATTCTATCTAGTTAACCCCAGCTGGTATTTGGTAGTATTTGGTTCAGCCCACTCAGCGATAAGTAGCAGCAGATATGGGAGTGATAGCAATAAAAATCCACTTGTGGTCTTACAAGAAAAACAGTTCTTTGATACTTCCACTGAAAGATTATTAAGGTACCTAAACTGAACCCCGCATGTACAGAAAATCTGAGGTTTAGACTGATCAAGGAAAGTTGTGTCTAAATGAAACAGTCATGGTAGAGTTTAAGTTACAGCTTCCATGAAAGCAGTGAGTTCATTGTCACCGGTAACAAGCAAGAATAGCTTTTATTCAAAGCCTTTTGTGTGGGTTTATGCTCTCCCTTCTCACGTATATACATTATTTAATAAGAAATGGAGACAGATTTAAAATTGTCAAACCCATACAAGGATTCTAGAGACACTCATAACCCAACAACTATTTTGTAGCTGGGCCTCATTTATCACTTTTAGTTGTGCAAGCCTGAGCCCTAACCAGCCATGGTAGATAATGCTTCCATGCAGCAAAATTCATTAACATTTCTATCTTTGCTAAATAAATATTCCACTTTTTCCTTCTTCAAACCTTTTTTAGGTTTGTATTTATCATCCATCATCTGCATTTACTGAATTGTGACAGATTTCAAAAATCCCAGGAGGGATTCAATCCATTTTATTACCTTTGCATTTTGTGAAGTTTTCTGTCTAGCAGACTTCAGAGGACTGCCTAAGAAATAAAGTAGTTAGAACTACTTACAGTTTGATAGCAGTAATGTAAAGATGGTGAGAGATTTAATCTATCTTAATAACACCCTGGTTATGATACACTTCTGGGAACAGACAGAGCTGCTAAGAGAAGCTGGCAGTGATGGAAAGACCCCACCCTGTTAGTCTGGATGATGAGGTTATTCAGCATGACGTCCATAGGAGGGAGACCAGGCACATCCCCTCATTGTCAGAGCAGCTGCTGCAACTTGTGGCTTTATTTGCAGCATTCAGGACACTGTGATTGACTAAAGGCATAATATGGAGTGGCAGAATACCAGCACCAATTACCTCTGTCAGCTGAACTCACTGACTGTAAGTGGCACCACAAGGTTCAGTGAGGGAGGGTGTGCAGTAAATACTCACTCACAGCTGTAGGAAGGAATTTAGTTAACATATTCTCACAGGTACAATGGGAGCTTCAAGCTTTTTAGGAAGTCCTCCCTCTGTGTTATGAAGTGCAGAAAAAATCTCCTTGCTTTCTAAACTCCCAGAGGAGAGTCTAGGTGAAGCTGGATCCAGTCTCAGTTCCAGATTTTGTCAGCTGTTGGAGTCCAAAGGATTAAAAATGTCTAATTGAGCCTCTGTACTCTGTGATCAGTCTGTGTATTACAAACGGGATGGGACCCTGACTGGCTGCAGACAGGATTTATTATCTGTCTGTATCATACAAGCAAAAAGCAAGAGACACAGAGAAACAAAAACACCTGTGCAAGGACAGATCAGAGACAAGATGGCAGCTTATGCAAAGCCTTTTCTACATATTCTTTGAATTAATAGCATTAAAGAAAAGGTGTAAACTCATAATACTCTAACTAATTAGAAAAGGACCCACATGGGTTTAGCATTAACAAAAGGACTTCTATGAACCTCAAAAAATACACAATAATCTATCTTATAAAGCATATATCTAGGACTTTTCACATCTCAAACTATCAATAAGTTCTTGTTCTTTCTTGTTCCTTATGATAAATATAAATGTATTCACTTGGTTCTTAATTTCTTAGCTTCCCATGAGAAGGTTTTGAAATTTCCCAGCCTTTCTCAGCTTTATGTCTGCTTTCTGGGGCCTTTTTGCACTTTCTAAAGTCTTTTACCTTTTCATAGTCCTACAGTTCCCCCTCTCTTTTTCAACCCTAAATAAACTATCTTTAACTCATCACATATTTACTACTTTGTGTTACATAGCTTCACTACTGTATATATTTCTTACCTTAGGAAAAAATGTTATAAACTTTCTATATGAAGGCACTTTTTTTTGTTTGCTTTAAGCTCTATCACTTTAAGTTAAAGTATTATCAATGTTGTGTAAAGTCAGGGTTAGTATCTGCATCAGGTTATGACCTTTTTATATTCCTACACTGTACAACTGTCCCTCCATTATGGATGACAAACTAGCTATATTTATACAAATATAAATTATTTATTATCATAATAATTAGACTAACAGACCTTAATCAGAACTCTTTACTACACAGTACATGAGGTATAACTACTGGCAGTGCATTATGAACCAATATTGAAGCAACTATATTAAGACATTTATATCAAATCTAGAATAAAAAAATAAGTAGAGATTGATGTTACTTACAGATACTGACAACACTGGGCAAGTCTTTTTCACTCAAGTCTTGAGCAGTAACCTTGAGGGGCATCCTCACTCAAAGAAGGAATTTCCACATCAGTCCACAAAAGGGTGTGTTAGAAGATCCTGCCATTAAAATGTGTGGCTGAGCTTTTATAGTATAAAGTGTTTGACTGTCAGATGTCTCCAGACCAGCTGTGTCAGCTCAGCAGCTTTAGGTAAGTTATTGGTAGTGTGACTTGTTTGCTCCTTTGTTGGATACATTACCAAGTCAATTACATCTCCACCTCACTATGAGGATGTTTAATTTTGGTATTGATGAGTCAGGCTGGTTTCAGCATTGTTCAACACCAAAAGCAGCATGATGCCCCCTTCTCCACCCACCACTGGTAGCTTTGCAATTCAGCTTTGTTTGAATTATTTTATTCCATTCCAGGCAGAGCATCCTGCTATATATATTTCATTAAAATTCTTTTATTGATGCTAATGTCTAAGACAGTGTCTATGTCTTGCCTAAAATATGACAGGTATAGAAATGTGTTGTACTGATCTTAGCAGAATATCAAAATACTGACATAAATTAAGGATATTTTCACCCTGTAAATAAAATAACTCATTAAACAATAAACATTATTTTTTTCTTGTTCTAACTTTTTCAGGTCCTAAGAAATATTCATTTATAACAGGGAACTCCTGATGTTCTGATACCTTGCACTTGCTGGGACCATTTGTATCTCTATAATACAAATAGAAGTACAATGGTGCAATGTTTGTGTAGATCAGGTACATTTTACCCTTGTCATAAAGGAGCATTCTGACTGGCTAGGAAATGCATTTGTGCAAGTTTACCTTTTGTTATGGAAATAGAAGTATTGTCTATGATCCCTTTTGTCTGGAAGGCATAAAGACATTTGGATCAAGTTAAGGAATATTCACTGCTATAATGATGCATAGATAATAAGATAATTGCCTACCTTTACATAGATTCAAAAATGAATTAGAAACATTTGACAGGTATGAACGTGCCAACCAAAATAATTTTTGCCAGCAGCCATATGCATGCCTCAAATACTAAAACATGAGGACCTTAGAAGCAAAAACTGTTGATACAAACAAGTATTTGTACTTTGTTTAATTACCATTTTTTATTTTTATTTTTCTGTGGGTTTTTTTTGGTTGGTTGGTTGATTTTGAGGTTTTACTGATGTAGCAGTGGGTGACTTATGGCAGGAGTTGTCATGCAGATATAGGAGTGTGCTTCAGCTGGTATCTCCAAAGCACCAAGTTTTCTAATATTATTCATAGTATCATGATAATATTGTTAAAAGTTAATTACTACTGTTGCTTGCTTAATTGAATATACATGTATTTATATATTTATGTAGTTGGGAAGGTTAATCATAAGTAAGTGAGTTTGGTTTTGGCTTTTCGTGCAGTTTCCCACTTCTAAGAATGAATCTTTCTAAGATAACATCTTATGAAAGGTTAGGCCAGCTTAGTTCCTACTTTTCTTGCACCAGCCACAATGCCTGCCTGGAGCAGGCTTTCCCATGAGTTGGATCAAACTAACACTTAAGATTCTGATGCTCAGATCCAGCCAAAATCCCATAAAGTCAATATCACTCATAAACCTTTATGGAATGGCTCTGTTAACTTAGGCAACTCATCTTCACTGCAGCAGTCATAATGAAGCACTCTTTCTGGGCCTCCGCTCTGATTAAATTACATTTTAACAATTCTTAAACTGGAGTGAGCTCTTATTATGAAATGATTAAAGGTCACTTTTCTTTTTCTCTACACTGGTAATGTGCATATATACTTACACTGTCAGCTGTTATTCCTGACAATGACAACAGATGAATAAAGAATAGACATTTGCAAAATATGGCAAAACTACAGCATACTATAAATGTTAATAGCTTTATTCATTTCAGATCTGGAATGTGACAAAATGACTCATGCTGGAGAACAGACTTCCTGGATCACAGTGCGAGGTAGGAAATGAAATTAGAGATGGTTAACAGAAAGCATTCCAGCTCAGCATCCCACACCCACTCTTCAAACATTTGTCCAAAATGTGTCCCTCTCCTGAGGTTTGGAAGAACATCTATAATATTTTCATATTGTCTTTCCTTCTTTCAACTCCACATTTTCACCTGGTGATGGAGGACTGAATTACCCCTTCTGTTTCTCATGATAATGAATGAATGAAAACAAGAGCAACAGAAATCCATCCTAAATGTTGCTCTTGTGGAATTTCCTTGCACATTTTGATCCAATAAGATAATAGTTTGGGAAATGCTGTTCGGAACAGAAGCAGAACGAATGCTAAACAGACACAAAGTAAATGTGTTTTGGCATGGAAATTGATCTCTCTCTGAATCTGCTAGTGTCATCATCTAATGGAATAAATTAGACCCTTTATTTGTTATATGTCATCATATACTTCTATTTATACTAATAATATGGAATAAAATAGAACTATAGCATTAAATTAGTGTATAATGAGTTAAATGAAAAAATTTAATCTTATAAAAATATTTATGTACTGTTATTACCATTGGAATCTTCTAACACTTTTTTTTTTTTTTTCGTTCCAGTTTAGCATTTAAGGATTTTTTGAAGGATAAAACTCCCTCATGGAATTAAAAATGTGAGTTTTCCTCTTCCTTACTGGTAACTCAAATTGTTTTTTGAATGTAAAAGATGTCTCAATGAAGTCTCTTTATCTGAAAAAGTTTAGTTTTCATGTACCTTTTCTGCTGATCATTGTCATTATTTAAGTATCTTATATTAATAATCAAAAACAGATAACATAAACTTGGTTGAATGTTTGGTCACTCATCACACATAAAGCATGGAAAATTCCTTTGAAATATTTTTAGGGAGAGGTTTAGCCACAGAGTTAATTATAGGAAGATGAGTTGTTATAGGAGGGATTTACAACTAATCTTGAAAGACTGAATCATTACTTTATTCATAATGAATGTTTTTCAATAAAAGAATAAAAAATAATAAAAAATAATAAAAAAATTAAATAAATAGAATAAAAAATAAAAGGCAAGGAACTGTATCTTTCTCCAAAGATATAGAGCGCTATAAAGGGTATAAAAGATGTGAGTTAGTACCATACCAGACAGATAGGAAAATAAACACAATATATAGGTCAGTTTGGCACTGTAAACCATTAGAGGAACATTTCCTGAACAAGTACAGCAGACCGTCAAAGTGAGGTCTCTCCAGGGTGTCAAAAAGCAGAATTCAATGAAACAGACTTACTAATTATTACAAAGCAGGAAAAATATCCATATTCATAGGCCATAAAGTACCAGGCACAGATGGATTGTTTTACAGAAATGTTTTATTGCTTATCCCAATGCTTTGTTAGAAAAAAACCTGTAATACAACGGGTCATAATAATAAAAAAAGTATATTTTTCTTTCATTAAATATATATATATTTATATAATATATATATATATATGTGTATATATATATATATTATATATATATATTTAAATAATCTTGTGCCCTTAGAAATTTTATGGAGGTAATTCTAGGTTATCCTGGGATACTGGAATTCCCACAAAATGGCCACTACAGTCTCTTGCCTCAGGCCAGGATAACCATCTCACAAACCAGCTGAGATGTCACACTGGTGATTTTAGAGAGCAGAACTTCCACTACCTCTTGCTTGATCCTGGCTATGTTGAGTTAAAGCAGCCCATTACATCAGCACAATGCAGAAGTTTTGTATACTGCAGCAGTTTTTCATGCCCTGTTAGAAAGCAGTGAAGTTGGAGATTTTCAAGACCTGATAAGCAGTGTGTCATAGAGGAATGTACATGCTCCAGCAAAAGGCAGTGGGAAGGATTTTAAATTGCATGAATAAGTAGTCATTTCTACCTGTTCAAAAAGAGCGAACGTGTTCTCTAACAACTAATCTCTGATTTATTTGAATAGGATTCTTTTGAATGATGTCAGCTTAATTACTTAGGCAAAAGAAAGACACTAAAGATTTATCAGTATGAAGGTCCTTTAATATTAAAGTTTGCCAACACAAGGTGCTGAAGGAAGTGATTTGGGCACAGTCATATATAAATACATAAAGAGAATAGCACTGCAGGCTGTAGCAATTTTTCTGCTAAATAAAACTTTGTTAACTTGGGTTAGAATATGACTCATGCAGTGTCAAGAACAGATAAGAAAGTAGAGCTTATAAAATTAAAGGTAAAGCAAAGGAATATATAAATATTAACAGTTTTTCATATTTAGATGTGGTTTGAATATTATTATTGATTGAGACGGGACTTAAGACCATTATTGGTTTGGGGTTTTTAGTCAAATTTTGGATTAGCTCAGTGATATTTAGACTTACTACAGTGGTATGCTATATAATAGTGTCCATTAATGGCTTTACCATAACAGTTATATATCACTGTCTGTCAAAAGTATATATTAAGAGTGGGAACCACCTTACTTTGAAATTTAAGTACCTAGATTAGTCAATCATTCAGGCTCCTTCTGTAGTCAATAGGCAGAGGGTGATTAATCCCACACTAATCCAGGGTTGGTTGAATCATCCCCCAAAGTTGCCTCTCCCTCCAAGAGCTGTACTTTTCCTACCAAGAAACAACAAAAAAAAAAAAAAAAGCATGTGGCCTCTGTTTTCAGTTCTAACCAATCAATGTAGCTGAAATTTCGAACAGGGGTTGCTGGAAGAAATTTCTCCTCAGAGCCTGCAGACTGAAGAGTTTTCGTGTGAACTGCCTGGCGAATAATATCAAATGGCAAATGCATTGGGGAGGCTTGTTGGCAGATCATTAACCAGTTGCAAACAGAAGGGATTTTGTTGAGCCATATGCAAAACTAGAGTGCTATATCATTTTAAAAAACGACTGCCATCGATTGTTGCATAAAATAAAACTGCAGCTTGTGCTTTCTTAGCTCTGCGACAGAGGCTTTAATTGGGGTTTGGAGGGGAGAGCGGCTGCCTGCCAGTGCTCTATGCAATCATCCAGCTGTTCAGACAGTTAAAGACCTTAAGATGTTATAGAAAAAGAGCTGGCAGACACTCAGTCTGCCTTCTAGAGACCAGGGAGCATCCTAGCAAGCTATTTAAGACGTTATTTAATATGGCAATCATTAACAGTCAGAGATAAAAGGCAAAAGCACCATGTAATTGATTTGCTAGAAATGCACAAGTTTATACGTATTAAGGTGCTTCACTATGCATGCTATTGCCTTCATCTAACAGTACCTTTACTTTTTAATTTGATTAAACTACAAAAAAAAACCCCTGAATCTATAAATATCTATTTGATATTGACAGCACAGGATGCTGAGAGATGAATTTTATATTGAGGCAATTATTGCATAAACAAGCAATGGATCTCAAGCTTTGAAAGTTATGGCACTTCATCCATAGAACTTGATGCTCTGGCTCCTGATGAGCTGTGCTTTCATCAAAAGGATCAGTTCCTTGGAGAAAGAAACAATTAAAGGAATGCGTTATGAAGACTTTATATACAGTTATATCAAGACTAGAAAAAAAATCAAATAAATAACAAATCAAAAGTGCTTTTGTTGCCATCCCTGCAGTTCATATACCATGTAAGAAATTATGGTCAACTTTAAAAAGAAAAAAAGAAAAAACTGCTTAAGAAATACACTTATATTGCCACAAGGAGGTTTTTTTTTTTTTATCTATTGATTACACTTTGATCTAAATTGCTTACTGGCATTATCATTAATTCCTGTGGGCTATGTTACTGCAAATAATGGTTGAACTGTACCTTGCCTTGCTCTGTGAGTGATGGCAGGTAACTATTGCTATAGAAAGATCTGAAAAGAACTAAATTTACCTGATTTTTTTTTTTTTTTTTTTTACATACTGAAAGACAAGTATGGTTTGAAAGAGAGTGACCATGGTTTCAGTAGCTAATCTCACTTCAAAGAGCTATTTTGAACTGTTTAATATTATTTTTATAAATGTTAGATTTTTGGTGTAGCTTGTTGATATTTTGCATTAGGCTCATACCTGAGACCTTACAGTCATAAGACTACTCAAGGTGTGGCTCAATTAATAACAAAGCATATAAAAATATTTCATCTTTATCTTGTTATATCATCCACCACAACTAGAACTTCTTTCATACCCCTACTAATTTCAAATCTGGTTTACTCAAGCATTACTGATCTGTTCAGGAGAAGGGATTACTTTCTTTCTAGCAGCAAGCATGCTGAGCTATGTTCTGATGAGCTGTATTTGCAACCTACAGAAAAAGTAAATCCACTAAATCAAAGACAAAGATAAAAATGAAGATAGGTTAAAACACACTATAATTGTGTTAACATGTCACTTAGCTTAGCAGTTGTTTCTTGACTTCCTGCTAGAAAAACATTGAAAAATCTAATTTGTTCTCAGGTAGAAGCTTGCCCCAGGAAGTAATTTTGAGAGAAATTTTGACAATTATACAGCACCACCTCCACTTCAGCTGAGTTACTAATTGGTACTAATTGGATAATTAACACCTATTGCTCTTCAAGCAATAATAAAAATAACTCAGTAGTAGCCCAAATCTGCAAGCACACCATTATTCTGGGGTCCCTGCTTGCCTGTGTTACCTCATTAGTAAGTAGGCTGCAAGGTCACACAATGGTAACATCATCCATCTTGTTTGCAAATACTCAAACATCTGCCAGTGCACAACAAATAGCAAATAAATCATTATAACGGCCCATATCAGCCCCAAGAGGTGTATACAAAAGAAAATTTTTGAGAGTTTTCTTTTACACATCTGGTATTGTATAAAAATGGAGATTTGTGTGAAAGCAAGGGTGTGGGATTTGATGAGGATTTCAGAGTACCAAATTTCTTTATTCTCCACTGTAAATTAATGCAATACTTTCTGGAAAGAAGTCATGTGGTTAAGGAAGGCCTGGATTATTCTTTTAATAGGTCCCACATTATAAATAACTAGAGGTTTAAATGACATTAAAAATACAGCTCCAAAATAGAACTGATCAGTGGATGAAAGCTAGGCCTGTGCTGCCCAGGGGGTTTGCTGGGGGAGGTCCCTGTCCAGCTGCCAAAATTCATTTAAGCGTGCCTCAAGCCTCCCATAGACATAAGGTAATGTATGAATGCAGATCCTGGAGCCCAGAATGGGAAACACTATGGGGGGAAAAAAATCCAATCTCTCTACCTTCAGAAAATCACTGGATTTGTCTTTTGGTTTTGTACAGTTTTGATCGTACTTTACACAGTGGAATGATCTAAACCAATATTATTTACTAGAAACCTTAAGATAAAGGCTTAAATTCTGGTCCCCTTTTAATCAACAGAGCAAAGGAAAGATGTGGATTTGTTGTATCAACATATCAGTAGATTCTTTCCTTCCCTTTGGTAAACATGATTCAGCTTTTGATGTGCAGCTGCTGACTCGATATAGATGGAAAAAAATTATGGATTCATGAATATGGAATTCCGGTTTCTTTAGGTTCCTTAATCAAATAAGGAACCTTCGTTTCAGCACTCAGCTCATTTATTACCTAACTCAGCTTATGCAAAGTGGCATTGTTTGTTTCTATTTTAAAGCAACTAAACATGATGATCTGAGGAAGAATTTACTGGTGTGTAAAAAGAGAGCAATGCACAGCAGTGCTAATTCTCAGATTTCTGCAGTGCAGGGCAAAGTAGAAGCTGTCTTGAAATCAGTGCTGTATTAATACAATAAGATTTCAGAATTATATGTATGAAAGTCACATTGTGCTTTCTTAGGGTCAAACATGGAAAAGACATGGGTAAACTCTTTGGAGAAGATGACAGTGACCCTAGAAGATGTTAGTTGTAATTTGGTAGCAAAGCTGATGATATCATAGCATAGTATCACTACCAAAACATGGGGTTTTTTTGGGGTTTTTTTTGTTTTGTTTTGTTTCATTTTGGTTTTTTTGGGTTTTTTTTTTTTTTGTTTTTTTTTTTTGTAAGATTATTGTCTAAATTCATACAGGAAGGACAGAATTCTGTCTGTATTTTGAAAGAAGATTGAATAAATTCCATTTTAAAAAGTGCAGCAAAATTAATTCTGGACTGAGAAGAAGGAATTTGATTACAAGTTGTGTCTCCTCTAGAGCAGGAGCTTGTCAGCAAACCATGTAGGAGCTTTTTCCTTTCTGCTTGGTGTCAGCTGGGAACCTGCTTCCCGCTCTGAAGAAACATCAGGGAGTGGACTTTAGTTCATGGATATCTCTCTGTTTAGATGAGCCCTAGGCACAGTCTGGCTCTCTCTGCTTGGTTCACCTGGACTTGGTCTCTGCAGAACTTGGTAACCTGCCCCTCTAAAGTTACCAATCTGACACCAGAGCCCAGCACCAGCAGGGAGGAATCAAGAAAAACCTGCACAAGGTGTATAAAGTCATATGTGTAAATCTAGAAATTCAGAGGGTGCTTTATTTATTTTCTCCAACAAATTTTTGTCACTGTACTTTTTTGTTCATGGAGACAAAGAGAGTATTTTCTCCAGATCCTGGTTTTACCGTAAAAACATTATATTGTTTATTTTTCAATATTTATTCTCTAGCACTAATCCAGTTACACAGTATATCCTACAGCATCACTGTAGAGAACTTTTTCATTTTGTGTGAGTAGAGGAAAAATTACCATATACCAAAATGTAGACCTAAGTTTTTCAAATAAAGCAGTTCTGAGATGGGCCCTCGTGTTTTTATCTGCAGCAATCTTGCTCCTTCAAATCAAACTTCTTTTTTTTGAGCAGAAACTACCAATCAGGACCAATTGTCTTTAATTTTACAACAGTGACAAATGATTTTGGGAAGCTATGACTCATTTTACCCTAACCCAGACAAGATTATTCCAAGCTGTGTAACTGGTAGGATAAACCCAGCTGTGCCAAATCATACCCATCTGTTTGAAAATGTGGGACAAAAACTACTCTGGACACAACATACCAGAAGCATGACGCCAAATAACAAGTAAATAAATAAATAAACCTGAGCTGCCTTGGAGAAAATTTTCTCACACTGAAAGAAAAAATATTGTGGCCCACACCCATAACTGTTATCACAGCACAGAAAACCACTGGTACCTGTTAATTTCTCTCTTTATATATTGGATAAAACTGGCTTGTTTAACATTTTTTAACATGCTATACAAAACATAAACTATATTAGAGAATCACCTATGACTTCAAGCAAAAAATCTTACAGATCCATGCTTGAACTGCAACACAGGAAGAATTTATACACCAGGGTCTATGACAGCAATCTGCAAGAAATGCTTGGGTAGCAGAGGGTCAAGAGCTCTTCAATTTTCAGCTGTAAAATTTATTAAGTGCCTGAAGTTCTGCTCTGAGCACTTCTAGAGAGGTTAGCTGTGCAAAATGTCCTAGAAACTCTCCCATGCCTAAGCCTGTAGAGACTAATAACTTAGCAGCCCTGAAAATTGCTTGCATCCTGTGTCCATGCCACAGTCTAAGCAGGATGTTCACAGTGACCCAGACACTTCTCAGAAAGGCACTATGTAACTGTGGTGATTTAGCAACACTCACAGGGACTCCTTTGCAGCTGACAAAAGAATCACAATTCGTATTTCTACTTCCCTACTTTTGAAGTAAATATTAATCCCTAATTAATTATCATCTTGCATTCATGTAACTTCTTCAGGTGTTCCTATGCAGACTTAGTTAAATGATAGTGGAACTAAAAGGCTTATTTCTTTCCTGTAAACACTTAATAATAAATACCTCTTTCCAAATTTACATCCCTCCATTTAATTTTGATATTAACACTATGCACTTGTTATACTTCCAAATGAATGAGGACTTGATATAATGAGAATGGTATGAAGATGATCCAGTGCTGCAGGCTGTTAATATTCAATTCCAAATTAATAGGACTATTATCAATTAGATTAGCTGGCCTGTGTGAGTGGTACTTGCCTAGGTCCTTGCTTCCAGCATTAGTTTTCTGAATGGTGGTGGCCAACCTCATACCTTTCCTCTTAGAAATCTGATTAATAAAAGCACCCACTATAAAAACCTTTAAGATAATGAATAGACTCTCCCAGCTCTCAGCCCTATTCTTATGTGATCAATCAGGTATGAATGGCAAAAAAAGTTACTTGGAGACGAAAATAAATGAACATATTGTAGCAGGTAATTAAAGAGGATGCTTTGATATTCTGCTAATCTTGTTTAGCCTCTCCTTTCCTTGCTTGCCAGCTACAGAATTGCTGCAGCCTGTTTATACCAGACAAGGGAGCAGTGATTTAAATGAGGGGTGTGTTCATTAGCTAGTATGCAAACATGAGCAGTGCTGAGGCACAAGGCACAGACACCAGGAATTTATAAGGAAAGATTGTCTGAAACAGCCCTCATCTCTGTGTTCATTTACAATGAAGTGTGCAGGCTTAACTCCAGTGATGCGTGCAGTTTTGGGTGACATGATATGAGAAAGACACTTAGCTCCTAGAAAGTGTCCAAAGGAGGGAAGCAAGGATGGTGAAAGGTCTGGAGGGGAAGCTGTGTGAGGAGGGGCTGGGGGCATTTGGTGTGTTCAGCCTGGAGGAGACTGAGGGGAGACCTCACTTCAGTCACAGCTTCCTTGTGAGGGGCAGAGGAGGGGCAGGCACTGATCTCTGCTCTGTGGTGACAGTGACAGGACCCCAGGGAATGGCCTGGAGTGTCAGGGAGGTTTAGGTTGGATATTAGGAAAAGGTTCTTCCCCCAGAGGGTGCCTGGGCACTGGAACAGCTCCCCAGGGTGATCATAGCACCAAGCCTGACAGAGCTCAAGAGGTATTTGGACAATGCTCTATGGCAGATGGTGTAATTCTTGGGCTGCCCTATGCAGAGTCAGGAGCTGGACTTGGGTGACCCTTGTAGGTCCTTTCCAACTGAGGATATTCTGTGAATCTGTGATTTAAATCTCTTTTATGCATAGACTGATTTTGGATGGTAACTATTTCTGAAACAATAGGATTGCTCCTATCTTGGACTTTTTCATATATTCTTTTTAATCTGGGCAACCCCAAGTAAATCCTGACTTTGTTTTTTAATTACTGTAAAAAGACCTTTTAAAGTAAGCTCAGACCAGGCAGCACAGCCTAATGATCAAGACATCAAAATAGAGTCAGGAAAATGTTTCCATCTCCACTGAGGGGGCGTGCATTAATCCAGGCTCAAGACATCCTAAACTGTTATGGGATATTCATATAAAATTTTCTAGAAGAGGTGAAATCACTGAAGAGGTAACAATTTATGTATGCACATGGTCCTGATGTCAGTCCTTTATTAAAGCCAGCCCTTCATCTCTCAGTTTGCTTTCCTTTGCTATAATAGGGATTGTACTTATCTTTTGAGAAGTAACTTGAGTGTTCCTGATGACAGAAGCTGGGTGAAGTAAGATCAGTTCTTTGCACATTTGATACCTGAAGAGAACATGATAGAATCTTTGCAGGAAACCATTTGGAAGATCCATCTCATAAGGATAAAAGCAGTAAAAGCTAACATCATAGTAATGAGTTGTCAGAGTTCTAAAAGGTCTTGAACATTTTAAAAATAGCATTCAACTAAAAGTGGTTTCTCACCTTCCTTTTAAAATTACCTGAGTAGCAAAAGAAAAATCAAAACTCCACTACATTAAAATTTGGAAAAGAGAGATTTGGGGACTAGTGCTCAGACATTGAGTAGAATACATGATATAGAAAACAGTCAGAAAATGCACAGACAAATGTGGTATCCCTGAAAAAATCAATGTGAATTTTATAGAAAGAAGTTTGGTCTTGCTCGTCCTTTAAAGAATCAATAATCATTTTCTATTGTACACTTGTGCTTCAAAAACCTTTCAACAGCCCATCAAAGAGATCAAATTATTGTTTATTTCCAAGGTTCTCTCATGAGCAAATAAATACTCAAAAACTGGAAAGAAAGGGTAGGAATAAATAGTCAGTTTTGTCAATACAGGAAAAACCACTCTAGGAGTCTCAGTTTCACACTGGGCCTACTATTGCTACATGTATACAAAAATTATCTGGAGAAAGACTGAAAAGTGAAACAGCAGAATTTGTTGATGGTGCAGAGGGTCTTTAGAGCTGAAAAAGTTGTTAATTCAACTGCCAATAAACCCTCAATACTGAGCTACCAGGCATATTCAAGCTTAGTAGGATAAATGACTAAATGTGGAAAAAGTAAAAAAAGGATGATATCCATATAAAACATAATTTTACCTTTGGAGTAAGGTGTGCTAAACTATCCATTGTATCTGAGAAAAGAGATCTCAGAGGTTAGTAACAGGGCTTGTGAAAATGTTAGTTCAGGAGTCAAATACAGTCAACATAAAAAAAAAAAAAAAAAAAAAAAAAACAAAAAAACCAGGATGTATATGAGTTATTGCAAAGATGTGAAGAACAAAACTGAAAAATGCAATGGCACTTCATGCACATGAAACCTGGGTATTGCTGGGAAATCTGTCTCCCTGCCACTGCAAAGACATAACAGAAGAAGTACAGAGAAGAGCAATAACGATGAAAATATTTACAGAGCAACCCTCAGAGGAAGGATTAGACAGACAAGAACTCCTCAGCTCAGAGAAGAGACACTGTAGGGAGCTTTTGACAGAACTATAAAATCATGAGTGAAACTGAGAAGGTAGAGAGGGAACTGATGATTGTTCCCCATAATTCAAGAACTATTGGAACTCTGATGTGAAGTTGCAGACCAAACAAACTAATGAGGATATACAGAGGAGTTCATGGTCACGGCAAGCTGCGAAGATCCCCGCTGACAGCTTCAAAGTGGGACTAGACTGCTGGAAGATAAGATTTCTTAAAAATATTAAAACAGTATCTAAACTCTACCTTTGCATGTTCACAAGGTAGGGATTGTTGAACTCGTGTAAGGAGTAAGATTGCTGTGTTTGCTGTTTCTTAAGACTCCCATGCAGAAATTGATTATTGGTGATAGCTGGAGACATGCTGCTGGAGGATTCCGCAAAGCCGGATCGAGTTCTGAGTTACTAAGAGCATCCCCACATTCTCACCATCACTATTAATTTTTCACTTGTGAGAAACTGAAGCCAAGCCCTCTGCCCTTTTTCTTTTTCAGGTTAGCAATACCACACTGTAGCTGTTTGATGTGGGTGAGTTCTGAGCCTTAAAGGAAGTGAAAAAATGTTCTTGTTTGTCCCCAGTAATTATGCTCTTCATTATATCTACAGAACATATCTCACGAAAAAGATCTTAATTGCTTCCTTATAAGTTTGTTTCTAAAACCCACTACAGTACTAAACACGTCATAGTTTATTTCAGTGCAAATGCTATTCTTCTAAACTGAAAATTAAGTCCTTACAGCTGTACGTGAACTAACTCAATACAAAAAATGTGTACTCCCCCTTCTCTTTCCTCCTTTCTGTTTCTAATGGATAATTCTAAATCAGTTAAACTTTAAATTCCTTATATGAATAGGCACAATGGATAAAGAATTACATGAATTTAAAGTAAGTGATGTAAAATGAATGTTTATTCATTAGTAATGAGCTTTATGCATCTGTAATAAGCATTACCCTCAAATTTCAAGGTGTATTGACTAGATGACTAAGAACTTCTCCAAGTTATTTAGCATACTAGGTAAGATTAAGTTTATTATCTGAGTTGTGCAAAAAAATGAGATATTATATAACTGCATTTTGCTCTTTGACATTTTTTTCTTTTACTTATAAAAATAAAGTGCTAAAACACCCATTCAGGAAAACAGTAATGTATTTAACTATAATATAATTTATTCATTCAGATGAGTGTTTATTGTAACTATAGCCTTACATGCTTTGCTGAAGCAGAGACTTAATGAATAAGGCAAAAATTCTAATGAGGTCAACCAAAAATAGCAAAGGACCTAAAAAGCTGCATTTTGGTGCAGCTCTGTCTTCCTTTCCATCCTTATTGATTACACCTGGCCAGCTGATTCCACCTACTCAACATTCCACAGGACTGAAGCAAAAATCAGACTGTATGAATTAAGAGTTGTATCATAGAAATGACGTGCCTGCATTTTATACATGTTACATCTGTAAATGTTACATGGCTGTGACAGATACGAAATAAGTCAGAGAAGAACCTGAATTTTCTGCCTGGTGAGCTTTCCAGTCAATTCACTGTGAGAGCTGGGAAGGGGCAATGTGCTATGGACTGCATGAGCTCTAAAGGATCTGGTTACAAAATGCAGGCACTGTTCCAGGCCTGTGAAAAGTATGGTTAGTTTTAAGGCAGATCTACATATGGAGAAATATTGACTTTTTTCTTATAGAATATCTGCCTTCTGGATGAATTGATGTTTAAAATGGCAAACTTATTATTGAAGTACTGTCCTTTTATACAAATATCATTTGCATTGCTCTTATTTTGATAATGAAAAAAGATACCTTGCAGCAACAATATTCATTCTGCCATGGAGGACAGGAAACAATAAGTCTTTTCTTAATTATTTCAACTATTGAGCAAAATGCTTTAGAATCAAGAAAAATGTGAGTTGATATGTTGAAAACATCACCAGTGCACTTCATTTCTCAAAAATTAATATTATTGTCTTTTTGCTCTTCCATCATAATTCAATTAAAATTATTTTGTGTTACAAAGCTGAAATAAAACATTAAAGCACGTTAGGAAAAATTTCCTAGGCTTCAGTGGCAAAGCATGGACATCAGTCAGGCTCTCACTTCTCACCAGACCAGCCTCCCCCTCCTACCCAAGCCAATGTGGGCACTGAGAGATGATTTGGGAGCTGAGGGCTGCATCCTGCCCCAGCTTTGCATCACAGCCCATGCAAAGCCATCAACACCATTCTAGCAGGAGCTGCATTTGACCAAGCACTGCAAATTTTATGAATAAAGACTGTCCAGAGGAACAGCAGTGTGCAGCACAGTTCTGATTAAAATAACACATCAGTTATGGCATTTTTTGTTTCCAGTATGGAGAGAGCTTTCATTCTTCCCTTCATAGGGGAAAAGGGAAGGGCATAACTGTCACCCTGATTCTTAAGATTTTCTAAAGCCTTCTGAGTTTACATTCTGTTAGAAAACTTTTCCACACAATTTCTATAAACAACATATTGGTTTGCATTCCTTCATAGGGGTGGAGAAACTTGATGTACTAGTAGTTTGTCCAATGTCTTTGGAGAGGTGGCCCATTCACTCTCCAATCCACTGTCACCTTTGGAAAAGTATAAAAGTTGGAGTCAGAAAATAAACCTTCTGCTTTACCTTGCAAGTAGCAGTGGCTCGCGTTGTGCTTTCACATGTCCTATGGCGACACATAACAGCAGAAAGATTTCAGAATCTGTTTAGTTTTCTTCTGTTTGGGTAGATCCCCTATTGCTACAACTTTGCACCACTACACTGAACTACTTTGACCTATGAATAATGTTTTTCATTAAAATTCTTTTGATTTCATGGACCTGGACACACATTTAATCATTTGAGAGAGCCACAGAGGGGAAGGTGCCTGGTGCCCATCCTGACACAGCAAATCAAGTGGTCTGTGGGATGATATCTGTCCCTGCCATTTGTTTGGTTATGAATAAACTTGGGGTGGAGAGAATATGGGTCAGAAAATGAGCAAAGGGTGGAACCTGTGAAAGCGTGGAGCACAAAGAGACAGAGAGGGACTGTATGCTTTTATTTATATTCCTCAGAAAGAGACATTAACAACAAAGCTGTAGTACTTTTGGTCCCACATGTAGGATTTTCTTTACATTTTTTTTAAAAAGTGAATAATCCCTAGGGCTGTTGAAGAAAAAAAAAAACAAAACATGAAGAAGCAAGGAAAAAAAGGCAAGAGAACTATTTTATGACAAAACCCAGTGTTTTTTGTGAATGAAAATGCTTTGTTGGAGGAGATTTAAGTATCTTATGAGTTTCAGAACAATTTCTTTTTACTTTTGTATTTGAAAGTTTCTCTTTTCATCTCAATAATGTCAAAATATTTCATTATGGTATTACTAAGGGTTTATTTTGGTATATTTTATTGCAATGTTTTGTCACTATGAAATGTATCTGAATTGTACCTAAGAAAAACACTTTGGTAATGCCATTACAGTGCTTTCATATCAACACATTCTAAATCTTCCATTCCATGAAATAAGAGAATTGCAAATTTTAGCACAGTCCAGGGTAAAATTTTAGAATCTAATGAAATCAAATAAGTATTTTAAACTATAATGTCAAAAAAACAATAGAGTAATTTATGAGCAGATTCATGGTAGAGTTTTTTTTTCTTTGTTTCTATGTTTCTATGTTACTTTGTCTCTTTTGATTTGTCATTGCACTGGAATGTATCCTACAAAGATTTGTTTTTTTTTCATATAGTTGTTTTAGGCACTTCCATGAATTTAAAGCAACTAATAAACATAAATTAAGTTTATTTGTAGGATGGCTATTAGTAGTAAGTGTGAACTGTGGGGTTTTCAGCATGGAGCCATTTGAGAACACTGTTCTCAAAAAGTTAAAGCAAATCAAATTACACAATTATCTGATATCGGTGCTGATTTCAATGCCAATCAGAGCCTGGGTGGCAGTGAGCAGAGATGTAGTAGGGAGATAGTCACCTCATAAATATGGAGGTGACTATCATAAAACTGTGAGCCCTGCTCAGTGAGGCTCACATTCTTTTTCAGCCAGTTTTCCCATTAGTACCCTACTCTTTTAATTAGTCCCAGAAATACAGTTGGATTTTGTATTTGCTAATGTTGACTCCATCCATAAAAGCATTTGTAGAGTGAGAACCTAACTGCTCTTTTTCTCAGAAGAAATACATAAAACTCTTGTAATATAACAGGTGAAAGCAAAAGGGGTATCAGTTCAAAACAAAACATTGTAGAACTGAATGAATGGTACCTTCAAGTGGAGATGAGAACTCTTGCAGTTGTTCTAAAACTGCAGTTGTTCTAAAACTGCATTGACTGCTGGATTTTTGTTCTCCTTGGCCCATCTGTACTTAAATGGTGTAAATTAACACGGGAAAGGGTGATGTCTTTGTATTAATAACTTTATTTTCATCAACTATTCCTATGGTGAGTATTGTTTTTGCAGCCAAAATGATGAAAAACATGAGTTGTAGCTGACAGGCTGAACTACAGAACACAAAAGATAAATAAGTTCAACATACCCACATTACCATCCTGGGAGGGAAGTAAAACTGCTGGATGCTGCCTGAGTGATGTTTGCTTGCCACCACTTATTAGTCATACATGCAGCAATCATGCCTCTGTTTTTACCCATTTTATTAAGGAGTAAACAGACAAACATCTGTATATTAAGGAACAATTCTGCATTACAAATACTTGCCCAGGACTGTTGTTTGGACTGTTGTTTCCTAGCTCTGACCTTGCAAGGAGCTGACTTGGCACAATGGTGGCTTAGTATCAGTCCTTTCTGTATAAAACATCAAGACATTCAAAGTAATTTTAATTTCCAGCTCCGTGAACACTTCCTGATTTCTAACAAAAATAAATAGCAAAAATGAAGAATGTGAGGATATAAATGTGAGATCATCTCACTCTTCCTGAGCACACACATGTATTGTGTTTACCTCATTGCAGTGGGACAATTTGTAGATGGAAATAAGCTATTTTATTTTACTTTCTGTTTGAAAGGCAAACTGATGTATGTTTGAGGGAAGATTGGTTATACATTCCCCAAGTTGCTCATTGCCTTTGTTTGAATATGTGCTTGCAGTTGTGTGTGCATTATGCATCTGGCAGCAGCTCAGCCTTCCATGACTTTAGCTTGAACAGGGATCCTTGTTTGTGGTGCCAGCTCCAAGATCACGTTGGACAAGCTGCTCCCTGTTCAGGCCCCAGCTTGGAGAGGGCAGGGGAAGGCTGGGTACAGGTTCAGTCCTGGTTCTGTGCTGCTGATTCCCATCCTTGGGTCTCTCCTGGGAGATGACCACTGCAGATTTTCTCTGCAGCTTCGTCTGTACAATACCACGTGTCATCTCAATACAAAACGCCTTTAACACAGTCTGTCACTTAGGGGCTGTCACCCAGCCCCTTTGTGTGACACCCCCAGCCCTCTGCCACTGCCCAGCCCCCCTCTGGCCCCCTCCAGCTGCCGACAATTGGGGACCCCCTGTCACCACCCCGGAGCCACCAGCCCCTGATCCATCACCCCAGCAGAAAGACCAGCCACACTGGACATGAAATGAGTACACAGAAGCTTGGTGAGCTCAAGAGAGAAAAAGGGCCAATTTTATTTCTGACCTCGCAATATATAGAATTCCAAAAGTGACAGCGGATTGGAGGATGAAACTGACACCTCTCCAACCACACTGGTCAAACCAACAGCCCATCAGTTCTCTCCTCCCACAAAGAAGAATGCAAACCAATTATTATTTACATGAACAGTGTGTGAGAACTCCAGTAGAAATATGTAAACATTATCAGAAGGCTAAAGAAGTTTTATGAGAACTTAAAACTTTCAAAAGAACTATAAAAGAAAACGTAACACTTTTAAAAATCAGGGCAACAGCCACCAACTCCCCAGAGCCCTGCCCCTCCCAGCCAGGAGTGCCACAGAGCTGGGCGCACCCGGGGGCTCACAGCCACCCACCAAGCCAGGCAGGTGCCCAGTGCCCAGGTCTGGCCTCCCTGGTGCCCCCAGAACTCCGGGCTGGTCCTGGGGTGCCCAGCCCTGCCCTGCCACTCCTGTGGGGACTCCCCAGGTTCCTGGCCCTGCTCTCTGCACCCTGAGATGTGTAAGAATAGTCAACCAAAGGTATGAAATTACTCCTGAAGTGTTAAGGGGCCATGGCCATGCTGGGTGTTTTTTACATACAGTGATTTCTGACTCTGCACATTTGGTTTGCTGGCAGACACCTCAGTGCTCTGCAGATATACATCTCTAATTGGATTTTCGTCAATATCTCAACTATAAGAATTTGGATTCAATGTACTGAGCACACGTCTTGTTTACAAATATTTGAAAGAGTAAAACACTGTTCAGAGCAGAAAAAAACCATTGTTGAATACATTGGTTGTTCAGACTTGCTAATATATTTTAATCATGAACAGATCTGACTAAAAGCTTCCTTTTAACTCTGCAGGTAACTGAAGAATTTCACAAAAGAAGAATGACCTCTTACTGTGTTTTTCCTTTGTTTCTGTTGAGAGGAAAGATTCAAATGCTTATTTCAAACTTCTCCAATTGTTTTAGTCATTAACCCTTCAATCTAAGTGCATTTGTTTAGAACATTTTGGTGGAAATTCCTCTACAATCTCAATGATTTATCAGAGCAGTTGCCTCACAGCTGACAGGTCAATCTGTAGATACACTTGAAGATGACAATAATTAAAAAGCCCTTGACAAAATGTCATTCCAAAATAGGAGTTTGTTGCAAATATTTTGAATGTGAATTTAACACTTGCTGATAATCCTTGACAGCCAGTCAGGGAACATGATATGTGACTTTCTCCACAGAAAAGAACTTGATGGCAAAAAAACCCCAGTGCAGCCCTGCTCCAAGACTAGACTTAAAAGAGGCAGGTATTTAGCCTCCAGAGGCGCCTGGTGCTGCTTGGATTTACTGGGAGAGGCAATGTGAGAGTCCATAGCTCCAATTACAGCGTGGCTTGCTAAGGGCAAGCACAACTGGCCAGAATGAATTGTGGCTGCAGTGATGTCACACAGACAGGTGAGCAACAACGCACTGGTAAAAAACACCAGCTGCTCCTGGGCTGTGCTAGACTCGTACAGGAATATGACAAGCCTTGCTAATTAACCTCATGTCAAAAAGACCTCTGTAAATTCATGCAAACCTGAGCTGGCAAATACAGTTTAACAATTAGAACAGTACAGCTTCTCTATTCTTTCTGATTTTCAGGAGTTTATAATTTCAGAAAATTCTGTACTTGTGTTTTGCCCCATTCTCAAGCTGCAGCACATCCCAGTTATCCAAAAACCTTTACACCATTCAAAGCTTTTTGCTTCTTTAACAACAGTTTCCCAAGTCCCAAGGGGTCAAGTTCCTTAACATTTGTTCTTTAGAATGACATTTTCTATCTTAGACAGTAGTGCATATAAGAGTAAACTAAGTGCTATTTTACCAGCAAGGTGAATCAGAAGTATTTGATCACTGCCTTGCTTTTTTGCACCATTTTACCAATTTATTTAATCACTGGTTCTCTACTTAACACAGTGCTGGGTCATTTTGATGAATGCTTTTGAATTTTCTGCTTCAGGCGAATGATACGCAGAGTAAGACTTTGTAAGTTTATTTGCGTTCAAATATTTGTTGTCGAACTTTATTATTAGGTCAATTACAGGACTATTATCTGTATATTTTTTCTACCTCTACTCATGTTCCTAATTAAACATGTTAGTTTACACCTATGCAAGACTAGGAAAATGGAGAGTGAAACTGCTCTTGGTTTTTTTTTACTGAAGAAAAAGCATTCTTCTAGGCATAAAGAACAAACCATAACCTATGCATATAACCATGCACAGGCCAGACATGTAGTGATCTATTCTTTATCTCTTCCTCTGTAAATGGTAGCCCCAGCAGAGGTGCCCAAACAACCACGAAGGACACGTTTAAAGTTAGATCAAATACAGCTCACATGAACATATAAGGCTTTCTTAGGAAACTTTTAGGGGAATCAGGAATATTTATTACAGGAAGTGCAAAACTTCTGTACAACACACACACACACAAAAGGAGAAAATAAAATTTAAAAAAAAACAAACCACAGATTGCTGTTTTAAATAACTACCACAATGATGTTGAGAAGAATTTAATATGGGAGAAGAAAACTTTCCTTGAGTTTGGAGACATTTTATTTTGGGTAATGATGAGGTCTCTCAGGAACTAAACCACTCCATTCATGGGTTGAATGTTCCTTGGATGTGATGGGCAGTTTTGTCCAAATGTAGATATATTTATACTAGATTATTTGTAATGGACTACGATACTAATAGAAATAGCATGAACATTTGGTGAAGAACACTTCAAAAAAAATTAAATAGACTTTTTTATTGAAGTTGTAGGCACTGCAGTGTTGGATCCAGAGTATAGTGGCAATCTAGTTTTGTTCACAAGTTTCCAACACAGACGGAATTTCAAATACTCTTCCAAGAGACAAAATTTCAAATACTTTGGCTTTGGGAAAAGGTCCCTAATGGTCCCTAATTTTTATAAATTAGAAATGAGAACTAGATGTTGAAATATCTTTGAGGATAGGGACCAAAACATTTAAGCATTTACTGCACATGACAGTACAAGCCAAAAGATACCTAATGATAGCTCTGAAAATGTAATTAGGCATTACTTCGCAGAGTGCTTAAGTCTATGCATGAGGCACTGCTGATTGCCTTTGTAAATATGGTTATGAGTGCTGTAACTGACAGGTTATTTTGTAACTTTTTAATAGAAGGGCTTTAATACAGGATACATCATCATGCAATAAATAATTCCTTTTGGCATTTATTTTTATTTTGTTTCAGTTACTTAAAGGCCTTTTTATTAAAGATTCAACATAATTTTTTCTCCAGAATTAAGTACACCAAAAATCAAATCTAAAGTAAACATTTCACAGCACTGGTTTATATATAAAGCTTTCTAATAAATCTTCAATTTTACAAATATTGTAGCAGCAAAAAAAGGGCAGATAAAAGGAATAACATGATCCATCACAAACACATGAGGAAGCCCATGACAAGATTTTGTGCCTTTCACTAGTATTTGTGTTCCTAGGAGGTAAGCAGGTCACTAATTTAGTAAGTACTTATCAGCAAATAAGCTTTCAGTTTTTTCAGTGTATTTAGAGTGCTGACTTTCAGTTTTGCTTGAACAGATTATAAAACTAATTCTAAGATGAAACCCAAGCTTTTTAATCAGCTGTGACAAAAGCCTATATGCAGTTTTGAATAGCACTTCTGAAAGATGGAAATAAATTACCTCTTTATTTTCAATACCAGTAGAGGCTCATTTTCCATTTACACCATGTGATTCTTCTTAGCTGAGGGAGTTGCCATAAATTAGTTAGGGCAGATGAAGTCTGTAACACAGTTACACTTCCTTTTTGCTTCAAAGCCATCATTTTAAAGCATAAATTATCACAAGGAAAGCTTTTATGTCCTTTTCTGACTGTTTATTCATTTTGATTTATAGAATAATTAAAAAATAATATGAGAATCAAAATCCTACATAGCCAAGAAAACTGGTTTTAATACAGGATGGGTCATTCACTGTGGTTAGGATAAATAACTTATTTTTTCAGGGAAGGTGGTGCTCTGGTAGACTTTTACAAACAGCTCCCTTACCGGGATTAAACAAGGTGTAGAAATATTTCTGATGCATTAGAAATGGCCTGGCAGAGCCAGAATGTAACATGACCTCCTGGAAAAGGCATGCATGATTTTGTATGATTTAAAAAATATTTTAATTCAGACTGTTAAATTTTCTCCTAAAGTTTTAGACCTTTCTTTCCAAGGAATGTGATTACTGACCTGAAAGGTGGGACATCTTCCCATATAATCTTTGAGTCTATTTTAATATTTATTAGATTGTTTATATTAATGAAAATTATGGATAAAGTCTAATTTTGAACAAGCAAATGCTTTCAGCTTGTAGTTGACAATAAGCAGCTGTCTCAACATGACTAGCAACAAGTCTGCCTTTAAACATGCATCTAAAAAAAGATCAGTATATTTAAGTGGAATCAAAGCATACAGATGTCGTTAAGGATAGATAATCTATCACTCAGAACATCTAACCTCAGACTCTGATCAGGTTTAAGAGTCTATTATTAAGTCAATAATTTGCTGAAATGGTCTTTTAATAAGTGCCACTTACCCATTAAAATATATTATTCATCCTAAAATGTAATTTCTAACTGAAGGCCTCCCTAGTATTTCAATTAACCAGCCTCAGGTTTTGATAAAAATCTAACCAAATAATTCCAATAGTATTCATTAAAAACACAGTGTAAGATTTTCCATGGTGACTGTAAACTGAGGGAAACTTCTTTTCTGGGACAAGAGCTGACTAGCAAGAGTTGCCAGTTCTTGTTTAGCATCATTGATCCTGACCAAACTCTCTTCATCCTTAAATAACAAACAATGTACACTCTACATGAACATAATATACACACACATTAGTGCATGCACACACACATACACATCCCAGAGAATGACTTTAAAAGTTACATGTCAAATATTCACTATCAAAACCAGCCAATTACTCTTCTTGCTTGTTCTGTGGTTTTTTGGGTTTTTTTCTTCTTTTAAGCACATAATATGTTACTAAATTTTGGGAATGATCGTTTCCACTGAGGTTTAAATAAGTGACATATTTCAAAATACAGAGTTTTTTGAAAGTTTGCAGTGCTACAGGCACCAGTGTGAGCTAAGAGTTCTCTGCATCTGAGTTTAAAAAACACATGTACTGTTGCTGAAATTGGGGAGAATTTTAGATGCAGGGATTCTGTGATTAGACAGTTCCAAACCAATCTCATCACTATTTGGCTGTTACATGATGAAGACATTTACTGTGATTTAGTGTGATTTTTGTGTTTAGGGGCCTCGATGGAAAACCCTCTTCATTAATAGAATATTTGCTCTGGGAAAGAGGTATATAAAACATTTTTCCCCCCAATTAACACGATGGAATAACTTTATCGAAAGAATGTAACATATGTCGCTCTAGTGTCTTACCTTGATTTGGACTTCAGGAGTTTAAATACTTCAGAAAGTTTTGTGATTAGATTAGCTTCCTGGAGACCAGATCTGTCTCCAACAAGATTCCTGTTGGTGGGGAAGCAAGACCCTTAAGCAGAATGATAATAATTATAATGCAGTAAACGCAAGGAATTCTTGCTGGAGACTCTCTGAACTCAACCAACAGTGGGGCTAGAAACATATACACATGTGTGTCAGATATATATGTAGGTAGTGTTTGCAGAACAGGGATGCAGAATTTTAACCTAACCCCAAAACATGGAGTACTGAACACTACGGGACTATGCCCGCTCATAAAGTCAATCAAATCTGTTAAAACTTCAAGAACTGAATTTCTGCATACGGTCTTGTTGGGTCACTAAAACAAAGTACAACGGATTCAGCATTTAAGAATGTGTTCTTATATGCTGAATATAAGCATATATTCATATAACATAGTGTTCTTCCTGTTGTCAAATCACAGTAATGAGATTTTGGCTACTGATACAGGCAGTCTGGAGTGAAAAGTGTCAGTTGTGAAATTTTTGTCGCTATCCTGATTGGCTTCCTTCTACATTTCTGTTATGGAAGAACAGTGATCACAACTTGGCCAAAATGAGGTTAAATTATCTTCCCTCCATTTTGGCCTCAGGAACAGACAGAAGATGAGCTGGAATAAGAAGAGGGAAGCAGCTATACCATCTCCCCAGAAGGGTTTTAAAGACAGAACAGAACGTATGGGAGGCTCTGGATCAGCTGTTGAGAAGTGCATGAATCCCATTTCAAATTCTGTAATGCTGTGCATGTTATGGGGGAGGGGAAGGCATGTAGGAACTGCCACCTTCCCCAAAGCACCAGAATGCAAAAAACAAGTCGGCTTAAAAAGGAGAGGCAGAGAGGCCGAGACACCAAAACATTGGGAGACAGACAGGAATTACCGAATGTCTGGATTGCTGTGGGACTGGGAGAATCCAGCTGATAGCTTGGGAAAAACTTGGCAGTGGGCGATAACAGGGTACTAAACAGAATGGTAATATTGGAGGAGAAACTACAGGCTCTCCTCACTAGCTGGTGTAACCCAGCCTGCAATTTGATCTCAGACAGTTTTTCTAGCAAGAACCCCTGTGGTGAGAGCCAAAATTGCATCACTGGAAGTTTGTGAGAGTTGGCACACACCATGGGCAAGTAGAGGGAACTGAAAATGGGAATATGGACAAAGAAATATGATATCTCTCCCCTGAATAATGCAAGGACAATTTCATGCGTTTTCTGAGTAATGTTTTTTGGTATTTCAGGCTGGCAATACTTCATTCTTTTCCCACTCACTTTTTTAAAGTAATAAACACTGATCATCACATACAAAGCTTAAAAATACTTCTGGAATTATCAATTATGAAAAAAAAAACTCCTCATCTACTTCATTACTTGAATCTATGAACAACAGGAGGGCAGAACCCAGCCACGAGACACCCCCTGTGTAGAGGGTTTGTCCCACTGCTTCACATGGGGACAAGCCCCTTTCCTCAGAATCTACCACCACATGCCTTGCTGCCTGTAAATAGTGTTCCTTTAATTGTTCATTGTCTCTGACCTGGTTTTCTTACCTAGTTCTATTCTGTTTAACTCTGTTATCTTCAAAATAGTACATTTCTTCTGATATACTGTGGAATACATGAAGAGATGCAAGTCCTTTATTCTACACAAATACAAGTGAAGGCATACATCCTTTCTACAGTTTATCCTTAATTTCCTGTCCCTCTATATATGCTTATGAATTATCTATTAATTCATATTAAAGATGAGAAGGAGCTAGGCTACATTTGTATTAAACACACTACATTGTCATCCCACAAACTAGCAAAAACAGGTGATTCTCTGCTTGTCTGTATTTTAAGATGAAATTTTTAAGAGCTTGGATTTCTCTTGTAAGGAGAGCAGGTGTTTAAATACATATAAGAATATTTCCTGTGTCTGGTTACTTCCCCCATGAGGTGATGCAATCTGCTTGGGGGCCTGGAGAAATGAGGGGAACAGCATAAAAGGCAAGTCCTGAAATTTGGTGTGGAGAGAAAATTGAGGAGAAAGGAATAATGGTGGGCTGGAGGCAGCCATCCAAATTGGCACTTAATGGAGGTTGTAAGGAAGCAGTGCCAGGGGGAAGCGTTTTGTCCCTTGACTACAGTGAGAGGGGACAAAGGTGCACCTCTCCTGTATTTAACACAAGAGGAAATGTTTTCCTGTATCCCGCTTTCCTGGAAACGCATAAGGGACTTGACCAGCAGGTGCCAATAGGCTGCCACTCGGGCGGCTTTGGAGCAGTGCCATTGGACCAGGTATTCAGGACCTTCGTCCCTGGGAGGATGAAGTACAAAGGAGGGGGCAGAAGGCAAACCCCGGCCGCTTGTCCGATCCCTGCGGCAGGGCAGCCAGCCCGCGGGGCAGGCACGGGCTCTGCCCGGGCTCTGCGGGGCACGGGCACTGCCCGGGGGCTGCGGGGTACGGGCACTGCCCGGGCTCTGCGGGGTACGGGCACTGCCCGGGCTCTGCGGGGCTGCGGGGTACGGGCACTGCCCGGGCTCTGCGGGGTACGGACACTGCCCGGGGGCTGTGGGGTACGGGCACTGCCCGGGGGCTGCGGGGTACGGGCACTGCCCGGGCTCTGCGGGGTACGGGCACTGCCCGGGCTCTGCGGGGCACGGGCACTGCCCGGGCTCTGCAGGGCTGCGGGGCTCCGGCGGCACAGCCGTGGCACCCCGGGCACCCCGACCCCTCTGCCGGGGCAGCGAGCGCTGCTCGGGGCCGCAGCGACGTGCGGCCGAGCGGGCACCCGCCCGGAAAAGTTGGACCCCGCCGCTGCCAGGGACAGGCTGGCTCCGTGCCGAAACACCCCTCGCTGCCGCGGGCGGTGCCCCGGGGGGACCCGGCTGGCTAATTGCGCCTCTCCATCCTCCGCGGGGGCGGGGGGCCGCAGCCGCCGCCCCGGCGCTATTTCAGGGCGGGCGGCGCCGCTCCACACCTGGCCCGGCCCGGCCCCTCCAGCCTCGCTCCCCCGCCTCCCTCGGCAGCTCCCCGGGCATGGCCGAGCCCGGACGCCTCAGCCCCGCTGAAGGGGCTGCCGATGAGTTCCGCGATGTCATCCGCAGCCGCTCGGGTAGGCACCGCTCCGCGCTCCCCCCGCCCGCCGCGCCGGGTCCCTGCGCAGCCCCGGCGCTCGGGAGTTTTGTCTGTCAGTGCTTTGCGAAATTACTTTTCGTGTTGCCTGAACTTTTCCTTTCGCCGTGCGGCGCAGACGGGGCTCGCTGGGCTGATCGCGCATCTCGGCGTGACGGGCGCGATGCTCGTGTCCGTGTCCCAACAAACGAGTGTGGCCGTGCGGGTCCCCCCGGTGTCCCCTGCCTTGGGCTGAGTTTGTGCCGCTTGTGTTGGCGGGCAGGTTGTTAAAGCTGTAAATGGGAACAGCTGTAACGCTCCCCCAGAGGATAAAGTTTCATGTGCCTGGGCCCTTTTTTTTTTTTTTTTTTTTTTTTTTGGTCCTGGAAAGAAACCAAATCCATGGTAGTAAAGGTATTTATAGACCATTCAGCGTTTACTCATTTGCAGTACAAGTGCATGTGGAGCTACAAGTTAAATTAACTCTTCTCGAGGCTATATGTGCTTGCCCAATGATCAAGCCTTAACATAGTGATGTCCTTAGACAGTTAAATGACTTTTTTAAAATTATTGTTCTTGTATCTGAAAAAAGAAAAGCAGCAAAATATTTGTCATGCATTACGGAATAATTAGGGCTGCCATGGAAATTTCAGTCTTGAAGTGTTTGAGTGGTAGTAAGTAGAACTTAAAATTTCTGTGACAAATTTTGTGAATGTTGCTTTTACTCTGGTAGCATAAAGACACCCTTGTAGCAGAATTTGGTGCTATCCCACCGAAATATCTCTGATGCAGTTCATGAAGATCACGTGTTTTTTTTTAATCCTATCCCCATTCTCTTCTCCTAATAATTGCTTCTCCTTCAATATAGCATTTAAAAGGATGGGTATTGACCATGGGGTGTAGGAAGTGTGCTGCTCGACCATTGCTTACTAAGCCAACAGAAGTGGTGAAGAGTTAAAATGGCTATTTAACTTTTTTTTTTTTTCCCCAAAGAGCTTCTGGCTTTTGTTCATGTCTTTTGCCTGGGTTTCTGCACCATGAGAATGTGAAAGAAGTGTTGGGTGAGCTGTCTCCATAGTCATTCCTGGTTAGGCTGGTTGTGTTACCTCTTATAGCAGCACATGTTCCCTGTTCCATACTTAGCTCACTTACCGTCTAGGGGATATGAAATGCAGACAGAGTGCAGCACAGAGAAATGCCCTCTTCATTTAAAGGCTTGTCCTGTTAGTGTATAATGAAGTATTTGGGCAGTTGCTGATTGGAGGTGAGAGAACTTGAAGAATTAAAAAAAAAAAACCCACTTTAGGTCGATGTAACTTTCAGAAAGTGAAATTGAAGGCAGTAACTTCACTGCTAGACAAATATGAGTCTTTCTTCCTACATTTTTTCCCTATAGCTAGTAAGCAATTTTAATGTTCAGTTTGATTTCCCACTTTAAAAATTCATAATTGAGAACAGACACTCTCTGAAAAGCTAGACAGGAAATGTTACCTATTAACATTTTAAGCTTTTCCTAATTATCCCTTATACTTTGTTTCACTTGGAAAGTCTGTTTCCAGATCAACTTCAGTGGCAATATGTTAGTTGCATAATAAGTGTAAGATCTCAAATGACTCTAAAATGTTTCTCAAGTTTCCTGCTATAAAGTAGTATTAGGATTTAGATGTTAGCAGTAGGCATGGAGCAAACATTTGTGCTTCTTAATTGGGCACAACTCCCTGGTGTAATATCTATGATGAATAAGAAACAGATTCAGTTTAAGAATCATAGAATTGCCCCAGATGTTTATAAGCCTGGAGATATAAGGAAATTCAATTTCCATGGTAATATTCATCACAGGTATACTTTTTGTTTTGTGGTATACCTCACAGTGGTCTCTTACTCTGCTTATCTTTTGTTATTATTATCTAACTTTGAAATGCAGTGCTTAAAATCTGACTATGGATTTGGGTAGCAGTAATGAACAACAAATTAACACAGTTGTTGGCACAAGCAAACGCGAGAAGAATTTGGTGGGATCTTGCTTACAAGCCTCATGATGGGTTCATTTTTGGATTGGGATTTTTCTGTAACTATGACCTGGGTAAGGCATTTCTGGATTTGGGATTCTGTATTTGTTTGAACATGCATTCTTGAACAAATTTGGGTTGGAAGTTTTAGGAGGGGCTTTCAAGCATAATCATTAACATACCTTAAGTCTGTAGAATTGTTCTCAGATGGCATCTTCTAGGCCTGCAGAAAAGATTTTGGGACCCAGTAAGGAAGATCTTGGTGACTGGACGTAGAGCTATTGTAGCAATCTCATGGCGCTTTAGGGCACCAGGTACTTGGATGGGCTTTAAAAGAGATTGTAACCCACTTGTTTTTTACTGTGTTTATATTAATTTCATCCTTTGGGGGTCTGCTGCTTTCTGTCAGCTCCTGGATAAAAAGTTTGACCTTTGGCAGGTGCAGGTCATGTCTTCCCATGAAACCAGAGAAAAGATAGGGTAGAATATGTTACTATATTTGCCATATCAAAATATTCTATACTTGCAGATTCAAGGTCATATTCAAAAGCTCATAGTATCAATATTTGGTTAAGATGAATGGCTGATGCAGATAGTATTAATTTGGGCATCCTGCTGTCAGTTCTAAGTTAAATGATTGAAAAAAGTAATGAGGATTCACTTTATGTAAGGACCAAATTTTAAAGTTTGTTAGCACAATTTACAGGAAAGCAGTCTCTGTCAAATATTCTTTATGTACAAATTTTAATGATCAAGTGATTTCTTCCAGTATGGTACAACACACATACATAAAAATAGCACTAGCAGTAAAATACCTACTAAATTGTTTAAAACACACAAAACAGTTGTATTGCAGAAGTTACCATCAGGGAGTGTAAAATGGGATTTTCCTCGTTGTGTCTCTGTGAGGATAATTTCAAGCTCTGACACTAATTCATCATTTCTTACTGATACAGGATGGCTTGGGTTGCCAAGCTATGAAGAAGATTCACAGGTATGCTGAGCTTAGGAGTGAGGAATGTAAGCTGTGCTGCCAGAGGGAGGGAAGAACTTAGTGGCCACTGCAGGGGCTCTGTTCAGCATGTCCTTGTCATGTGATGACATAGGGAAATGGGTGTAGGAAAGTTTATTTTTGCCTCGTGTATATGGCACGGCTGATTCTACTATGAGAAATGTGTTGGAAAATAACCACAAAACCTGAAATCCAAGGTGAATGTCTATGGAGCTTAGCCGATAATTTGTTTTAAGCCTTTTATGAGATGTTGCAGAAGTAACTTTATTACTATGAGTATATTCATGGCCAGAAAATCCTAGCTGCCTACGAGGGGAGGGAGCAATAAGGAAGGAGAAGTCAAAGCGAGTAAATTTATTTAAAGCATATGATATCTTGCACAGAGAAGATGGTTAACCTCTGGGGATAGATCCTTTATATCTAGAGGTGTTTGGTCCAGCATTTAGTACTTTTTTGCGAGGTAAGCTTTATTCAAATGTGGTTTACTGGATTCAGCATGTAAAAGCCTGTTGTAAAAATCAGTCCAGACCATATCTTATGGTCCCTTCTGGTCACAATGGTATTCATTTGAGTCTGTCTGGGTCTTCAATTTAATGCTTGCCATCAAAATTGGGCTTTCCCCAGACCTGATGGACTACCTTGTTTCTTTCTGGTGTGAGACTGAAGCTGAGCATATTCCTTTCGCCCTGTGCAGGGGCACTGACAATTCTTAAAATACTGGGGTTAAACCAGAATCCATCCAGGTCTTGAGCTAAGATTGCTCCAGAGAGCTGTTGAGCTAGTATTAGCAAAGAGGCAGTGTAAAACAGCTGCAAATGTGGACGTTACAAGCTGCTCTTGCTTTCCAAACCACTGATAAGCATGCCAGTCTGGAAAGTGTAGATCTCTAATGTATTGTACTTGATGTCATGTTTGTTGAATACATGGAGACCATGCCTTGGGAAATGGATGTTGCAAAGCTTAATAAAACTCAACTTTGTGATTTAATTTCTCTGAAGAACACGTGGTTTCAATTTTTCAGAATGCCTTTCCTGGCTGTACAGTTAAATAGCACCATCAAGTCTCAAATGCATTTGCATGCTTGCTATGTTGAAAGAACACTTAAAAAAAAAATAGCAAATGCAACCCAAAGCTGAGAGTGAGTGGTTTTATGCAGTAAGAAGAAATCTGCATGCCATAAATACTCTGTCATAAATTTAATGAAGACTTAGATTTTATTACTGTTTCAGAACTTGGTAACTGTAGTCATGATTAGCAACACAAAGCCCTCTAATTTCTTCAGTTCATATGCATCCTTCAGAAAAGTGCTTAAGACCTCATTTGTTCTTAACTTATAGTACAAAATTATGCAGATCTGGAGTAAGCTGCTGTTTTAACTTGATGACTGCTTAGAAAAATGGTTTGGTGTGGCTTAGGGTTTGAGTAAGGACTTTATCTCACCCACATTGCCTTCTGTTAAGTTGCAAGACTTGAAGTTCTGCCTAGAAGACAACTATTTTGTTCTTTATATACAGCATAACAAAGCGATTGTTAGGAATTGGCACTAAGCAACGTTAATAGTTTCCAGGATATATGCTTTCTTTTCTTTTGTACTTAATTGCCATTAAAAGGTAAAGCTACAATGTGTAGTGGTGATAAAAGCGGTTAAATAGATTTATAATGGTGGTTCTGCTTTTTTCCTCTGCTTTGCTCCCTCTGTCCTACCCGAGCTTCATTGATGTACAAACTGTAGGCTCTAGGGGCTGAGTGAAGCTGCTGCATAAGGGGGAAGTACAAGGTCATGGTCATAAGGCTAATGCATGTGTCAAAATAAATATCTTATTTATAGATAAATATTTTACATACAAAATTTGGGTTTGGATGGATATATTTCTATATTGCTTAAAGGAAAAAAAAACCCCTCTGCTGATGAAACAGAATGAAAATGTGGATATAAACTGCTCAGACTAATTCATGGCGTTGCCAGTTCATCTGTGGTTTTGTGGGACACTTGTAGCTTGCAAAGCAATTGTAGGACAGAAGATGCTAGTGATGTGGTGGTGATATCCTCCTGTACTTCATCCCACTTCAGGACATAGATTAGCTGGATATAATAAGCAGAGCAAACTAGAAATTTTTTTGTAATGTTTACAGTCACAGCATGCAAAGGTGTCTATGTAGAAGGTGCTTTTTAAATATGTGGTTTATATGGGTAAAATAGTTTAATCACTGAAATAAAATTTTTCTTGTACAGGGCTTCATTATATGCTTTAAACTATTGTACTCAAATCAATCTTTTGGTTTTTTTTCCAGATAAAATTAAATTACGTATGTTTCTCTTGCTGAAATTAAGTTTTGGTCTTGCTTTAGTTTTCTTTTATTTTGAGGTATTTCCTTTATTTCTGTTATACTTGACAGGCTGCATTTATTTTTATCAGAATGAGGACCTCACTATCCACTATATAATCTGCTCATTGTGGTGTAGCAGATGCCTAACTGCAGGACAAAAAATTGAATTTTGAGTAGTTAGGTGGATTTTTTTCCACATCTATTTAAGATTTTAAAAAGCATGGGAACTGGGATGTTCAGAAGTGCTGAAGACTTGCAGCTTTTGTTACTTAGTCATTTCAGTCTGAACAGAACTGGAGGGGATGAAAATCTCTACGAAAGGTGTTGCCAAAATGTCTCGAAACTTAAATCCTGTTAAGTAGTAGTCTCTGATCAAAAGCAAGCATTTCTTTTTCATTTCCATGGCAAAAGGTCATCCAACCAGCAATTTATTTAAGATACTAAATTTAATAGCTTTCTCTATAAGTATCTGTTTTTTAATTGCCTGCCTTCTGTATACTGTTGCCTTGACAACAGTATTTTGGTATGCTGAGGAGTTATGATATTTTAAATGTAGATCTAAAGAAATACTATATGTGTCTTTAAACTAGCTTTAGACCTGCAACATCTGTAAACAATTACTTTTTTAGCTGTTGAGTGCAAGTGTGTTGGTTGTATACTGTAGCTGATTCTGTTGTGTGGATAAGTGCTCACATCTTGTCATTAGCTGTATACCCATTAGACATTAAAGGTAATGGATTTATTTTGATTAAAGTGATCTCCTGCAATATGAATCTCTAATTGGCAGAATTTAATTCAATACTTTTCCTTTCTCTCTTTTTAAGTTAAGAATAATTCACTGACTTGAATGGTGACTTGTTTGTGGTTATCAACACTGGGGGGAGGGGGGAAATCCCCTACCTTGGCAGGTAATTTCAAATTACAAGTGTCTTCCTTGGAAAAGCTAAAATATCTCCTACCATTGTACCAGTGTCTGTGGTGTCCCATCCATTGCTGAATTTCTGAAATTACTTTGAATAAATTCCCACCTCTTCTATTTGGAACTCTATGAGTGATGGATGTGCTGCTTTGTGTTACCTGGCACAAAGACTAGACTGAATATCAAGGTTAGTTTTTTGCTGCCCTTATACCGTGTGATTTGTATCAAGAACACAACGTGATTGAATTATGCTGCAGGATGCAATCAGATGCCATAAATAGTATTGTCTACAAAGAGTCTTGGAAGTGGTTGCTGGACTGCTTTTAAAGAGCACTTTGGCTTGGCTATTGAAGCCATAGATTGGATCCTAATTTTGAAATATCAACCTGTTTGTTAGTGAGGTAATACACTGTATAACTAATTTATTGTTTAGAAGAATGGTTGGATTTTAAAGAAAGATATACATGAACTATAGCAAGTTGATGTTGTTTGTAGCTTTCAAAAGCTGCTTTACCTTTTGTTCAGCCAGTGTATCAAGTCCTTATCAAAGAGGAAGTGCACTAATCAAATTATTTAGGGTGTCTGCCCTGCTTAGTAATTTTCATTTCCACCTTGTTGTACAAGGAGAACAAAAATTAAAAAGTGCAATATATGTCAGCTTCTACCCAGACACTGTGTTCTACCTAAGTTTGAGACAATCATATAGGGGAGGAAGACCTGTAAAGAAAGCTCATCTGGAAATTTTCACTAAGTCACAATGGTCCCAAATGAGCTTCCTGTAAAGATTGTCTAGTAGTGTATTAATAAGTAATCATTGAAGCAAAACTATTATTTAACTATGATTTCATCATGTTAACTTTTGCTTGATGATGGAATCTACTGTTCTCATGTTCTCTAATGTCAAGGAAGACTTGCTGGTTTGGTGTTTGGAATTTTTCACTGTTTACAAATAGATTTATATGACATTTCCATGTTGTCAGTGGAAGTAGACTAGCATAATAAAGATTGTGTTATAAATTTATATGCAATAGTATTTCAGTTCTTAATGGCCCACATCTGCCATGAACCATCTGCAGGAACTGGATTCAGCCTTGCATATGGCCTTTAAACTGTGAAGTACAATCTTCTACACCTATGACCTAAACCTATTTCTTTAGTCCCAAGTGTGCCTTGGGACTGTAGGGGCATCCTACCTTTAGGTTATCTAGCATCACAATCACATATGTTCCTGAAAAAAAACTAGCAGCTGGGAAAACAAAACAGCACTTTTATTGCAGTGTTGTTTTTTTCCCCACGCACAATAATTAAGCTAATTCAATTAGGCTCTGTGTGATCTTTCCCCTTTTATCTCAAGTGTAATGTTTTGCTGAACACTAGAGGGAAATAACTAAGGATTGGCAATGTGTACTTGCAAAATATTCTTCAGCTGAATGCTGGCTGCCTTCTCAGAACGATTTCTGGTTGTTGTGGATTTAAACAATTATCATTTCATTATCTGGAGATTCTGCAGAAGTGTCGCTGGTCCCTAATTTGCTGGAAATGTCACTGTGCTGTTGGTGTGGTATGAAGCTGCAGGGAACTTACTGCTTGTTTGGGATTCTTTCCCCATGGTTTCCTGTACCCAACAGATGGGTGAAGGAAACTTCTACTGTGTGAAGAAACTTTCTAGTCTGCTTCCCAATCCATATTGGACTTGCTAAATTTATGTTAATTCAGTCATATTTTTTCTTTCCTCTTTGTAACGCTGCTGGCTGGCAACAGCAATAATGACAGTAGTGCTGGAAGATTCCCTGTCCTCTGGGATGATAGCTGTTTTCTGAGTTGTTTTTTCATAGCTATAAAATCATCAGTAGTGCAGGAAAGAGCTACAGATTGAGGCCTGGTGACACTGCACCAAAATTTGTTATCTCTTCAGTATCTGGCTTGATCAGAGCTGTGCAGGCTGGGTGTAACCTGAGGCTGCTTCTGTTGAGGTAAGTTCCTGCAGGTCCAGATTCTGAAAGCAGTCAAGGGAGAATTTGGTTCATTAGAGATTAATAAAATAAATACTGAGTACTACTTAGATATAATGGCCTACAGTAAAAATTGCTAAATTTGTCCTTCCCCTCTGGGAAAAAAAAAATCTCAACAAAATATTTGTTTGAATGTAACCAGAAGGATAGAAGTGGTGGTCCTTAGTCAGTCTTGACCCTTTCTGCTGGATTATTCCAATGACCTTGTCTAGAACTGAGGGTCTATGAATTTCAACCAGGTGTCCTGCTACACAGAGAAGTGAGTCCACAAATGGAGTGATTTGCATGGCAGAGTAGAAAATTAATTCATCATGATGATTGCCATTTGGCTGATAGTTAAACAGAGGCATAGATAATACTAATGCATTCTTCCTGCAAGACTAAGTCAATTAAACCCCATGCAGCTGAGACAGATCTCTTTTCATCAAGATTTCTTTCAAGGCTCATGTGACTTCCTCCACATAATGAATTAGCAACTGGGAATGGAACACCAAAGTCAGTTTCATTCTTTAAACTCTTAATATAAACTCCCTCAGGATACTTTGGGGAAAAAATCAGCTACAGTACATTTTTTCCCCTCCTTAGAATTTGTCCTTAAAAAAAAAAAGTCCCCTGAATGACTCATTTAGACTTATGCAAAATATTCTGCTAAAAAGTTCTTAGTCATGTGGTATGTCAGGATTTCAGTCTTCTGTTGTGGAAAAGAAGAGAAGGTATGGTGCACAGACACACGACTAATTCGTATTCAAAACATAAGCACTTACCCAGAAAAGTTTAAATCTTCTGCAAATCTGGTGTAGTTTTAAAAGATCCAAAACTTATGTTTAAGTACTTAAGTACTGCACTTTTGTGGCTAGGCTCTTTAAAACAATTATTTCTGCTTAATTAATATTAACAATACCTTTCATCTCTTGTAGCTGCTGCGGTTTGAATAATAATTCCAAGTTTAAAGCTATTGATTTCCTGGAATTATTTTGCAAATTATTAATTGCATAGGTTATAATAAAAGGGGAATGTTTAAGTATCAATCTGAATAAACACTGTGAAATCCTAACTTTGTTATGAAAGATGACTTTAATTCTTTTTGTTCCAAAATATTATACAATCTAGTATCCTAAACAGTTACAACAATATCAATCAAACTGCAGAGGTATGATATTTAAAACTTGTGCTTTCTTTCTTGAGTACTGTTTTACAGATAGCAGAGAAAAGGATTCTTCATTCCATCTGAAACTGAAAGAACTCTTTTCTCTAAGAGCAAATGTTCTCTAAGTAAGAAAAGTAAAGCTCACCAAGAGTTTCAGTCCTGGCATGAGAAGCCCACATTTAGCTAAGCTTGAGATCCCTTGCCAGTGCATGCCATGACTTATAGGGAACTTTCTACTCAATAAAGGTCTGCAGAGAATCTGTGATTTTAAGTGTTAAAAAGACCCCAAACACCAAACCAAACCAACAAAAAAATCAAACAAATACCAAACTGGAAACAATCTTGAAGAACCCAACCACACAAACTAAAAGTAACCAAAAAATCCCCAAACCACCAGAATACAAAAAAAAACCCACTTCCACACAGCCTCTCTGCTTCCCAGACTGTGAGGGAAAAGCTAAATGAGTTTCCTGGCCATAGTAGTGTGATATGTTGCAGCTCTGACTTTGCAGCGTTGATTAACTACTTAATCTGCTTGTAAAGGAGGAAGATGAATCTGCATTTTGTTTCAAAGTGTGTGGTCATTTTCTGATCAAATCCAAGTTCACCTCCCAGTCACACCCTAACTGAGCCTCAACTCCTAAGCTTTCACCTGGCTTCAGAGGGTGCTCCAGCAGGTGCACTTTCCTCAGGGCGCAGCTGCTGCTGCTGGTACCCAAGAGCTTGGCTTGTACAGCTCCATCACATGGAGCAGAGAGTCCTGGTAGAATTTTTTTTGCAGCTTGCTTAAGTTGCTAAGGCCTGTAAGAGAAGTTACAGCCTAAGCACAAGCACAGACTGTCTCTTTATCAGAGACAGACATGTGCAGCTATCAGCAGCCTGAACTGTAGGCTGGGCTAACCTGGCATGTTAGTGATAATTGCTAGACAGTGATCCCAAAATAATCTGGTGATAGCTGTTGGCACTCCTGGGTGAACAATCCTGTATCATGAAAGAGAGTATGGGATGTGGTAGTCCTCAAGTGACAGAGAGTAGTGGGTGGTGGGGATCCTTGTAGAAAAGGGAGAGGCTGGCTTGCTTGTTACAAATGTTCTGGCTGTGGTTCCCTGCCAGAGTAGGGTTAACAAAGGAGTGATGAAGGCTCAAAATAGACAAATGTATTCCCTGTAAATAACACCATGAATGTGTGATAGATGGTGCTACTGTTTTAGTGCTGCATTAGTGCAAAAAAATTCTGAAGACGTAACTGTAACATTACTAGAATGGGTATATTCTATGTACTCCTACCTAGACAGATAGAAAACTTGTAAAGAAAAAGATATAGTATCTTAAAATGTAAATTAATTGACAGTGACTGTATGGGGGGGAGTAGTTCTCTTCTGCCTCTCATTTGTGTATGATATATATGTATTCTAACTGGGAAAGAAATGAAAAGTTTAATTTCACGTCAGATTCCTTATTAAGTATTTTCTTGTAGTTAAATTAGAACGCTGCTTGCAGCAGTTTAAAGTGCTTGTCAAAGTAAAGAGCAACTTGGCATATTTCTTGTTTTCAGAGCTTAAAGAACTAAAGAAAGCCTGTCACAGGAATTAAACATGCTTTTTTTTTTTTTTTTTTTAATAAGAGTTTACCTGTGTAGAAACTGATTTTGTAGGCTTTTCATACAGCCATGACCATGACTGGAATGAAGAGATCCCTTTGGAGGGTTGTTGTGAACCAGAAATTACACTGGCTTACCTTCAGTGCACATGCAGCTTATTTAATGAAGTGATGAGTAAAGTGTATAAGCCTGAACACACTAAAAGGAAATGGAAGCTCAGTTTTCTTGATATAATTATGCCTGGGATTTGATCTGTTTCTTTCCCTGTCCTGGTGGGAAGTTTATCCACTTACTGCTGTTCATAAGGGCTTAAGAATGCTAAATTCAACTGTTTCTTCAATGCATATATTTGTTCAAAGATATTCTAGTCAAGAACAAACCAAGAGACTGCTGGGTCAATTATCAAAATCAGTAGAAAATGCAGGTGTGTGAAATGTATGCTTTTACATACAACACGTGTCTGGTGTTTTATAATGAACCAGCTGAGGCTCATATAGTGAGGAGTTTTGCATTTGATATCTGTATTTGCCTTACTTGAATGCTGATTTTCTGTCTCAGTTCTGGAAAGTTTTCTGGCAATGCCATAGGATCACTTACTGCTAAGATATAGCACCACTCCTTAAGTAATGCTCGAGTTAACTTTGAGTGGTTTCACAGCACATAGTAGATCCTACATGTGGTGTTGCCTGGGATGCTTGGAATTGGGTTCCAAACTTCAGTTTTCTGTCAAGTAAATATATTTTTACTGACTTCACTGATCAGCATAGCTATGATTTTTTTTTTTTTTTTCCTGAAAGAATACAATCCAAGTGATTTGGGGTTTAATGCAATCCTGATGTATTCAGGTATATGTTTCAAAGCAATAATTGAAGTAGGGTCTTAAAAGAGCTTAAATTTCTTTTAGGATAAAATTAGTGTCTTGCAATATTTATATCCATTTATAAGAATGTATCTTAATTATTACTGTATGATCTCTTTAGTCTTTGAAATGCAAAAATGCCAATTCTAATTAAGTGACATGTTTAAATAATTAAAAAATCCTCCCAAACCACAACAACATAAACCAGTACAGAATAGACTTTACCTTCTGTTAGTTAGTCAGGCTTACCTGTCTTCCATGGTATATTAAGATACTTTGATTTATAGAGCATCACTTCCCTGATAGAATAACTGGACCATGCTTTTTTGCTTAAGAGGTAATTCTGAGATATAGCTTTATGATGTCATTATCTTGATAAATGCTTTTGTCAGAAATATGATACAGCTGTAATGAAATTTTGGTTCAAAACAAAATTTGCAATCATGATATAGATGGCAAGAGTACCAGTTGAGCTTGACTTTTTCCTTTGTCCAAGCTTAACAAACTAAATAACAGTGGAGGGGAAGGAAGGAGTGCTTAAACAAGATGCAAATTGCCCCATGTCCACACCACCTTTGTTGATCAGAATGTGAGAAATGTATGTTTCTGTTCATGAGGAAGCTTGTTACAATCTTGCCATAAAATCGTAACCACTTTGTTAACCATGGAAAAACTGATTTATATTTAAAGTTGTATATCCACTTGGAGTGGGAGATCTGCATTAAAACTGCTTCCTGAGTTTGGTCATACTTTATTTGCAAAAAACCTCTTGTGCATGTGTGTATAAAAAGACGTGTAGGGATGAAAGCTGTAGGCTAGTTATGTACCTTGAGGGTGTGAGTGCTTAAACATTCATCCCACCCTCTGGATTGTCTATTCCAGCTGGTACAACAATCAAGACAAGGAAAAATCTTACCTACACACTGATGTGCACTATACTGCAATGGAGACCAAGGTATAGCATAAAAGATCCAAAGCTTTTTTTGCAGAATTTTGTTTCTGGATGCTTCTGCTTTTCTCAGCGTTTCCCTCTTGCAGTGAGTTTCTGTTCAAATTGTGATGGTACCAGCAGTCAGGAGTGTGAGGATCTGTGCTTTGCTTCCCAGGTTGGCTCTCATCTCTGCTGATGGGCACTGGGTGAGTCCTGTGGTCTCTTCTCCCTCTCTATGGCACAGAAAATACAGCACTTGGGATAGTGTTCTGGGAATGTGTGTGTGTTGGTGGCTCTTTTCTCCACCAGTACCTATCATCAGAGATGCATTAACATCTGTTGGATTTTGTGGTACAATGTATTATCTAGCTGGCTAGAAAACTGTAGAGGAGACAAGATGTCCTAACACATGGAAAAAATATCATGGATTATAGGCTCTGTTCTTTCAGCAAGGCAAGCCATTATCCTGGTCAGATTTTGTGGTCTATTTATTTTTTTTTCCTCTTTGAAGCCCTGCCAATTAAAACTTGGCTATACTGAATCTCTGGGTTTTTTGGGTTGTTTTTTTTTGAATCTCAAAGAATCTCACATTCATTATACACTAAGAGCTGAAAAATAAGGGTCAACCAGTGTCTGTTTCTTTGCAGTCTGTCTATGAATTTCTCCACTCAGGGATTTGTCTTCAGCGATTAGGATTGGCAGCAGAAGTACCAACTTTTTAAATCCTTGTACAGTTTCTGTGATACTTTCAGGGATGAAGGGACACGTTGGCTTCTCAATGTGACGTGTTTTTAATACTTCACAAATGTTAGTAGTGGCAACCCTTTTGGGGCAAGGGGAATTGGGCTGAAAGGCGCAATCTTGGTTGAAGAATACCATGAATGGTTCTGGAGAATGCTGTCTCCTGTCCACTGTGACACAGAAGTGTCCTGGGCTACTTCTTCATCAGACAACATATTAATAATTTTACCAATGCTAGATGAAAAATTAGAGTAAGGGTTGTGGAATCTGTAGTTCATGGGAGCAAAAAACTGAATACTTTCCAAGAATAGAAGTGGATTTTATTCAAGTGACCAAAAAAAGCTAGAAAAACATGGTGAAAAATTCTGAAGTACATTTGCAAGATAGGGCGTTGCAGCATCATGGATTTCTCTGGAACATACATAGAATACACCAACTTCTAGGATCCTCAGTGTGACCTTTCAGAAAAATAAGGGGGAAGTTGTGCAGATGGTACCGCAGCACTGGATGTCAGCTAGACTGGCTCAATATTCAAAAGAGGAGTATGGAGCTGTAATTTAATTGTACAAAAACCTGAAGAACATAAACCACCTTGGTTTAAAGAAGTCTTTGCAAATAAGTATTTTATTTGCAGAACCACATCTCCAGCTGTCAGGTTTGACAGCAGATTATGATACTAATCCTACTTAAATGGTTATATAACCAATTAGTGGTAGGTGTGATGAACTCAGTGTAGCCTTGGAAGAGTTTAGCATTCAAGTAATGCATTGTTTGTAGAGAAGATTGCATAGTAAATGTTTTGGATTAGAATTTTCGGCATTTTCCTGTGTTTGTGTCTGTAATTCTGAAGTATGTTGTCTCCTCTCTGTTGCTAAATGCATTGTCTGTTTTCTAAATATAGCTCCATATGATGCAGAAATCTTAAATAAAACCAATTTTTAGTCCTATAATTCCTGTTTCAGAATGTGGCCAGCTGCTTGAAAAGACATGGTGATTAATAGAGCTATTTTGAGGTTAAGAAACTCCTGTCTAGTAGTGAGAGAAGTTTAATACTGGTGAAATTCATGTAAATAATTGTATTGCATCGAAAATAGGATCTCCCTTGCTTCCTAGGATCAGTCTTACCAGAAGGAACTAACACACCTCTGTTGACAATTTTCCAGGGATACAGAAAATGGAAATATAAGTTTTGCAGAGTAAAAATGCTCTATGCAGAATAGTGAACCGAGTTGCTTCAGATTAGAGATAAACAATGAAGGTCACTTGTGGCTGGCCTCCTGAGGAGTACCTGGTTTTTTTGAGATCATAAATGGCTGATACTTCATGAATGCTGCTTCCATAAAATTGTATTTATCTTAATTGAATCTTGAAAATAATATGGTTAGAAGATAAGGCTTTTTAAGACTCAAGTTTGCTGTTATATTCTCTTGTCAAGATCTGTGGGGTAAATATTAAGATATGAGCGCTCTGTGAGTGAAGGTTTTGGAGCCCATTCCTTTAGAGCACAACATCCAAGACCCTTGGACTGTCAGAGGGCTTATGTGCTTAAAGCTTTAGTGTACATCTTGGGGAACGTACTGGAGCTTGTGAATATATTCAAATTTGCCACCACATTTGAACAATTGCTAGTCAGTTTTAATGTTCAGGGCTACAGTGAGGTAGTTAACCTGATCAAACTACCTTTTTAAACCCAGCAAAAAGCCTCCTTTATTCAGCAATGTTAGAAGTGATGATCTCAAGCTTGCTGTGTACTTCTCTGATGGAAGCTATTAAAGCAGATCCAAATAATTCAGGAGAAATTCTGCTTCTGCATCCCTAAGGATTGAATGGAAATAAAGAGTGGCTCCATGTTGATAAAGATCCCAGGATTCCTCCTTCATATAGTAGGCTGAATTTTTGTTGTCTATTTTATTTGCAATTTGAGATTAATGTAATGTTGTAATTTAATTTAAACCCCAGTTAGTTGTTCACTAATCACTAATAAGTCATTAATCCCAGGTGACTTCAGGCAGTGATGAGGTGGGAGCTCTTTCCTCCCTACAAGCCTTTAGTGCAGTTCAGGTTTTGATTGAAGGCCAGCTGTAGCCTGTTTTCTGGAGGTGGTGTAGGCATAAAGATTATTGGTATAGGGAAGGGAGAATTTCCCAGTCTTTGGTCTGCTTTACAGTTTTGTGGTTTTCAGCTACATTATCGACCTATCTGCATTCCCTTACAAGATATGTACTCCAGCATGGCAGTGCAAGCAAGTTCAAGTTTAATAGCTCTTGCCGGAAGAGGTTAAGAAGAAAAAATATGGAAAAATCTATTCATCTTTAGAAAGATTTTTTTTAAGTGCTTTTCCATAACAAGCTGTTTAATTATTTAATGCAATGTAAACATAAACAGATACTCTTTTACAAGGAATAACTTCATTAAATATCTATTCAAAGCAGATGCATATATTTTCTAACATGGCAGGAGGACTGAAAGGTACTTATCTAAGGAAGAGCATTTAGTCTATAAAATGATTGAATAATAGATATGTAATTTTCTAGCTTGCATGTTCTTTCTGAGCACTAATGGCATTGTAGACCTCATAAGCTTTACAGAAGAGTATTTTAAATCTTCAAACTCAATGGGGCACATATAAGTTAGTGTACATACACAGGAGTATATTTGCATTGTGACTTTCAGTCTTGCATACATATGTGCACAATTGAGTCTCTCATGAGGAATGTAATTTACAACTTACTGAAATTCTCTAGGCTATAAATTTCAGTAAGCAGCTGCTTTTTCAAGGTTCATGTCCTCTGTGCCGTTGTGTAAACCTGCTTTCTCAAATTCTCCTCTCCCTGAACCTCTCTGACTTACAGGAGACTAATGGGGGCATTCCTTTTGATTTATAATCTGTGCTGTAAATTCTCCTTGCGAAACCCTGCTTGCCCCCCCTTCTTTGATGCTACCTATAGTGCCCTTTGATATGTGGTGGCTTGTTGCCACGCTGCTGCTTGCCCTGAGTGACAACCCTCACTCTCAGTATGGCTGCCCATGGCTGCTTTTCACTTGAATTTCATTGCTGGGTGATGTATTTCTGGTTTGAAGCATGTGGTCTCAGGCATCTGTGAGATTCCTGCCCACAGTTACAGGGTTCTGCCTCTCTGCTCCTGGTTTTCGCATGGGCAGTGCTGGATGGCAAGAGGAGAGTTTAAAATATTCTTAGGGGGAATTGGTAAGCTGTGAAAGCTCCAAAGACTGCTTTTGTCCTAAGCCTCTGTACAACTTCTCTTTGAAAGAGCTTGAAAAGCCCTTTCTGGTCTATAAAGTCTATGAAATTGAGTTTTGCCTCTAGACTGTGATCCCAGCTGGATCTGTCCCTTTAAAAGCTCCTGTTCTGTTCCAAATTCCACGAGGTGTGTTGCAGTTGACTTTTTTTCAGAAAGGGCTTTATATCACTCTAGCTTGTTCTCCCTTTGAGTCAGTTATAATCAGGAGCAGAATTTATGTGGAGCAGTAAATTGTGATACTGTGTACAACCAGCTGAAATGTGCAATGGCTTATCCATGGAATTCTTCCTGTGAAAGCTGTTTTGTACTCCCTCCTTCCCTATTGCTCATTACTGCACCTCTGGAGTCTAATTTCAGCCACGGAGAAAATGACTGAAAGAAGGGTGAAATAAAGTTCTCTACTGGAGTTAATGCTTTTATATCCACTAAATGTATAGCTGGCCTACTTGTTGACATAAAGGAAAATGTCATGAGGAAACAAATAGCAAGGCCAGGTGGTTTTGCAGCACAGCAGCCCTGTGACAGAGGAGACTGCAGTGGGTGTTGTAAGCTCCTTGCTTACTCTCCTCCCAACCCTGCCCCTTGCCCAAATTACATGCTTCTAATAAAACATTACCCTACTTAGTCTTGTGATTTGTTTTTATCTTAATTTTGGTTTCACACCTATTTATGATGCCTTTCCCTGCTTCCTTCTCTGCTCTGGAATGACTGTGTTGCCTTCTGCAAAATAAAAACGGAATTAATGTCAAGTAAAAATGGGATAACAGAAAAGAGGTTTTTAAAATAGATTTTTTCCTAATTTCTGTGCTTCAAATATTTGTTTTACTACTGGAAACAACTCAGTGTTTTCCTGCTTTTTAATGCAAAATAGCTATGAGCTTAATTTTGAATATATTCATAATACTTTTGATTGTTTGGGGTTTATTGGAGCAATTAATATATTATTATATATATTGTTCATTTTAATTAATTTAAGCTGATTATTTTCAATATAATGAATATTCTAATTGGATGTTGCTAAATAAACATTCAGATGTAACTGATTCAGAAGCACTGGTAGGGCTGCAGGTATGGTCAGCCTTGTTTTGCTGTATTTGTTCTTCAGCTTTGCATTTCATTGTCTTATAGGAGTTATCTAATTGCAATGCAATTGCAAACAAATCCAGGTATTTAAGAGCTTGAAAATGATCTACTGGATCAAACCACAGTCACTGAGACCTGTTTTGTGCATGTGTATCATTGCATTGCTGCTCCTTTGAGATAATCTTGCTTGATTCAATTTTGTGGGAAGTGTTTTACTGTTCACAACAAGCTGCTTATAAATTTGAGCTGTGTGAAATAAAGACTGTGACTTCAAGTCTATGGTACTGACAATGAGGATCATTATCAAGATGGCAAATGGTGATTTTTGGTAAGCATGCACTGTCCTTGCAGAATGACAGAAAATTGAGTTTCTTCCATATGCTTTGCATGAGGCCAGAAGTACCCCTGCTTATTTTGAAAATCTTGAATGTTTTTCCTCTTGTAAAATAATCACTTTGATTGTTTTGGACTGTGTTGAATATCTGCTTCTAAGCACTGAACACAATTGCTAGACTGTAGTAGTCAGAAAGAAAAATCAGAAAAGATGATAAATTCTGAATATTTAGAAATATTTAAATATCTATTATCAACAAAATACTTAAATGCAGTATACAGCATATATCTGTGGTGGTTTTAGCTAGATTTAGAGATGGAATATAATTCTGTTTGCCATATGTGATTACTAGCACTGAGAAGGAGACAGTGAGCCTTTGCTTCAAGCTGTCAGTCTCAAGGAAAGTATGAAAAGCTCTACTCAATTACCCATCATTAGCCACCACATCTCCAGTGGGGGTTTGGTATCCCAGCATTCTGGGATACCAAACCATTTTATTCATGTTATCTTGCTGAGGTTGGGGGACAAAATTTTGTGTTTTACTTGGTGACTCTGCTTGGCTTGCTGCAAGAGTCAAGCTAGGTCATCTTCCAGGCCCACAATAAGATGCACTTGCATCATTAAATTCCAATATTTTATGCATTTTCATTGGCTGATGTTAGTATTTATGAAGCACTTTCTATTCAGAAGTTAGGGCAACATGGAACACTTTTGGGAGCTGCTGTGCTATTACTACCTTGCCTTATAGATGAGAAGGTAAATTGACTTGCCAAAGGCCATGCAAAGTCTCCAAGGGAAGCAGAAATATAGCACAGATCCATCATCAGGTCCTTTTCCCTATGCAGTAATACCTTTGCTTTAGATAAAATAAAAAAAAATATTGGAAATGTTAGAACAGAAATCATTAAAAAGTAATGCAAATGCAACCCATTTTTCTAGTGCAGTTATCACAGACGCAACCTCAAGAAAGCACTGTGCAGTGAGTTCCTTTCTATTAGTAAATTAATGCCTCAACTGTGCCATTTGACTGCCTGCCAACTGAGTTTTGCTTGATGTTGAATGAGCCTGAGGCAGAAATAGTAGGTGCTGTGCCACTCATGAAGCCAGCTTGGTTCTGTAACTATATGTTTTTCATTTTGTTTCAGTGGTTTGGTCCAAAATAGTCTCCCTGTGGCACCTAGAAATTAGATGTTTGTGAGTATGATCCCACCTACACAGAGTGGGAACTGATTTGCAGTATCTGTGTTGCTAGGTTTTGGCAGGTTCACGTAGAAGAAAATAGCTTTGATCAGCAGAGAGAGGGAAAGCATCCCTTGTATGCATTTCTGTCAGGGATGAGTACCCAAACCACAGCAAAGAAATGAAAGGATAATTGGTTTGAAAGTGGAAGTTTTCATCCTTAAAACTATGTTTGCCCTGTTGGGTCAGTGCTTGGTCACTTACAGCTCTGGGGTATTATAAAGCAGAAACATATTTTACAGGGAACAGCACCTGAAATATGAACTCCTTTTAAAGCACCAAAGATCTCGCCCATTGCTACTTTCAAAGCTTGCCTCTCGTATAAACCCTTGCAGCAGACATGAGACATCATCAGTCTGAAAAGGAACCATGCTAAGAAACACCAGATCTATAGTGATACATTATTGATGTGTCTTCCCATTAAGTACTCTCTAATCCCATTATGTTAGGATTGTACAGCTTGAGTGCAGTACTTTACAGTACTTAAGGTACACCACATAGTTGCATTACCCAACGTGAAATTAGATAGCTGTGTGGTGCTTGCCTTGCTTTTGTTGTTAGAATCTACAGCTTGTTTGAAACTTTAGGAAGTGCTGTAGATCAAGAATCACTTGTTAGCTACGTTGCTTTTTGTCTTGCTTTTCAGCTTTCCCACTGTCCTTCCAGTTGCCATTCATGGCCTTTATAGAAGCTACAGCTGAAATGCTCAGCAGGAATTTTAGGAGACCCTCAAACTCATCATGCTACTTCTCCAAATTCACTTTGATTTCTTATTTTGCAAAGACTTATGTCATTTTTAAAATTTTATTTCAAGACTCTTAATATTGTCTGCATTTCCAAATCAAGGTGATTGAGGCTCACAGATCTTACTTGGGTAAAATAGCAGCTGCCTCTGTGTGTGTGTTAGACTGAGATGCTTGTGAGTTTTGTGGGTTGTTCTAGTGAGTGTTTTGGGATGCTCAGGGTTCCCTTCTGGGTATGAGAACAGCAAGTTGTGAATTATTTTTAGGCATGTGGACCCTCTCACCAAAGCCCTGCCTGTCAACATCCTCACCCAAAGCATATTGAAGTCTCTCAGCTGATCTTTTTTGGTGGGACCAAAACAAAATTGCAAGTCATGTAGACCTTCAGAAGGCAATTCATAACATAGGTAAAGTTATTAGGCTGCTGATTTCCTAAGTGTGACCCTTAACTTGGGCATAGGAAACTCAAATCACAAGATCTGTAAGTTGTATTAATATAGCAGAATGGAGATTGATAGATTGATGCTGGCACACTTCTCGGCTGCCCTGTAATGACTTGACCAGCTGTGATATAAGTAGGAATAATTTCTGGGCTCTTTCTTTAATTTTAGGGAAATTTTTAAAAAATATATTTTAAATATATTTTGGTAGTATTTTATTGATTGTGTGCGGAATTGTTTTTAGCATACCTGAACACTTCCAAATATCTCTTTGGACCAGAGTTCAGCTGTATGTCACATCTGAGATGTCTTAAAGCATTGACCACTGGTCAGTGACAGCAGGTGCCAGATCAAGGGTGAAAGGACAAAAAAGCTCCACAAACAGTTTTGTTTCCCTTTTAACACTGTGAAGATCCTGTAGTGGCTGAGTGCTAGAGGCGGTCATGCCCAGTGGTGAGCTGAGGTTAGAGGAGTTGAGGAAACATGGTTTGCTCAATTTCCATTGCCACCATCTGCACTGTGCGTGTTGTGACACTGTGTGTTCTGACAGTGCTGTGACCAGCCTGCTGATGCTCTCCTGTGGTCACAGCAGCCAGACACAATAGCAAACCCTACTGGTACCTGTTCCATCTGAGTGAGAGCTGGGCTGGAGGTCACTGATGGCTGAGGCATGTGCTCCTGATCTTACCCAGCTTCTTTCCCCAAGCTTTGTGTTCTTACATAGCTAAACTGTTGTTAGATGGGGAATCAGTGCAGCAGGAACACAACAATAGCAGTAACTTTGATAGCTTCTGATTCTGTGATCCCTGTATAGGGACTCCTGCTTACTGCTTTGAGATGTCTCAAAACTTCAGAGATGTTGAGGTAAAAGTGTCTGTTCCTGCTGGGATGAGAAGTGACTAAGAAAGGGAGGTGGATGGAGCTGGGAGAAGAGTTGGCGTTGCATCTGTGGTTACCAGGGAAGGGAGAGATGCTTTTCTCTCTGCTGCTATTTCACAGTTCCCAATTTCTCAGCAGTAATAGCCAAGAGCAAGCCTGATTTTTCTGTATTCCAGTGTGCTGGGAAGCACAATAGAGCTAAGGGTGTTTTTGCTGGTGGAGCAGACATTTAGTTGCTAATGGTTGTAGCTTGCCATGCCTGTCAGTGTAGTTTTTTTTTTTTTTTCCTAGCTTAGTTTTAGGCTTCTCCCAATTAAAAAAAATGAGACAGAATGAGTTTTCTGTGTGTATGGGAACTTGGTTCATCCATAGGGATCAAGAATTAACTCTTGTGGTTTAGTCAATTTGTTTTCTCTGGGATGGTCCTGGGGAGAGTAAGAATGAGCTTCTCATTTCCCACTACCTTTGAAAACAGTCTCCCTACCCTCTTGTTTAATCTGCATTGACTGAATGCTAATCAGGGTTTATTGCCAGGTAAGTGTTAAGAGTTTATGTCTGTATTTTGGATTTTGCATGGTGTAGTTTCTTTTTTTTTTTACAGCTAGTAGTTCTCTGAACTTGTCTATGAAAAATAAAACCCATAAAATGTCTCAATGTGTCTCAGGTTATCCTTGCCTCTATTTCTGCCCTAGTGCTGCTCTTACTCTTTATTCCCATCAGAACTCAGTGAAATCTGCTTCCAATTTGTGCTCTTTCAGAGAATGGACCAATTCTTTCTGGCAACTTTACGTAACTCTGATTGTTCGGTCTTTGTATTGGCTTGATTGTGTTCTATAGTAGTGTCATGGTTTCTGTAATATTCTTCTTTTTTAATAGTAGAATGACCAGAACAGTAAGAGCAACTTTTCAGAAGACTAGAATGAGTCTGTGAGGTGTGTGAATCGATATACCAGAGGACCTGATATTATTTTTTTCAACTTTTTATCTTAGTAGTGTGTCAAGAGATGATGGAGAGATCTGGATCTGGAGAGATTCTAAGCTGAATAATCTGCTTAGAGAATGTGTAATATGGGAAAAAGATTAATTAGTAAAAAAAAAATCACTTGATCCTGGCTAGTTTTATATTTTTTTTTTGTCATCAGCTGCTTAAAACTCTGTTTACTCATTATGTTTCCCACCTAAGTTGAAAGCATATCATTATTTTAAAACAAAGTCAGATTCAAGTTGTTAAGCTGTGTTCTAAGCTGGAGCAGGTGGGATTTGAAAGAAACAATTTTCCAGTTAGACAGTTGAGTCTGCAAATATCTGTGCAAGTACCTGCCTGTGAACATAAGGTTGTCTGTAGACAGATTGGTCTACTTATTTGACTGAATTTCTGCTTTCTTTCTGAGCTGCAACTTGAAATATATGCTCTCCTTTAAAAATTGGAACAAAATACAGCTTTCTAGGTTGTTTTATCAGCTTATCATAGGTAGGTAACTTAGTGATCTCAAGAGGGGATCATATTGGTAAATAATTCAGTTTACATTATAGTCTGAGCTGTTTAGGCAGTATGACAACAAAGTTAAAAACATTAAAACATCTTGAAAATAAAACACTGAAGATAAAAGCTGCGGAGATACCCATGATTTAATGCTGTTTATGTGCTTATTTTTTTCTCAAATAAAAATGTGCTCAATTCTTTTGAAAGACACAAAGGCTTAAACAAGTCTCTGATTCCTCAAGTGGGGAATTGTAATTAAAAAGACTAAGTGCCTGGCCTTCAATTGATTCAACAGTAGGAGTAAAGATATTTGCTGGAAAGCCAAAAAAATAAAAACTTAGACGTATAAGTGAGTCTTTCACATTTGACAAAAATTTTTTTTGAAGTTAAAGTAACATGTTTCCTTCAGAAATCTGGATGTTAGGCTGTTATCATTCTGTACTTGGTTTGGGGAAGGCACTCTTGATGCAGAATGAAATGAAACCTCTTCAGCAGCTACATTGTCTGTTTCTGTCTGAGTTTAGCCCCAGCTGAAGTACAAACCCCCACAATGGTGGGGTGGAGAGAACAATCAGGAAAATAATATGTGAGTTGGAGGTATTATAGTTATAATTTGAAATAATGTAAAATATAATAATTGTCATAATAAAAGGGAAAAGAGAGGAATAAAACTCTGAGAGGGTAAGCACTGCTTAGCAACAGCCAAAACATCCGTGGGTTATCCAACAGTATTCTTATTCCAAATCCCCAAAACACAGCACTGTACCAGCTACTAGGAAAAAAAAAAAAAAAAACTCTATCCCAGCCAGAACTAGTTTTGGTCACCACAATATAAGAAAGATATTAAACTATTAGAAAGTGTCCAAAGGCAACTAAGATGGAGAAGGGCCTTGAGGGGAAGATGTGTGAGGAGGGGCTGAGGTCTCTTGGTCTGTTCAGCCTGAGGATGTTGAGGGGAGACCTCAGTGCAGTCACAGCTTCCTTGTGAGGGGCAGAGGAGGGGCAGGCACTGATCTCTGCTCTGTGGTGACAGTGACAGGACCCCAGGGAATGGCCTGAAGCTGTGCCAGGTGAGATTTAGGTTGGGTATCAGGAAAAGATTCATCACCCAGAGGGTGGCTGGGTACTGGAACAGCTCTCCAGGGAAGTTGTCACAGCACCAAGCCTGACAGAGCTCAAGAAGTATTTGGAAAATGCTTTTAGGCACCAGGGGTGACTTGGGAATGGTTATTTGTAGTGCTGGGAGTGGGACTTCATGATCCTCGTGTGTCCCTTCCAACCCAGCTTAATTCTGTGATTCAATTTTTATGCCCAACTAAAAAACAAAAGTAAACCCAGGATGTTTATTATCTATAGACAACTGTCCAAAAATACTTGCACCTTGCATCTTCCATCTGGCACAGCGGCACACAGCAGTAAACCTTTTAAGAATTGCTGGATTGGTGTCAGCTCAAAGGAAATGTGTCAACTACTTGGGACAGGATTGGATGTGCACTTGTCTAATTATCTTGGACAGGAGCGAAAGCCATGCATCTGATCCTGCCCACTAACAGACAGCAGGATAGAGTTAGGCAGGTAGGCAGAGCATCTAAACAGGTCTTAGAGATGGGAAATCTCACAAACATTTAAATTTAAATGCCTGTTACTTGTGTCTGCAGTCCACTTTCAGTGGATGCTTTGACAAATAGGCTTCAAAGCTGTCTGAGGACAAAAAGTGAATGTTTCAGAAGTACTTGAAATCTAATTTCAAATATTCACAAATACAAATTTGTGTTCTTTCAATTGAAAGCAATTTTGTTAATGGAACACTTAAAATATAAATCCTTTAAGGATGTTGTTATAAGCACATTTCAACATGGAGAGAAATAAACTCCAGGTTCTCAGGTAGCTGAAAGAGAAACTCTGCAAAGATGGACAAGAATCAGAGATATTGAAATGAATATTTTATATTGGCAGGAAATCAGAATTTACCCGGTTTGCTTCTCAAATGGATCGGAAATGTTTCATTTTCACAAGTCTTTTGCCACCAAATAAGTGCTCTTCCTTAAAGCTGAGCATATGCTTTGTATGAATCTTATAAATGGGCTGCTAATGTTCTGATGCTTTTGAGAATTGGCCTGGTGGTTATCAACTTGCTCTGAAGAAAGTAGTGTTTATTTAATGAGGGATGTGTAGGACTTTTGCATTTTAAAACCCCAACCAAGCAACAACCGATTAGAGGAGAATCATTCCTTGCTTTTCTAGTCTGGTAGAGGTTTATGAAAAACAGCCATAAACTGCATTTAAGGACTTGATGTAATTTGCTATGGATTTCTTGATGGTACTTGAGGGACTGCTTGTTTAGAAAGTTAGAAAGATTTCATCCCAAATAAGGAGTGAATTAATACAATAAAAAGAAAGTCCGATAACTCTGTGCTCTATTGCTCCAGGCCAATACATCACATCAGAAAAGCTTCTTTCACCCAAGGTGAAAGTGGGAGAAGGAAAGTCGATGACAAATAACAAAGCACTGATATCGCTGGAGAGCTGACAGCTATGACTGAAGGTCATTACCATGACATTATCATTATCTGGGCAGGATTAAATTAAGTCCAGAACTAATTATATTGTCCTTTCCAGAAATAGTCCAGAAATACTTCTGGTAAATGTCAAAAATACAGTTCAATATTTTGATGTTTGGAGCTTGACACTCAATAAGGTGTGCGTGTGTTTGTGCAATCACAATATAATAAGTGGAAAGGAAGCCAGTAAAAATGAGCAGTATTGGACTATTTCATAGTACTCAATTTACACATGCCAATAAAATTTGACTGGATAGATAAAGGTACATACTGCAGTCCCATATCTTGTATCCTCATCCTTTTGTGAGGGAAAATAATTGGTTTTACTTCCTCTGCCAAAGCAAATTTTTCCCACCTTCAAGCCTTACTTTCATATATCTTTTCTTTCCAACTTGCTGTAGTTAAAGCACTTTGAAAAATATTTATCTTCAAAATATTTCAGACAAGTGTACTTTTGTGATTTATCATTTGACCTGTCATTTTTCAATCTTTTGTATGTGTATTTCTCCTCTTTTTGCGTGTATATTTGTGTGTTTCTTCTAGTATATTCAGTAGTTTTATGCTATGCCTATGCCCATCTTGATTATTTGCTCTACTTTCCAGTTTACCTACACTGTTTTTTTCTGAGGGTTACTGCCTTTATTGCTACTTGCCAGAAGCATGGCTGAATTTATCTTTGAACAATTTCAATTTCTTTTCTGTTGCTCTTCCTGCCTCTCTTTATACCTTCACGTTTCTTTTGGCTTTACGCTCTGCCCACAGTGTGTTGTGCTGAAATACAACATCTTTCTTTACCTCTAGTTTAGTTTCAGTTTATTTATGGATACAAACACAAGTATATTACAGGTGTTCCTTAAAAGTTACTCCTTCTGTTCATCTTAGCAATGGGATTTCTGGGATTTAAGCCCAATTTACTTTCTAAGGATGTGCCTTGCAGAGATGCTTCAGCTGTTCCTGTAGTCATCAAGCTGGGTGGTGGTCAATGCAGGTTTTTCTTTCCCCTTTTTCTAGTCAAGTTTATGCCTCTCTTCTCTCACTTTGTACCCTTCTGTGAAATACTTGCTACCGTCTTCAGTTCTCTCAATTTTTTTTTCTTCTCTTTCACTCTCTAGCTGAAACTGGCATTTTTATTTTTGTTTGGACACTTCTTTATTTTTTACTGCAGCAGTTCTTGCACAGTGTGAATAGGAAGCATTTGTGGGCAGGTCTGCACACACAAAAGGTGAAGAAATGGCTCTACTGATTTTGGTCCTGGACTTAGAGACCAATGGAGTTGTGCTGGGGAGTAAGTAAGGAATTGTGAAGTATGGTGGGAATGGGAAGTGGTTAGTTAATTAGACTGGCTCTGTGTTTAATGTCCTCAGAAGAGTGCTCCGTGGTATCACTGTGGGCCACTAGGTACGCAGCCATGCTCTGCTGGAAGAGCTTTTTCTGGATAATCAACCTAAACCTGCCGTGACACAGATTCAGGCTATTCCCTCGGGTCCTGTCACTGTCACCACAGAGCAGGGATCAGTGTCTGCCCCTCCTCGTGCCCTCCCAAGGAAGCTGTGACTGCAGTGAGGTCTCCCCTCAGTCTCCTCCAGGCTGAACAGACCAAGTGCCCTCAGATGCTCCCCACATAGCTTCTCCTCAAGGCCCTTCTCCATCCTCACTGCCCTCCTTTGGATGCTCTCTAATAGCTTAGGGAGTTTTTTTTTTTATGTTGTGGTACCCAAAGCTGCCCCCAGCACTGGAGGTGAGGCTGCCCCAGGCAGAGCAGGACAATACCCTCCCGTGCCCAGCTGGCAATGACATCAGGCTGGCTTGATGTCCCTCCTGGCTGCCAGGGCCCTGCTTGCTCATGTCCAAATTGCCCTTGATCAGGACCCTCAAGTCCCTTTCCCTGGCACTGCATTCCAGTATCTCCTACAGTCTGTGTGTGCATCCTGTGTTCCCCTGTCCCAATTACAGAATCCTGCACTTCCCCTTGTTCAGCTTCACATGATTGGTTTAAAAGACTTTGTTAAAACTTGTAATTCCCTTATAAACATGAAGGATGAGGAAGAGAAGAGAAAAAGCAACTACTCTTCACTTTAAAATGGTAATATTGACAAACTCCTAGTATTCTTCATCTCTGAAATTCTGTGCTTTAATTAATGTCTCCATGAAAACAACCAACCTATGTGCTGAGCTGACACTTTTAATCAACAGTCTTAGGGTTCTGATGCCCACTGTGCAGATCTTATGTAGTTCTTTAATGCATTTCTTCAGATGAAAATACAGCTAATCACCCAATACTGTAAAATCAAAAGCCTCCTATCATTTCATGCCCATAATCAAACAGGCATTTCTTCTCTGACCTTGAGAGATACAGAGATGGGGAGAAAGGAAGCAAAATGCAAACCCACTCTGTGTACCTATAATAAAAGCTGGTAGCAGCTGCTGTTCAGTGCCTGACAAAGGAGCAGCCAAAGCCTGCATGCCCTGTAGCATCTCTGGAAGTGTATATGGGCTAAGGGGATTCTTTGCATCTCCTTGGACCTCAGTGGTGTGTTCTGGGCTGTAGGGCCTCTGTGTTTGTAGGGTTTAAATGCTTGGATCCACCTAAGCTGTAAGATAGAATTGCATCACTACAAAGTACTGCTCGGAGCGAGAGGAGATACAATATTATCCTGTGGCCTTTCCATGCTTGAAGTTTTGGTTTACACTCAAGCATGTTCATTTTTACTATAGTGTTGTCTTTATCTTTTGGATAGGTTGCTGGCTTGCTGCACTACAGCAATATATTTACTTTGAATATTTACTTTTTTCTCAGCCTTTGCTTCTGTTCTTTTGTCATTTTAATAGCTGCCATAATTTTACTCCAAATGTACCTCATGAGTTGTGTCTGTGTGTACATGTATTTGTCAATCACTCAAAAAGCCAAAGAAATCCTGCTGATTGTTGAACATATTAGACCTCTTTTGTCTTTCAGTTTGCCCCATTCAACTGTAACAACGCTGCTTACTAAGCATTTGTGAAGTTCTTAGCACAGAGGGATTGGAGACATTAATTGTGTGATGTTCTTGTCCAAGGAAGAACAATTTAGCTAAGCAAGGATTTTTTTTAATCACTGCTAACACTATGCACATTAAACTCCTTAAAGTTGTTTTTCTTTATTGTATATAAAAAACTCCCCCACCTATTTTGTAGTCAAATTATGTGTTTGTTCTAGAACAGCAAGACATATTTTTATGCTTGGTTGTTTGCATACCCTTCAAGTAGTATTGCTTGTATGCCTAATGCAAGTCTTCTCTGTGCTGGTACACAGTTAACTTATGTTTAATTTACAGTCTTAGTCAATTTAAAAACAGACAAAAAAATAAACAGCAGAAAACAACTCTGGACAGTCTCATTAAGCTGGTGAAAGATGAGATGAAAATTTTAGTCAGTGATCCTTTGCCAGAAAATCATGGAGATTCAAGCCCAGCCCCAGCAGAGTGTGGTTTCTTTTGGCTTTATCAGTCTCAGTTACTGTCTCTTCCAGCAGAAATCTGTTTGCTTAAGCTCCAGCACTGCCCTAAGTCCTCAGGAATAATTATACCAGAGTTGCATAAAATGTGGGGAGGCTAGAAGGAATCAGTTACATAAATATGGGTGTTTTCAGTGGGTTTTAACTATTTAACTAGTTATTTTCATAATTTAAAAAAATACAAAAATTTGTCTTTTCAAATTTTGTAGTGGAACTTAATGTTTTTGCATAGTTAAGGATATTGTAGAAAAAATTGCAGTGACATTACTAAGTACAGTGTGTTATTTTTTCCATTATTATGTGAATTTGAGTCCATTTACTTTCCTAATTGTATTTTGCAGTCTTCATTGATCTACTACAGCAATAAACCAAGTTAAATTATGTGGGCGAAAACCTTTTAATTAACTCTTTCTGAATAATTTCTAAACAGTAATTTTATGGTTTTTTTCCAATCTTTATATTCTTTCGAAGGCTGTTCTACAGCATCCCTGAACCTTAGGACAAAATATATGAAAATTAAACAATTTGGTTTAAGTTATGATTCATTTGAAAGCACTCAGCAATTGTGATTTCTCTGCTTTTAGAATTTAATTGAGGTTAAATTTGTTTCCTTCAGTATTAAACATTGAAACATATCTGTGATCTTTGGGTCTTGGTAGGTGTTAATATTTGTAAATCCGGGGTTATTAAATACACATAATAATTTATTTTGAGTTGAGAAAAGTAAATGAGACTTATTTCTTTATATAATGTTTGATTTCAATTAAAAAAAACCCAAAAACCTCCAGAACTGTAAATGCGATATTTCTAAGAAACATTAGGGAAAATTGAGTTGTTTATAATCTTTTTTATGATCTGCTGGGAGAGGAATTCTTATTCCTCCTGACCTAGCATGATGTCGTTGTCCTTGTTTTCAACTGACATTAAGGGAAGTTTAATTTGTCTGGTGTCTTCAAGAAGTTCTCACACTCACAGAAGGACACCATGTAAAAACAAAGTTCTACCTGGTTACATGACTTTTTATAAGCTTTATGTTTCTTCCAATTTGAAGATGTTTATTTTGCAATTCACCCTTGGTGACAAATGTCTCTATATTCCCTTTCCTGAGCTCAGTCTGCCTGTTTTGGGAATGTAAACTGTGTTCTGCATGGCACTGGTCATTATTATGTGCATGTGCAATAACTGTGGCAAAATGATGAAGTTTAATTCATCAAAGTTTTGGTTCCGGGCTGAATTCTCAGCTGCCTTTTATTTAAAATGCTATTTTGAAGAAGGCTATCTGACTTTGAGATAACAAAATATTTTGAAGTCTCCACTTGAGAAAGCACGTAAATACTACCTGAATTTTCAAATTAATTTAATTCTTCAGCTATTAGAGAATTTTCTTCTGCCAATCCAAAGGGAGGATAAGTACCTATGGAAATAACAATGTGTGAATCAGTTAGCATGCACTTTCAATCTCCATGATGAGATACACCTGCTGCCTGATATTCATGGGATCTCTCATTATGATCAGAGATTTGTTACAGAGTGCAGGCCTCAAATCCCATAACTTCTGGATAACAGTTTGTTCTATGTAATGTGGATTTATTTTTCATTTTTTTTAGACAAGACAAAAGCAAAAAGCTGTTGAGAGGTGGGGATTGCCCTGTTTTCTCTCAGAGGAGAGAATACACTGTCTATGGTGGCTTTTAACCTGGTAAGCTTTTGACCTTTCTTATGATGTAAATTTTTACAATAAAGGATAATGATGATGCTACTGGAAACCCAAGTTGGATTTCATGATATCAATTAAAATATCACAATTTCACAATATTTGTTTCTCCTGTGTGTGTCTATCTCAAGTGTCTTGGAAATAGGTGAGAAAGAAACTTGGACTGAGACAAGCTAAAGAGTTGTGTATTAGATATATTCAGGCTTCTGTGATCAAAGTGGTAAGAGATGGCCATAATGAGAAGTGAATGCATTGGAGTATCCATGGTTTAAACTGGTAGTGTGGTTGTTGAATGGGCTGAAGAGGTTCTGTCACAGGAGAGCAGAGAGAAGAGTACCCCTGGGTGGTGAACACAGCTGATCTACAGAGGTGTTTTTTATCTTTAACCCAGTCTGTGCTCAGGGATGGAGCCAATCTTTACAGAACAGTTATAATACTACTCTACAGACTTCTGTAGAAAATGAAGTCTCCAATATATTTACAAACTGGTGCTGATGCTTTCAATGTAGTAACTCTTTCTCGGAGAATGTCTTTGAGTAGAATCACAGAGGTTGGTAAAAATAGAACTGCATAACTTGTCATTCAAAGGCTAGAAAAAATTCCTGTTGGATTTTGTGGCAGAAAAAATAATGCTGAGTCAAACTGGGATTTGTGGTCTTGTGCAGTTAACCACCAGATATTTTACTGTTAGCATTTGATGGTTTGAATCTTTTAAATTGGATTCACTTCAATAGTTCTCTCCAAGGCATTCCCTTGTTTCTGTCAAGACTTAGTTCTTTAAAAATATTAACAGCCCCTCCCAGTGGGAGTTCTTTAAAGTATAAAATGCCAAATTCTACTCTTTCTTCATATGGAAAGTTATTTTTAAACTGATAGGATGTTCCTGCCTGTTTCTTCATAAGTTTAATGCAGCTGTTACCATGCTGGAGCCACTGGTAATCTCTGCATTGCCATTGCTTTCTTTATGATTCTCTTCATTAGTTCTGATTATATTTTATATTTGCAAAAATATATTTGTAAACTACCTTATTTATTTGCCTGCAAAATTAGTTTGTTCTGCACTTAAGAAATAAATGGTGGCTACAATGAACAAATGCCACCTTGCAGTTTGATGTGCCTCTAACTTGGCTTTCAACGTCAAGTTGCCACATTTCCATGGTAAGATGGCTTTTTTATGAAGCTTTGTACTAATTAAGCAAGTGAGATGTAACTTTTAAGAGTTAGGTAGGGAAGGGAGATGGTGGACCAGATGGTGTCCATGGATACTCTCTTGTCCAGGGACTCTACTCAAGATAACATCGGAATTGAAAGTCAACACATCTCATCTGCACCATCATTACTGAAGTGTTTGCAAAGACATGATCACTGTTAATTTAGAAGATTTAATTTAAAATGGAGGAATTAAAGTTCAAAAGCCATATTTAGTGAATAAATTGGTTTAGAAGAGGTGAGTGTTCTCTCAATCTTGTCGAGGCAATTTCATCACAATTTAAAAAGAGGCCAGCTAAATTTCCATGTACGTTACAGGGAATGGACATTAGAGTATTTGAAAAAGATAAGTAAGTGCTAGAAATCTATTGGGAAGAGGACCATAAAACTGTCTGTAATTTGAGAGCCTAAATTTAGGGCACTCTAATTAAAGCTGACTTTGTATCCAAAAATAGCAATCGTATTGCAAATCTTTTTCATTATATACTACAAGTATGCTGCTTCATTTCTGGTAGACCAGATTTTTTAAAACAAAATCAGATAGTTTTGTTTGGTTGTTGGGAATTGAGGACAGAAACCTTTATCCCTTTCAAGCCTTCTCTTTGTGTGTAAAATCCCCTTTTTTGACAAAACATTGCATTTCTTATTATAAAATTCTGGGGATTGAAATAAGACTTATTGTATGAACTTAAAATTTCAGACCAGCTCAGACTGGGGGAATATATGAATGGAAGAAAATAGAAAGTAAGAGATTTTGTCAGTAATATAGTGTATATAGATTTGAAAATGAGATTTAGGTTCTGAAAGGATTTGAAAACTATCCCTGGGTTCTTCAAACATAAGCCTCCAATGCCACCATGTATACTGTTTCATATCGGGGCAAATTGATTTTTCCATAAAGTAGCTTGTTTTATTTGTCTGGAGACCACTTTTTACTTCTATAGTCTAACCTAGAAGAAAGAATCTATTTTCAGAGGTACCAGTAATAAAAGGTACTAGGAATGTAACTGGTTTGATAAAGCAACATGCAGTGAAATCAGTCTGTATCCAATCTGTCTCTGACACTTGTAAAAGGGTGGGAGTTACAGGATTAATGTTAATGAGTGGTTTTTATAGCACTGACTTAATGAACTGAGAGCTTTTCTTCTCTGGGTTTGTTCCTCACCAGCAATTTTGGGTGTCAGGGCATAGGGTTGTTCTGCTGACATGCTCTTCTGTCTTCATTAATTTAGATTGTTTTATGCCTTCTGTTTTTCATACTTGTTCCTGTAGTTCCTTATCTTTCCTGAAAAAAAAAAAAAAGAGCTTTTTTATTGTTTGGTTTGTGAGGTTAATTTCACTTGTTTAAAATTCAAGTTATCTATTTAAAAAGTGAAATGAGAAGCATGAGATGAAACTGAGTAGCAAAAAACATTGTTTTAAAAGCTCTACAGCTGACTTACTACAATCTTTTAATGTGAATAGTGAAGCACCATCACTTGAGTAATGTTAAGATCATGAAAAAGACTGGGGAGTACTCTTTTGATTAGTTTCCTTGACTGTGTCTAATAATATTGCCTGCTTTCTCAATCCATAATTGTCTTTTGAAATCATCACTCTTGAATTACTCCATTATAAAAAATAACCATACATGTGAAAACTTTGCAAAGCTGAGGGAAGGTAGAGCCAAACAGAGGGATATGGTTATACCTTCTGCCCCAGAAGTGGCCTTTGCCATATTTTGTTACCTAGAGTGCATAGGGATTGCTTCTGGAATATCTGAGCAATAAAGGGACTTTAATCCCATGACGCATGAACTCAAAATGTACACAGTCCTAGGGAGCAGGTCCTTAGTCAGAGCAGCTGTGGTATTTTTTTATAAATACTCCTGTCTTTGCCTCTTCATTTATACTTTTATTTTATTTATCTTGCCTCCAACTCCAGATGAAACTTATTTCTCTTCTTTGAGGGTGTGATGGCTGCCACAGAGGGAGGGAGTGAGTGCCCACGATGACCTGAATGGAGGGAGACAGAGGCTGGAGTCCCTGTGGGAGGTGGGGAGCTGAAGTTCCCTAATGAAGGTGTTCTAACAGTATGAAGCATCCTTTTAAAAAGAAGGGAGCTGCAAGGCTTTCTGTGTGTGAATCCTAGTTTCCTCAGTATGTTAGGCATGCTCAGAGTCAATTAGGAGGCTGAGACTGGAGAGCGCCAGTGTGATGGTAAGAAGCACTTGTCTGGCCACTTCACCTTGAGTGAATGGGATCTGGATTTCTTCTGTGATACTCTTGGACCATGTTCTCTTTCTGAAGTCTTCTGGTGTATAGTGAATTTTACAGAAAATGTTTTAATTAACTTGAGTTCTTGGTAATGGACCTTACCCAGTGGTTTTCAAATGTGATGTGTAAAACTTGGAAACACTATATAACTTAGGCACTGCAGTACCTTATCCTCTTTTTGGTACTTTAATTATGCTTACTGTTGCACTAATGCAAGAAGGCATATAGAAGTATATGTAATTAGAAGTATTATGTAATTTCTGCAGTTGCATAAATGGACTCCTGATTCTTTCTTAACCTGTTTGCCCTTTAATTTCTGTCTGATAGCCTGGGGGAGCTTCCTCAGGTGTGGTTTTTTTTTGGTTTTTTTTTTTTTTTTCCAATTGAGGACACTACTTCAGATGTAATTGTCAGACACAGATTGCAAAACATTACTTAAATCATTCAATTTATTGCAAGCAATAGCATTGAGAAATCCAATGTTTAAATGAGTCAATAACTTGGATGGGAGTTCTTATAAAAAAGTTTCACATTTTTTTGTAAAAAACCCAGTAGTCTTGTACATGTAATATTTTGATTGCACATGATATACCTATAAAACCTGTACCTCTGAAAGGAACTGTTCAGTTTATCACTATGCTAAATATTATGATAATTAGAAAGAAAAAGAAAATGGCTTCTCTGGACATAAAGATAAAAAAAATTAGTAAAAAACCTGGTTACTGTTGTTTTTTAACTTGAAACTGGAATAATGTTGCTTTAGTTTCCTTTTAAGCACAAGTTAACATAATTGCTTGTTCCAGTGTGTTTTGAGTTGTATGTTTTGAAACATCCAAATAAAGTTCTGTAGGGACTGTGTACTTTTGTTACTCACCAATTACACTAGCATAGCAATTTTTTGTGTATTTGTGTAAATAAAATGGAATCTCCAGTACAAAAACCCTTCATTGGGGTATTTAGTACAAGGAACTAGAAAATGCTGTTCCACAATGGGATAAACCCAAGGGAAATCTCTTGAAGATAAATGATGGGATTTTTCTGGTGAGTAAATATATTCTGCACATAAAGGACAATGAAGACCATAATCCATTTTTGCTGGTTTTATTCAATTTGAGGCAGATCTTTAAGCAAAAACATCTAAATGCTGTTTCATTGGAAGCAAATGAAAGCTTAAAGTAACTGTAGATTTCTTTGCCCAAATTCTTCTGTGAGGTGAGACAATAATTTACTAAAGGATGACATCAAGTCTTTTTCTTCCTGTGGTATGTTTAGGGCTTAAGTTCCACATCTGAGAGCCATTTTCAATGTATTGTTAGCACAAGGCACTCTGCCTGAGTAAAAGTGAAGGAAAAAATTAAATTTGGATTTCAGATAAAGTGTTGGAACTTTATGGCAAAATCAGTAGTCAAACAAGAAATGAAATATCTTAAAAAAAAAAAAAGAAAAAACAAACTTAACTCTGGATTTCCCATAAACTAACATTTGTTTCTTTCTATTGAGCATGACATGGCAAATAAAGCAGCAGCTTTCAGAGCATTGCTTTTATGAAGATCTAATGGTCTAATGAATAAGTAATATGCCATCTTGTAAAGCTACTGCCTGCTCATAATGCATCCATATTATGGTAACAGATTGTAAATTAAGAAATATGTTGTTTCTTTATCTGTTCTGTTTGTGGCTGTCCCATAAGGATAACTGATGGTTCTTCATATCTGGCTTCAGCCATTTGATAAAAGTGGCTGTTTGGCAGGAGCATGTGTCCTTAGGACACCTTGAGCCTACTGTGATATGAGAGGAGGATTTCTCTGTATTAACACCAAGTTCATCTAGAAAAACAAGATCATGGGCATTTAATTCGAGTAATGTTCTGTAGAAAAAAAATTAACTGGTTAATTAATACTGTTCTGATGTCTATAGTCAGATTATTTGTTTGAGAGTTTGAATTGGTGTTTTTTCTTGAAGGTAAATTGGGGATGAATAAAAATGGATAAATAGCTGAAAATAATAAACTGTATTCATAAACAATAGAAAGTGTTTGTTATTTGCCCTGTCAAAGTCTACCATTCCTGACAAAGTCATCCTGTGCATCTGCTTGAAAATACAATGATCAAATACATAAATAAGGTGCAAATGAAGCATGTTAGCATCATTCCTTAAAACAAAGCTCAGATTTGAGAGTGGGACACAATGCTTATTTTATATTTCAAAAAAGGAGCAACAGAAATGTTATTGTTTTACTTCATGCACTTACTTGTGAAGTCTTTTAAATCATTCATGTGTTTACTGTATTGTCCTATAATGAATGGTTCACTCAAGAAATATGGTGCTGCTTCTCTATCTTAGATCTTTATCCTGTAAACATTAAACTTTTTTATACTATTTGAAATCTACTCCTTTCAGTTTTCTCAGTCTTAACAGTTTATCTTGGGGAGATGGGGTGGCAGTAATCCTTAAAAATTATTGCTCAAAACCATACCTCTATCTTCTTAATTGAAGCAACTCTGTTTCCCAAAACCAGACTAAAATATAGCTATACCCTCCTGAATATGCTTTTTGAAAATATTAAAGTTTTATCTCATTCAAGATCTTACATGATAATTTTCATTATTTTAATCACAGTCACTTTCTGAAAGCAATTGATAATAATGACACTATCCAAGGATGTTAACACCCTGTATCTGGTCAAGGTGGAAGAGATGAAAAAAAAACCAAAACAAGAGATCTGTTACTTCAGAGAATAAAAGTTTATAAGCTGACTTCACTGATGTTGAAGGACAAATTCACTTTAATTTTAGTTGCCTAATATAGTAACACATTATTTGTCTGACAGTCTTGCAGCTGCTGTTGTGTGTAGCCATAAAATGAAGGAATTTCATCCTGCTTTTATAATAGTGAGACACACACAGCTTGGCATCATCTTCTAATCATGACCCTTTTTGTCCAAGAAGGGAGAGTTGCATTAGAAGAATTGTGGCATCCTGTTTTTTCTTGTCAGTCAATAATTTTTGAATTGCTTTCCTTCCATACCTAGGAGGAAAGGAAAGTGTAATACATGGAAAAATGAAATGGTTCTTCTGCTTCAGGCTATAAGTGATTGATACAGGTAGATTTTGGGTGCAGTTGTAGCTGTTCAGTAGTATTACCAGCAATGAAGGTTTTTATCTTCATTCAGCATGGTGAAGACTGCATGACTGTGCAGTCAACTCACTTGTTTCAGCTGAGGTGGGCAGAGGTGATGTTGCTGTCTGTGATGAAATGAGACAGCTGTTTCTGGGGTTTGTAGAAATGGTTAATGAAATGTTTGCAGGTACATTTTGTTTGGTTGTTCTTTGCTTTATTTGGGTTTTTTTAGCAATTTAATTTTGCATCAATAGTTCTATAGAGAAAAGAAATACAAGACAGGAAAAGACTTTTCCAGTCTGCATTCTGCCTTCTGTTCTATAATGCATTACCTGTTGGGATTCTCTTGTTTGGCTAGAATCAAATACCAGCCCAGCACCCACTGCTTTAGTTCTTCCAGGTTCCCCATGTACTTGAATATATAGGCATCACTTCCACATGAGAACCTGGAAAAGCACTTGCTAATCCACTTATACCAAGCCTATCCTATTTTACAGAAGGGGTGGGAAACTGAATGCCAGAATAGTTGGTGCAGTATTGGCAAATCCTTTTTGTGTTGCCCAGCTCTCTATGCCTACAATACTGTGTGGATGGCAGGTAAGGGAATAGCTGAAGGACCAGCTTAAATAAAAGTCTCAAGAATAATTTTCAGAAACGGAAAGCTGGTATTTTATTTGTAGATTAGCCTGCCTGGGGGAAATGGGACATCTGAAATCTTTGTAGCTCTGAGTTCAGCAATTTCCTGCTCTCTCAGGGGAGGTTTTCCTGTTGGTAAGGAAAATTATACATAATGGATTTGTTGTGTTTATGAGTCATATATCAGTCATACTCTCACCTCTGCACACTAGAGATGCATTAATGTTCAGCCCGTTAAAGTAATAAAAATTCAGCTGGATGTTTAAATTGATCCAATTGTCTGCTTTTATTCACCTGTGTATGCTCATCAATTAAACATTGTTTTAAGACATCTGTTGTCATGGTGGCCTTAAGCCAAACCAGTATTAAACTTTTCAGAGGCTGAAGGTGCTGAAAAAGCTTTTTACACATATTTCTTCCCTTATATCTAACAGGGATAATTTTGGAAACATGGTTTTGCCTTTGTTTAGTAAGAAAACTACCTCCCTTGGGGGATACCTAGCATATCCTTGAAAAGCCAGATAAATTATAGATTCAAAGCCCTGGGAATTCCCCAAATCACCCTGCTTACCCCAAAATTTATGCAAATAGTGAGGTGTGTGTACACAGGTATTTTGATTAGTGGTGACATGAAGAGAGAGGAAGTCTTAGTGTTTTCCTTATTCCTTAATTATAGAGCTGTGATAAAATATATTGAGGTAAAGAAGTGTATTAAAGTAAGCTGTCAAAACAAAGTAAAAAGAATAAAACCTACTTGCTTCATAATCTCTAATGAAATGGAAATTGCTTTTAAAAATACTTAGACTATGGCCCAAAAGGTAGCTATTGTAGTTTATAGAATAAGAAAAAAAAATAAATACATGCTTTTTAATCCTCCCAGAGTTTAATTGTTAGTAAGACTGTGTTTTGTTAATATTTCTATCACTCCTGAAAAGACTTGAAGACCTGTATTTTAAGCAAAAGTATTTAGTCATTTCAGGGGAATTACTTTCAGTGCCTAAAACCAAGGCCATTTTTTTTTTAAATCAGCAGAACACTATTTATTTAGCTTAAAGGTACTCTGACCTGTTTTTTAGAGGACATGTCAAATTAGCAGGTTTCTTCTGCTGTCCTGTCTCTGTGGTCTGCTGTGCCTGATCATCACAGGATATCCCAGAGCAGGATGGAGCCCTGCTGAGCCTGGGGGGAGAGAGTGCCCCTTTGGTGTGTGCTCCCTGGTACATGGGAGAAGTGTTTCCTCTGGCTTCCATCCTACACTGAGGTAGCTGAAAATACAGGGGACTAAGGTTTTTGCTGTGAAGCAGTTAGTGTTTGGCAGAGCTCAAGAGTTGAAAATATCTTTCCTCTTGCCCTAGAGAGTTTTGGGTGATGTATCCTGACCTGAAATGAAAGTTCAGTGCAGCTTGTCTGTGGTAGCTAGATAATTGGTATCTGTGCATTCTCAGGGTGGATTAAAAAAGGCTAACTCTTCTGAATTATTTAATTTTTATTTGTTTGCTATTATGTGTTATTTAGAGTGTTGGTAAAGTCACAGAAGCTTGTACCTGATGTAATCATAGGGGGTTCCTGGGCTTTCAAAGGTGTCTCCCCTTCCTTGAGGGAAACACCTACACTCATTTCTGATCTGGGGCTTCACCAGCAGTCCTTGCTGTCACTTTTTTCCACATTTTAATTATACTGTGACTTCCAATATTGTGAATGGTCCTGCCTGCTCTATTGCAATTAATTTGAAAGCGCAAATTGCAAAAGCAGGAGTGCATCTCTTCAGGTCCAGCTCTTTGCCAAGAGCAGGACAGTCAGGGCCATGTCCACTTGTGTTTTGAATGTCTTAAATCTCATGGTAGACTACCTTCACTGTATTAAAAAAAAAAAAAAAAAAGTGGAATATTCTGTGTTTCCATTTGTACTTGTTGATGCTGGTCCTGTTTCTGGGTACCACTGGGAAGTCTGTCTCCATCACCTTTACTCCCTCTAGAGTAAAGGTAGATAGAGGTATTTATATGCCTTCTATCTTCATCTGCAGACTTGATGTGGGAGCTCTCCACCCTTCATCCAGGTCACTAACAAAAGTATTAAATAGTATTGACCCCGGTATCAAGCCCTGGGATTCACCACTGATGGTGAGTTTTAGCTGAACATTGTGCTGCTGCTCACAACGTTTCAACCTGGCATTTAACTCGGTTTTCAGTCAACCTCATTTCATTTATCTGGTCTGTACCTCAGTAGGTCATCTCTAAGTGTGTTAGCAGTGTTGAAAGCTGTGCCAAAATGAAGATAAACATCTGCTGTTCCCTCTCATCCAGTTAAGCAGTCATTTCACCACAGAAGACTGTTAGGTTCCTGTCTTGGTTTGAAAAGACAGGTGCCTGCTAAGGAAGGCAGAAGCCTTCCCTGAAATGGAAAATGTAACCTCTCTCCCTCCAAATTATTATAATTTCGAAATTAAAAGGCTCTCTGGCAAAAATGTGGGAATAGGAATAACAGTTCTCTACTAGGAAAACTAAAAAAATACAAATGTAATAGTGCAAACATCAACAAAAAACCACTGACAGAGTCAGAATACGACCTAACACTCTGTGGGTCAGGGTGGTGGCAGCAATCCCATTAAATGGTGGCTGCAGCACTCCTGCAGTGCCAGCTGTGGTTCTGTTGGAGCAGGGATCCTGGACAAAGGTGGAGTTTTCCTCTGAAGGTTCAGTGGTGGTGTGCATGGGCCTGGTCTTCCTCTGGGAATCCAGAGGAGAAGAAAGCTGCTCCTCTGAGAATCCAGTGGGAAAAAGCCTGCCCTGGTGTCCCAAAATCTCAGATTACATCCAGGTAGGAATGCTTGGCCCCTCCCTCTGGGTGAAGCATCTCCCAGTGGGATGATGGAATTTTATCAGTCATGCAGTGATATTCAGTAGCCCATTAACAGCAGGATTGGTTGTGGAAGAGATAAAGAAAACTGCCCAATTGAAGATAATTGTCCCACCTCTAACAGATGGCAAATAGAATGCACACATTATTTTGCAATCTAGGACAGTTCCTATCTTGTCCCTGTCTTTCAAATGTGTTTGGTGATGGATTCCAGGATTGTCACTCCATGTTTATCCCAGGGATCAAGGTGAAACTGAGATGCTTACAGTTTTCATCCTCCCTGCCATTGTGTAATTTGGGAGCAGTATATGATTACTTTCTTAGAAACCTCTTCTGGCCAGCAAGGCCTGTCAAAGACTATGCAGAATGGCTTTACAAAGACATTGGCCTAGGTCACTCATGAGTGACCCCATCAAATCCTATGAACTTGTATCTCTGCACCTGGTTTAAATGGTTTTCTAACTTGATTTGTTTCCATCAAGAGTAAGCCTTCCTTGTTCTGGATTCCCAGCTATCTCAGAGACCTGTGATTACTGAATGCCACAGCTACCAGTAAAGACAGAAGTGAGAAAGAGCTTGAGCAGTGTCCTCTGTGTCCTTTGCCACTGGGTCACCTGTTCCATTCAGCAGCAGACCTACATGTTCAGAGTCCTCCAGTTGCTGCTTTTTGTATCAAACAAGAGCCTTTCTTGTTGCCCTTTCTCGCTTTCCAGATTCAGCTCTGGGCTGGTTTCCCTAGCATTGTCCCTGCATATTCAGGCAGCATATGCATTTTCCTGGGTCACCTGTCCCCGCTTCTACTTCTGTACACTTGTCTTTTATCCCTGGCTCTTGTCAGCAGGTCCTTTTTAATCTTTATGTATCTCTTGCTGCCTTTTGCTTGCATTACTGTTGGGATGGATGGCTCTTGAGTTTAGAAAAAAATATCCTTGAAAATCAAGTAGTTTTCCTGAAGCCTTATTCTTTTTAGGCATGTGGGATTCTTCCAGGCAGGTTCTTGGACAAGCCAAGGTCTGCTTTACTCAAGTCCAGGGTTGCAGTCTGGTTATTTGCCTTCTGCATTTCTCACAGGCGCCTCACTGTGTCATGATTGATGCAGCCAAGGCTGCCCCAGCTTTCACATTCTCAATATATTCTTCCTTGCTTTTAATTATCTTGTCCAGCAGAGTGTCTCTTCTTGTTGGATTCATTCTCAGCATGTCAGGAAATTATCACCAATATGCTTCAGAAACTCTAGAATCTGAAAGATCTGAAAGATAAAAAAAAAAGGAAAACAGGTCCTCATTTGTTTCTGGAGTTCACGGTTCTCTCTAAAAGGACAGTAGCTGTCATTGCCATTACAGATCTTGCAACAAAGTCCCTAGAATTATCTAGGGAGAGTCAATCAATGAGATTAATGACTCATAGATACTTTCTGGATGATTATGACCTCCAAAGTGTTGTATCAACTTAGAGGTATTACCTATATACTCTAATAGCTATCAATAGAAAGCTCTAGGAGAACTCCAAGAGGAACATAACAATTCTTTTATTTGATTATGACAGAATAAGTTGTTCTTCCTAAAAAAAGTGATTTCCTTTAGGCCCCCTTATAGCTCCCAACAATCAATGATCAATTTATTTTATTTATCATCCTATTAAACACAAATATATGTTCTCATTATCTATATATTTTTTCAATAAACTCTAAGGTTTTCTATTTTGTGGAAGTAATTTTCAAAGATTAATTATAGCTTGTGTAAAAAGATTTTCTTCATTAATTTAAAATGTTTGCTTTTCAGATTCATTGATTGGCCTTTGCTCTTGCATTAGAAGGCAGAGCAATTAGAAGTGCCTAATTTGCGTTTTCTCTTCCATATGTTATTTTGTGCACTTTTATTCGGTCTCCTATTAATCATCGCTGCTGTAAGCTGAACTTTCCCCATCTTTTCAGTCTTGCATTGTTGTCAAATGCAGTAAAATCAATGCAAGCCGAGTGGTTTCACGTGGTTACATTTTAAGTTCATTTCATAAGAGCTCACCTTGTATCAAGAATAACAATTTCTGAAGCATTTAGTGGAGTGTTTATTTCAGAACGACTGGAGAGATACTTTACATGAGTAGTTCCTGCAATAATTATTGTTAAGAGAACAATGATGCTTCTAATGTATCTGCAATGACCAAATCTTAAAATGTCTGCTAGTATTCATTTAATTAATTGGCATCTCATATTGTCCAGTAAATTTCAAATGTCTCTTTTCTAACTAATGTAAAAATTACTTCAGTTTACTGTTTCAATAATAGGATGCAATCGTGTATGTTATTGATAATTTGATTTATTCACTTACCCCGATTACTCTGTATCTAAGCAACTGAGCCTGCAACAAGGTATCTGATTTACAGAGGAGTGATCAGTGGCTTGTTATGCATTCAGTTAATGAAAACACAAACTTCCTCAGGAAAAGCATAGATGTATGTATAGATTTCTTAGAATCTTCCGGATGACTATGTCCGAGTGGTTCTTTATAAGGGATTCTGCCACTGGAAGGTAGCAGCGTTTAAATGCTAAAATGACATCTTAAGCATCTCCAAGTGGTTTTCAGCAAAGGGGAGAACAGCTGGGTTCTTTCACCCTCTCTCTAAGCTTACTAAGGTTTACTTCTTGTAAAAACAGGCTGAAATGTGGATGCTTTTCCATACAGAAAAAACCAAACTGGAGCAATTTGTTTTTACATTGTATGCTGAATGCTACTGCTGTGCTCTCACAAAGTGTCATGCATATTTTAAATCGAACATTATCAATGGAAAATATACTTGTCTGAATAAGTTCATTGTGTGAGAGAAAAAATGAAGAAATGAGAAATTACTTTGCAAAACTACTGAGAATATGAGCTGAAATAATTGTTTATATTTGAGATTAACACTGTGTTTTCCTATTTCCAATGAAAAGGAAATAGGAATTCCCAAATTCCAAAAAATGTTGGAGACCCTAGGCTATGGCCTTATGCATTTTCACAATGTACACAATATATACATCTGTGTTGCAGAGGAGACAGAATATTCAGTTATCACTTCAGACATGTTCTTGATGCCGTGGGCTGTCACTACCAAGGAAGTGAAGACAGACAACTTCACTAGAAAGATCTTGTAGTGAGGTTATGCTTTACTTTAAATAGTTTTATTGTTAGTTATTGTTTTAGCTTTTTTTTATTCTCCCCACAATTTCCAACTAGAAGTGTGTAAGTGCATGTTGTTTCTGTTTTAGCCAGTTTCAATTATGTATGAAAGGTTTCATCGTGTTATTTACAAGAAGTTTGATTTTTAGTGGCATTTATTTGATCATATTATTCGAAATTTTAGTACCATAGGAAGTGGTACTGTAAAAGCATATTTTGAGCAGCACAGCAATATACAGTAGTGGGTACCTTGCTTTTCCCAAAAGCTATTTCCAAGAGTGGTTTCCCTGAGAATGCAGCCATGAAGATGTTTCTCATTATCACCTTTACCTTGCTTCAGGCAAAGCTTTAGGATGCAATAAAATATCTGCTCTTTTTTTCTTTCTTTTTTTTTTTCCCTTTCACATTCAGTTGTCTTACAAAGTTTCAGGAGAAAACTGAGCTTAAAAAAACTGCCTCTCTTAGTAGAGTGGTCTGAGACAGCGAGTTTTGGTGTTTCTTTGTGTGTTTTGTGGGGAGTTTTTTTCCTTTGATTTTTGTTTGGACTATGTTAAGGTTTCTTGGGTTTTCTTAGTTGGTTTTATGGTATTTTTTCCCCCCTTGCTCTCCCCTCTGCGTACCTCCCCCTTCACTTTTGAAGAAGTGGAGGTGTGTGCTCTGGAAATGGTCTGGTAAATCAGGAATTTTGTTTCATTGAGGTCTTTTGTAACTGTAAGTCCTAATTTATACCCAAATTGCACTGCCTTGTATGTCTAGTTCCTCTGTAAACCTTTTCTATAAATTTTAGACATTTGATTGCCCAGAGATACAGAGACAGGGAAATTGGTTAAAGGTATTGCTGAAAGAGAAGAAAAGCAAGAAAGTGAACTAAATATTCAGTGTGTGTCATAACAAAACCATAGATTATGTAGTGTCTCTGTTCTCTTGGAGAAGTGTTTGGGGACTAAAGATGCCTATGAAATTTAATTATCTTGAAAAATGAGGACGGAACTGGTGTGTCAATGGAGGAGATATTTACTTCCTGGCAGAATTTGCTCATTTTCAACAGGGAGCTGACCAGTGGTAGTTTGTGCATATCCACACACCCACTTTTTTTTTTAAACCTTGGATCAGTAACTGCTCTGGTACAATACCAAACATTCAGACTGATCATCCAGATGTTGATTTAAAATCGTTGAAGGAATAAAAGAGCTGAATAGTACTAAAATCAAACTGTAGCTTAATACTGATTTCATGGCTTAATTAAATAGTAAGGTGAATAAAGCAGAGGCTTTCTTCTGAAATAAAAGGAGGAAAAGGGCTACAATCATGAGTCTCTATTATTCTGTCTCTGTACTCTGTGACTACCGTTGGAGGTTTAATATACAATTTCAATAACATAATTACCACACTTAAATTTATCATAATTTTGTCTAACACTACAGAAAGCATGAGGGCATGGAAAAGAAATCCACTTCATAACAATCAAATATTTTTTTATTTGATCCAGATAGAAATTATAGAAAACAATGACATAAATTAGCAGTGTTGGTTTCCATCTATAAAACTAACAGGAACTACAAAGAGCAAACAAAAGGAAAAACACAACTAAGTTATTAATCCAGGAATAATTTCATATAGAATGATCTGTTGGGAGGTTTTAAGTGAAGGGTTTAGGAAAAAAAAACCCACCCAGCATTTCTAGGTAATTTGTCATGGAAGGTAGTGTAACTCACTTATCACTTATATTTCCTTTTCTCCTCTATCACCAATTCAAATCTAAATGAGCTGGGAAGTGACTGCCATAATTTCATTCAGAAGGCTAATTAGCAGCTTAAACTACTGATTTTGGGGAGTTTTGTTGAGATGGGTGTATCCCAGATGCTGTTTTAAGGGACTTGGTCTCCATATGAAAAACCTGGCACTCAACAAGGTTCTCACTTAAAAATGAGGTGAAATGAGCGTGGGGACTGGTTTAACCTCTTTAGCAATCACTGTGCTGAGACAGTTTCTGGCGCTCTGAGCAGTCTTGTTCCTCGTACAGGCTTCTTTATATTCATCGTTCATCTGTCTTGTAGACTGTAAATTCTGCCATCCAGAACCATCTTTCATCAGTGTTTTGTAGTTGACTAGCACAGTGAGTTTTGAGCCAGGACTTCAATATGAATAATAAATGTAGTTCTGATAAAGTATGCCTCTGAAAATAGAAAAAAAAAAAAAAAAGATTCAATGCAACAAAATATCAATGACTCTTATGATGTTATATAGGCAAGTTGAAATGTTTGGATTTGTTCTGCATCAGCCCTGCCGAGAAACACAAGCAAACACTAATTGCTTATTGTCTCTCACATGCTGGTGAGTAAATGTCCATGGGACCATTTGGAAAATGAAGACAGTGCTATCCTTGTATCTTGCAGCTTACTGATCACAGGTCGCCCATTGGAAGTCAAATAGAATTATTAAAAACTAGCAACAAGTTCTGTAATAAAATCATGTTTCTGACCTTGTAACAGAGATCTAGTCAGTGATGCCAGTAACAGATGTGTATGGTGAAATAATGTCACCCATTGGGTCCATAATTTCAGTAAGATCAATTATTCAGTAACAATAGACTTCAAAGTAATTTTCTGAATTATAGGGGGTGAGAATAGGAATTATGGAAATATGACCAAAACAAAGGCTTTCAAGTTGCCTTTGTCAGTTCTTGTTCAGTTTTTGAGTTTTTAAAGAGAGTGTTCTCCTTACCTGTGGCCAGGTTGTGGAATTCAAACAGTCCTGAGCTTTGTGTTCAGTTTCCTAGGCCTTTTGAAGTAATCTCCAGTAAGGACATCTCACATGTGCACAGACAGCTCCACCGGCCTTTTCTGCACTGTAAAAGTAACACTCCTCTCAAATGAATGTTCCTGGAAGATGGAAGTTTTCAGGAGGAGAAACGGTGGTAATATCTATTTTAAATGAGAATCAGTGGCACATGGTCGGTTTGCTTGTTAAAACCAACAAAATAAGGGAAGAATTAATTCAGTTGTAGGACCAGAAATTAATACAGAACTTGGTTTGGGTTTCCTGTAGGCCACATGGTTTGCCTAAGAAGTAATGAGGGAGAATCCCACCCTTCTTATGACTAGTGAAATTAATCTCTGTAATTCCATGGAGCTCAAATGTCAGCATGGCAGAGCAAAATTTTGTATCCTCATGACAACAACAAAAATCTTTATTCAGTTTTGAGAAATAGAGGGAAGAGTGAGCTGTTGTGTGCAATGTTTATTTTAAATCCTTAATCTGGTAGATGAAGGAGGCTAGCAGGGTAACATGTAGTGGAAAAGCACATATAGTTTCCAGTTCTTTAGGGACAGAGTTGCCTGGAGGTGGTTCCTTTTATATGGATGAGCAGCACAGTAGGAAAATATACTGAGAAGATCCTGTGTCTCTTTGGAGGTTTTTTTTTTGGGTTTTCTTTGGGGTTTTTTTGTTTTTTTTTTTTTTGAAGTGAGGCAGTATTGTGAAATCCTTGAACAGGCTTTTAACTTTTCATTCTACTCTGTAAGGTTAGCACCTCTTTTCATCACCAATTGTTGTAACCTTCTTAGTGCATAAATTTCTCTTCAATCATTCAGATATCTTTTTCATTGCTGGCCTGCCATCTGTAATATGACTAGGACAGGTGTATAATACTGTAGATTTTCTGTCTGAATTACTGACAAAAATGTTCCAGGCTATTTTGTTTGGTTAGTTGCCGTATTTGAAAAAATGAAAAAAAAATTTTACTGGTTTTGCCTGTATTAAATTATTAATATATATTAATATATAACCTAGAATATATATTATAATACAATATATTATATATATAATATATTAATATAACATTTGCCTGAATTAAATTATGTTGAAAGTTTGCATGCTAGTGACATAAACATCCCGATGTCTTTAACAACTTAGATCTAAACTGTTGCTCTTTGTCCAAGCACTAAGCAAATTTGGTGTTGATATGCTGCAAAACAAGATTTTGTGACCCTTCAACATCTTGAAGTCACTGTTCTGATGTGTTGATCTCTTGTGTTAGATAATTAGGATAGTGTTTGAGAAGACTGTTGAGCTACAGTATGAAATAGATTTTATCATAAGAACATTTCCATTTTATTTAGCTGGACTTGGAAAAGGTATAACTTCAAATATTAATTTATGCTCACTGGTTCAGGTAAGTTGGACAGGTTACCAAAAGTGAAACACAGAACACTATTTCAAATAACTGGAACCAAGCTCAAAAACCTGTTTCAAGGTGGTGACAAGTTGCATCCCCAGGCAAACTGTGTTACTGTGAAGGCTGTTTTAATCAGACCTACTTTCTTAACTGTCCTCCCGAGTATGATGGCTGCCTGTGCCAGGAAAGGTGTTTAGGTTTTGCATGTGCATTGTGTTCATGCAGCAGAAACTGGAATTTAGCAAATGTGGATATTCTCAAGAAAGAACAGAGATCATTTCTCCCAGGCCGAGCCTGGGAAACTTAGAGAAAAGAATTAAAACAATTATTATCTCTCTTTCTGTACATGTTGTTTATAAATATGATTTTCCAGAATGTGCTATTCTAGTTCACCAATAGTGTGAGAGGTTTTTACTGTAAGACCAACCAAGTCTTAATTTAATGAGTCAAGTTATAAAAGATGTGCCTATTCTCCATTAAAAACCTTCTTTTCACCTTCTGAAGACTGAGTCTTTTGTTCCCGTTCCTGACTCAACAAGGACAAGCAAAGGTTAGGAATGATTAAGCAGTTAAATAAACAGTGAATAAAAGAATAAACAGTGAATGGGGATGTGTGTGGGGGTGCCACTGGGGTAAAACAGGGACTATGCAGGAGTACAATACAGGGAAAAAGGAGTGAGGAGGAAGGGCTGGCACAGGGGGGAGAGAAGGACTGAGGGTGGGAGTGGGGCACAGGTGTTTTTTGGAAGGTGCTGGGCAGAAGGATGGAGATGTGCATACAGGCTGTTGGCTAGCAGCTCCTGGCACCTGGAGGAGGAGGCTCTAGGGATGACTTTGATGACAGCTGGCTGTGGGGGCTGTTCTGAGAGAAGGATGTGAGAGGAAGTGGGTTTTTGGGGCAAGATGCTCGCAGGGTAATTTCTTGGGGCTTACCATGGTTTTGGTGTGCACCTAAATATAGGAGCCCACTCATCGTGACCATCACTTTCAGAGCAGTGTTGCTTCTGCTTATTTCAGTTTGTGAACAAGGGTGATTGGGTCAGTAAAAAGAATTTTCAGCATGTTCTCAAATGCAACTGATTCATCTTGGAGAGAAAGGAGATGGTAAGGTGATCTTAGAATTAGTGCCTACCTTCTACTCACTTTTTTTGAGGGCTATGTGCGTTTGCCAAGATATAGGGTAATGTTGAAAAGGTTAATTAATTAAACAAGAAAGATCCTTAATTGCAGGGGGCCTTTATACTTCTGTCAGCATGTTTTATAAAAATGACTTGTGCCATCACACTTCAGTGGCTAGAGAAAATGCTGGTTCCTGCTTTTTCAGGCAAAATAAGGACAGAAGTTCAATATAATGTGTTGATGTGCTGATGCCCCTATGACACCAGTGCTGAGTATCAGTGGTACCACTGAAGGGATCCTGATGGCAGTCACACTTTGCTGCAGCCTCTGTCCCTGTGCACAAAGGTCACAAAGATTTTTGCATGGCTCTCGCTTGCAGTGAAATATCCATCAGTTGTAAACTTATTGGCAGCCCAAAATCCAAAAGAGGCTTGAGCCTGTAGATTTTAGTGCTCTTTCTCTGCTCAGCTGTGGAGGTGAACCCCAAATGCTGTCAGAAACTGCTGGTGGCACTGCTGACTTGGGGGATATGTGCCTGCTCTCTCTTTGCTTACGTGTTCAGCAACCCTTGTTCAGAAATTCCTCCAGCACCTCCTTTACAAGCTTCATCTCTTAGAAAAGTAATCCCTTGTTGTAATGCACATAACAATAACAAGATATGGATCAGTGACAGATGGATACTTTCATAGTTGGCATATGGTGTGTTATGAGCCTGCTCCCATGATATTGAAGCTGATCAGTCTTTCCGTTGAATTCACTGAGCTTTGGATCAGGCCCTGGGAAAAAATGAGTGTAATTCTAAAGACAACTTGAAACTGAAAGGGGGAAAAAATCACTTTAAACCATTTTTTTCCCTGTGGAAGTCTGTGGTTTTTGGTTATGTGTTGTAACTGAGTTGGAAAGACACGCACATGGGATCATACCAATTAAGAGGACTCCACAGTGGGAAAAAACTTCTTCATAATGTATAAATCTTTAGCTTTAATAAGAGATGTTTGAAGGTTGGAAGCTGACTGACTTTGCAGGCAGTGAGGCATAAAAAAGCTGGAAATGTTGAAGTGACTGGAAAATATATTCATTATGGCAAACACCTTGCCTCTAAATACCTAAAATCCCCATCTGACTCCATTTGAGAAGTCCTCAGAGAATACAACTTAATAAAATTGTCTTTGAGGAAGTAAGAAATATTTTACTCAATTAATGCCTTATTTTAACATTCTATTAAGTATTTTTATGATTAACAGCACACAGTTAATTTGCATAAATTATGACAAACCTGCATGTAATATTTTTGTTCACCTCATGTAACAAAGCAACCTGCTCAGTGGATGTGGGGTGAGACATGGACATGGTCTACCTGGACTTCCCTAAAGCTTTTGATGTGGATTCCCACAGTCCCTTTGTAACATAGCTGATGTGTTATGGCTTGGAGGAGTGCACCATGTGGGGGTGGGAAACTGGCTCAGTGGTCACACCTAGAGGGTGGTGACAAACAGCTCCTTTTCCAACTGACAAACTGTCACATCTGGATGTTGACCCCTCTTGTCTAAACTGTGTTTTGCCAAGAAAATTTGGACCAGATCATCATTAAGGTCCCTTCCAACCTGCTATTCTACGACCAAAGCCATGACTGTAGATGACTCCAGGTTCTGAGCAGGTGCCTGACAGAGGGTAGCAACAAAGAAATGATTCATTAGGCTTGGCATCATCTCTCAACAGCAACATAATGAAAAAAGACTGTGGGTTACTCGATATCAAAATTACGTTCTCTACAAATCTCTTTTATTTTTGTGTTCTTATTAGGGACCAATCTTCCATTTATTGTAAATTATGAATTATATGATCCATTAAATACCACACAGTTGTCTTTGTCAATAAGACTTTTTTGTTGTTAGCTGCTTATGATGAATCTTATGTATCCAGGCTGTGAGGATCAAACAAATTCACATCAAGTTTTGTATAAGAATCCCTCAAACTCTAATTTTTTTTACAGTCTTGTGACACAGCCAAAATTTTAAACACATTTATTTATGCAAATTAACTGTGTGCTGTTAATCATAAAAATACTTAATAGAATATTAAAATAAGGCATTAATTGAGTAAAATATTTCTAACTTCCTCAAAGACAATTTTGTAGCATGCAGGTTTGTCAAGCACAGTTTGCCCTTGGTGAATCTGTGTTGTCTTTTCCAATCATGTGCTTCATCTGACTGGCGATAGCCCCCAGGAGGGATTTGTTCCATAACTTTCCTAGGGACTGAAAGAAGACTGGGCCTCTAATTGCCTAGATCCTCTCATCTCTGCATGCACTGGTGGATGCCCTTGTAGTTTCCAGTGGATATTTGTCTGCTTTTCTATGTCTGGAACAATTTTCCTTTGGTTTCGAGCAGACTCTGAAGCTCGCACTGAAGCCAGGGGGGGTTCTCCACTTACTTCTCTTACATTTAAAGGGAATGAGCTGTTTTTATGCTTTCACAGGAGAATTCCTGAAAAACTCCCAGCACTCACCAGCTCCTTTAGCCTCCATGAAAGATTCCACGGAGTCCCTCCCAATGGAATTCTGAGCAACCTGCAACATTAAGTTTTTCCTTGGAGATGACCCCTCTGATCTTGACCCAGAGGTGTTTGGTAAGGGCTCCCACAGTTGCCATTGTTGACTTTTATACATTGAAGGTTCTCCTTAGCACAGAATGCAACAATTCCTCTTCCTTCTTGCCTTTCTTTATGAAACAGCCTAGAACCATCCTGGTCCTCCATGCCTGTGACACACAGGCCCCTCTCCCAGAACCCAGCTGCTCCTCAGGTGCTTTGGTGCCTGCTTTTCCTTAAAGCCATGTGATTAAATTTATTGCACCCAGTCTTATGCCCCAAGTGTGTGGCCATTTTATGATGAGATCATATTTACTGTTCAGTGCTGCTCCCTTTCTTATTTACATATGATAATGTTAGAAAAATGAATCTTGGAAATAAAGATTGAGTAGTTACTAATTAAGAAAACCATTAATTTTGCTTATGTATGGAGAAAGTTTTGATTTTTCTTTCCTCCTGGATTATATTGCTTGAGTTCTGGCTGTGGTATTTGGGCAAATGCCATGTCATTTTTTCCTGCTACGCACTAATTTCTGTTTAATGGGTTATTTTATTCTATGTTGTTTTTTTGATATAAGCAAAAGAACTTAGGTTGTCACTAGCTCAACTCCATGCTAGGCAAATGTGTTGTGCTCTTCATAATGTCCTGTTTCAAATGAGAATTACATATGTTTTATCAAAACATACAGAGATTACTTGCTTATTAAATGCTGATTGAGAAATTTCCTGAACGGGCACAGCAAGGTGCTGGAAGAGCAGTGCATTCCAAATAGCTTGACTGTGGTTTCTTCCTCTTCACAGTTGTTGTTCAAAACACATAAAGAATTTGGAAGCACTGTAGTGAGAGATTTCATCTTGCTGGTTCCAGAAATTCCACCAGAAGGAATTGATAAGAAGCTTCTCTGGGATGGTCATGAACTGTAAAGATGTGATCAACCCTGGCTGGCTGTCCCCTAGGCTGGCTCCTTCTTCTGTTTTGCCTTACCATTCTCACAGTGTGTTTTGTGGTACCATTTCCAAAATAATCTAGAAATCAAAGTTAGTTGAATACAAGCACTGGCAGATTAGAAATACATGATCTCTGCATGCTTCTGAAAACCTGCTGGTCTGAGGAGTCATTCCTCTGCTGTTCATCACCGCTCCTAGCAAAGTGAAGAGCATAATGTTTGTATTGCTCTCACTGGAGCTGGAATGGAATTGTTCCTTTGATGATCTTGCTCTACTAAATGGTTGTTACCAGTTTTGTTTTTCCTGCTCTTTTAAAACTAGATGTAGATGAACAAACTTGAAGCTTTCAAACTACTGAAATCTATGAGGTTCTGTAATTCTGAAGGGTAATAACTGGCTTCAGTCTTTGTAGTGTAGTTTTCAAAAATTATAAGCAGACAGAGTAAGAAAAATTGCATACAGAATTTCTAAGACGTTTTAGGGGAAAATGCAGAGAAGAGAAGCTGTAATCTCTAGGCTTGTGTATAAAGCTGGGAAATTGAATAGTGGTTTCTAGTTTGGTCTTTCCCTGCTTTGTTGTGTGCCTTTGACATGTGTGCTTGCTTTCTGTACTGCAGAGATAGCACTGAGTTACCTCTCCCTGGAGAATGTTTGCTGTAACAGGTAGCGTGTCCACAGGACCCTGCATGCATCGAGTCCTGGAACTGTTTTCTTCTTCCTCTTTTTTCTTTTCATTCATTCACAGCAGGTCTTGCTTGCAGAATTGTGTAATAAACCAAACCAAAATAAAATTTTAATGGGAAATTAAATTAGGCTTATAGATATTGTTACCTTTGTTTACTACACTCCATGGGCACAGGCTCAAAAAGCCCCCCAAAAAACGTGTATTACTTTACCAGAGGAAAAACAAAAGGTGGAAGTATTTTAAAAAACAGGTGGTTTTTTTTCTTTTTTTTTCCTTCAAATTATTTTTTTTTTAAAAATTATGCATTTGAATTTAGTATAGAAATAAAAAAGAGACTGTCTGAAATTTCAAAGGAAAATTATTTAATCAGTTTTTGGCTACTTATTGCTTGCCTGGTAGTTCTATTACCCTTTTAAGATCTATATTATTCTGTGTATTTGTTTTTCTGAAATGCATTCATGCACTTGTATGTCTTTGAGGCTCTCTGAGATGTACATTTCTGCTCTGTCCATTTATGTCATCTGCTCTGTGTGGTTAGACAGTTTGGCCAGAGCAACTTTAGCATGCAAGCGGTAAAAATAATTAAAATTAATCTTTTTTGCATAAGAAGCTTTTGATTACTCCCGAGTTTCCGACGGAATTGTGCCGTGGGATTCCAGACGCCACCTGTCGGGAATGCTGCAGCCTGCGAGCAGCTCCTGCCTTGGGGAGTGCAGGTGCTACAAATAATAATGCAAGAAATTTTAATACCACGGAGCGTATAATAGAGCATAAATAATCGGTTTCCTCCAGGTTAGTGGTTTATGCCGAATAACTTGATTTGTTTCACTCTTTTGGCTTAAAGCCGTGTTCTGGTCTTTTCCAAAGATGTGGAATTGTTTTAAAAGTAAATGATTTAGTGCTGTAATTTTTGCTTAGGCTCGATTTCCCATGGATTTCAGGAGATGTGGTTCTGTGTGTTCTCAGGGGTGCTGGGCAGTGTCTGTCTCACGGAACCAGGCTCCAGGAGGAGCTGAGCCCAGGCGCATTCGGACCGGCTCCTTCTGCTCTTCCAGCCAAGCAATGCCTTCCAGAGCTCCAGCATTTCCTCCGTTTTGGTTATCCTAATACCTTCGTTCTGTCATTTCTATTGTTCTTTTAAATGAATAGATTGGTAAAAATATGTTTGGGGTTGGAGTTTTGTTTAGTTGTGTTTTTTTTATTTTATTATTTTTCTTGGTGGTTTTTGGCTTGATTTTTTGGGGAGAGGAAATGTTCATCAGCTTGTTCAGGTTTGAAAATTGGTGTCCTTCTGGACTAAACCAGCCTGTAGTTTTTTGACTTATTTTTCCTGATAGCAAGGGATGAGTGATAAGCTTATCAACTAAATTATAATGCCTTGAATTTTTAATTTACATTGTTGTTTTACATTATCTTTAGGCTGATCTCATAACTCCTTTATAAACAGCTGAAGATAAAAACTTTCCTAAGGGGAAAAAAAACCCTAAAGTACAAGAGCTTTTAATTATTTTTATTTTTAAAAAATTGCTATAAATAACATTATCTGTTTTTTTCCTGGTGTCATATGAGCCCCTTCAGGTATAATAATCTACCCATTGAATATCATTTTGGTTTGAATATCATTTGTTGCATTATGGCTAAAGGGAAGGAAAACCTACATATTATTCTGTCTTTTTTTGGCACAAGTAATCTGAATATGTGGACCTTTTACTTATTCTGCTGTGGATAAGAATGTATTTTAATTTTTTATTAGAAAGTAGCATTGAAAATGCTACTGAGATGAAATATCAAAAACTTTTGCTAAAATATTTTAAAACATTAAGCTCTGGGAAGACTTGCTGCTAATTTTAGTAGTCCAAACTTATTTTCTACATGACTGAATCCAAAGATTAAGTTTCAGTCAATTACTTTAAAATAAGATTGGGTCTGAAGAACATGCAGAGTTTTAGAGACAAGATTTCACCTTTATCAAGCTAAGCACCTCAGTAGTACACATTGTGACTTGAAGTAGAATAATTTTGAATGTGCAGAGTTTCCCAATGGGTTTTTTGTACTTGACTCTTTTATTATATCTTCAAAGAGAGAGGAGAGAAAATAACACATCCTCTCTTTGGTCCATTCTGGTTCTGTGGTAAAAGGCATTTTTAAAACTGCAGGACATATTTGTGCTTTCTGTAGTTTTCTTTGTAGTTTCGATTGTACTTTGAGTTATTTCACTCCTGATGCAAACAATGCCTGTTTGACCCAAGAGTTCTCCTAGACTGCCGTGATTTCTGCAGGCTTGTTCTCTGCAGAAAGCTAAGCAGACTAACTTGTGTTGGCAACAAAAGAATGAAAATCCCACCTGCCATTGTTAGGCATCCATGTGCTTTGCTGCTTACTCAGCCTGCATGGAGACCTTAGTTTGCACAGAAACAAAAGCACTTTTTAGTTATTTATTTTTGGTTTTATTTTTTTGTTTTGTTTGTTTGTGGTTGGTTGTTCATTCATTTGTTTTGTTTTGTTTTTAATCTACATTCCATTAATTATGTGCCAGGTCAGAAATACTGTGATTGTGTCAATTGACTTACTGGAAAAAGGAAAAAAAAAAAAAAAATTAGCTGGGCTGTGGGCAATTTTTCCTGTACCCATACACATATTCCCAAACTAGCACCATGGGAATATCTTGATTTCTACTTTCTTAAGATTTCTCCTGTGGTGATATATATTCTAATCCTTGTTTTCTGAATGGAGCTACTGAGCTACTGTTAGTTCTGGGCTGACCTGACAGATTTAATATCTGGCCTTTGCCCAGGTCTGGATTGCTATTGTTCAGACTGTAAAATTTCATTTTAGAAACTGTGATGGAAATTAGAATGGCTATACAGTCTACTTTTTTTGAAAACCTTGGTATTTCTCTGTTGTAAACACAAGAAAAGTAACTTCTGTGTTTGATGGTTTATTTTGCAAGGCAGGAGTTTAAATTCACCTTGGCACTCATGGTCAGTGTGAGGTATATCAGTTTAATAATGAAACGTAGCTCACTGTCTCAATAACTCCAAGATCTTTCAAAAAATTAGAAGGTTATATTTCTAGGAATAAGGAGAAATGAATCCTCTACCCTCTCCTCTCAACCCACAAGTGATTGTCATAGAAAAAGCTTAAGGTGAGCAGAAAATTTGGAAATATTTTTCTAAGAAGAAATCTTCATCTTGTGATTTATGTTTGTGTCCTTAAACTAAAGGTTATCCTGTTCCATGGCAAGTTTTCATTTTATTTGGTTTGGGTGAGTAATATGAGTCACTACTTGCTTCTGAATACTTCTGTCTGATTTATCATAGGTGTCTGTGTCAGCCCGGCTTCCACAGAGCCTGCCCAGTTTCCTTTGGTGGTCTTAGGTGTTTATTACTGTCGTGCCTTTGCAAGTCAAGAAAGGCAGCTGATGTTTTTGGGGTGGTTTCTGCAGGAGTCAAAGCCCAGAGGACAGAGCAGCCTCCCTCTGCTGCTCCCTCTGCTGAGGATTCATTTCTCCTTATTCTTAGAAATATAACCTTCTAATTTTTTGAAAAATCTTGGAGTTATTGAGCCTGTGGCAGGATGGGCAGGGGGAGGTGGTGCAGCCAGCTCTGCAGCAGTGGCAGGAGACCCTGCCCGAGTTCCAGTGCCCTGAGGGAGCTGCACAATGGGACCTATTCCACATGGCACAGCCAGAGTTAGTGTGGCACTGGAAATACCACCCAGAACTAGCAGGTGTGGTTTTTATTCTTAAAGGAGGGATGAAAAGTTGGAAAGTGATGTGACCTTCGACCTTTTGCTATAGTCTTAACTGCATTAAGAAGCAAACATGGATGAAAAGAGAAAATAAAGGTAAGCAGATAAACAGAGAATGAATTGATGTATAAGTTTTCCAAAGGCAGCTCACATCAAAACTAGCATGATGCCTTGAGCTGAGGATTTACAGCAGATTGTGGTGGGAGCTTGAGATGAGAGACAGGCTGTTTGGGAGGACTAGTTGAGGGACAGATCTTGGGTTTTATTTTTTTGCTTGTTATATTTTGGTGTAGAAACTCTTCTCAGTAGGTAAACTCTACCATAATCTGCTGGTGTGTAAAGCTAGGGAGGCACAGTTGGTAGGGAAGAATTAATTAAACTATTATTCTTGGGAACCTGGTTTCCAGGGGAGCCTGGGGAGCAGAACCAGGAGAATTTTGGCACTGGATTAGCATGGGTAAGATGGCGTAGTTTGAAAACTGACAAATAAAATGCAAAGATATTAAATCTTGCCAACTCAGTCATTGTCCAAATGTATCTGCGTGTCTGATGTACCAACTGGAGAGCTTCTGTGTGAGACTTGTTAAATGCGTTTTTGGAAGACAAGGACTTGTGCAGAAGACTTCCCTGGTCTGTCTCAGAAAGTGGAAGGAGCATGTGGTTTTTGGGATAAACATTCCCTGCAGCTGGAATTGCTGGCTTCCCTAACACCCTCACCCAAGGTCTGCTACAGATTATTTTGAAAAGGCTGCCATTTTTCTTAGCCCCTCAGGGCACAGCCCCTTCCACAGGAGTTTATGTACATGCACAAGAAAAAATGAAAACCCAAAGTGAGAAGAGTGAACACCTGCAGGGCATGGCTGTAGTCTATGTAAACAAACAGGAACGAAGTGTCTTGGCTTCTTATTTGGCATCTTCTCGTGGAATAAGTCAGTTTAGCAGTATGGCAATTCAAACTGAGCATAGCCAACAGCCATTTTTTGAACAAAAGGATTTTCCTTTTGCTTCAAATTCAGCTTTTTGTGAGAGTGTTTGGATGCAACAATGATAAAAAAAATTACCATGTAAATGGAAAATTAAAATAAGAATTAGCTACACCTATATTTTAATACCTGCTACTTCAAATAGCACCTTTCAGCTTCCGTGAGTTATATAAACATTAACTTGTATTCATTGTGCCCCAGAGAGATAAATGTTATTAGCTTGATAAACAATAATAGTAAGTAAATTATTTCTTATTTTCTTCTCTTGCTGTTTTTCTAATTATTTTGCATGTTTGAAAATTATTTCCGTTATGCAGCTTTGATTTCCACATAAAAAATTATAAAACCCTGAAAAAAATTTATTATTAATTAGGCATGCTTTATTTTATTTAATCCTCTTTCTGTTTGAATGGAATATTTTAATTCTTTCTGATACATTAGGTAAAGTGTATTGATTTCTAAAGTTCTCAATCTAATGGCCAATAACAACGGAAAGGTAGTAAATTGAAGTTTGAAAAGAAAAAAACCCAACCCATTCCATATTTTGAGAACTGTCTACAACATAAAGAAAATAAGAGGGTTGTATTTATATATATATTATTAAAGATGAATGTATATAATAAGTACTCTTTTATGAAGCTTCAATCCCTATAACTTCTCATTAAATTATGAAATTGCAGAAAAAATTGGTTTTTCTTCTGGTTTTGAGTTTAAATTTTCCTGTTGTTTTGGTGAGTCTCACATCCATCTTCTTCCGCTTCATTCACCCTGGAGTTTATGTTGCCAGCCTTAGTTCTGGGTGACAGTGGAGAAAGGTAGCCTCTAGGAGATACGAGTGGGAAATACCATTGGTATACCTCTAGGAAATACCATTGGTGAGGCTTCTTCATTGATTGACATTGTGGACCTCCTAATGAACAAGTTCTGGCAGAAAAAAGCTTCTCCTCACATCTTTCTTCTGTTTCTACGTGTAGGATATGACTGATATTTACCTAGCAGAGAGTTAGGTAGTGGATGCCTGGATATACAGCACAGGATTTATGGCAGTGTTCCTCTTAGCAATGTATTTACAGTTGTCTCTCAAACTTAAAATAACTGACTGAGTAGACAGTTCCATAGACATGGTTAAAAGAAATCATCTCAGTCCAGAAGTCTGCTGTAAATTCACTGTAAGTTTATAGGCTTCCTTGGTTTCGATGGCTGTTTCTGAAATGCCTGGCTGCTATTACAATTGCCTGAGCTTCTCAAGGGAGCTGAACACAAACATTACCCACTCAACAACTTCCTGGCCCTTTGCCTTTCTGCTCTTCACTTTTCTTCGGAAGTGATTCTATGGGTTGTATAAGTAAGTAGATTTTTTTTCTCCCCTGACTATATTTAGACCTCCATTCCGAGCTATGTCATGCTGCCATTATGGTAGAAGTACTAATCCTCTTTGTGACTTCCCTGGCCACATTTGCCTGTAATTTGGATGACCATGGTCATAATCTGTCAGGCAGATTGCAAGAAGTCCTTGACGCTCAAGGTTTTCCACAGTGACTGCAGACTTCCTAGCAGTCACTGCCTCCTGATGATGTGTGGCTTTCCAGCTGTGCCCTTGCTAACAGCAACAGCTCCTGGGTGTGCGACCCTGGGCAGTAACTGCTCAGAGTTTTTGAAAGGCATGAAATACAAATTTCTTCTGCAGCATTCTGGCTTGATTGATACTGTGTGTTTTATCTTTATTGTACTGGGAGACTGCTGGGTTTTATCTTCTCAGTAGGAGCCCAAAAAACAATATTCTCCTGTTTATTGATGTGCTGCTACTATGAAAAGTAGTTATTAAATTGGTTAAACAGTTTTAATCACCAGATAAGAAAATCCTAGACCTTGAGGAAAAAATGTGTAGCAGAGAAAATGTGAGCTGCTATTAGGATACTGAGAGATAGAACAATTCAGGATTAGGGAGACAATGTTTAAGATGAAAAATAATAGAATTAGGAGTAAGCATAAAGCTTTTTAATTTTAGCAGGAAAGGCACCTGCAGTCACTTCTGTTAATGGACTGCTGAAGCCAGCACTCTTTGGTGAGTTATGGAGAAAACAATTCTTTTTCCTTTTAAAAGCTTCTTACAGATTGCCTATGAGGTTTATGCAATTTTAACAATAGATTTCTCATTAAAATGTGCAAACTATCTTCTTCCCTTGCCATAACACTAGGCAGTGCCTACCTGAGCACAAAGGGCAGCCCAGCAGGAGCAAATCTGTGGGTTGAGACCTTGGGGCTGAGATCCCTTCTGTCTGTGCCATTGGACACCATGCCAAGTGCTCTGGGCTGCACTGCACACACCGAATTAGACTAGAGAGCATTTGAAGGTGCCCTATCCAATTTTGTCCAGTTGAGTCAAGTTCACTTTGTCCGAGTGTTCTGTGCTTTGTGACCCAAACCATGGGAAGGTCGGACATGGGAGCCATTGTCTGATATCAAGAGGACTGTTGACAAATGCTCCCATTTTTGCCTCTTCCCCCCAAAAGTCATATGAGCGTTTATTGTTTTATTTTTACTCCCCTGCAGTGTCATGTCTGAGTGCAGCTTTGTGTTTTAATGTCATCACTGTGAGATTGGTTTACACTGAAAATTTTTTTGTTGTTTTCTCTGCAGAATTCATGCTTGTAAGCTCTTCAGCAGAGGGTTATTTCTGATGTTCTTTTATTTATGCAACTTGTGTATTTCTTGAATAACCAGTGCTAAATACGAAAAGAAGCATAATGGTATATCTATGTATATGGTATATCTATGTTCAACATACTTTGATACATATAATTTATAAAATACAAAATTTTTACTTCAGTCCAGATGGATCATCTTTAAAGATCTTGATTTTTCATCCATGGGCATCAAAAGGAAAACAATACCACAGAGATTTTAAAGCTATGCAGAGGCAGTTAAAGAAATCAATGAGCAGTAGAGTCTAGATGCTGTTGTAGATTCCACTCAGCAGTGCAGTGCCTCTTTAAGGTGCAGGAGTATTTTGCTCAGTCAAAAGTTCCTGATCCATAATCACACTTGGCCAAAATTTTCCAAGGAACTTGGAAATCCAGTGGATTTTACAAATGTGTACTAACTACCCTCAAAGCATTCACTTTCAAATGGAAGCAAATGGTCAGACCTCTGAAGTATTAAATATCCCTGAATGTCTCTGGTATTTTATGTAGCATAGTTTTCTTTGATTTTTTTGAAAAAAAAAAAAAAAACAAAAAAAACCCAAAAACCCTTCTACACCTTTCATTTCATATGTTTGTGGAACTCTTAAAATCAGAATTATCATCATACCCTTGATCCTGCTGTTGTATTTTCTAATTGACTATTGAATGCAACCCTATGCAATAATAGATGTGCATGTATGAATATTCCTATCTGAAAACCTGGACATGTATCTGGTGTCCTGCTCAAACAGAATGGTAAAATTTTTCACTACCTTAATTGAAACTAGCCGGTGCTGGAATCCATTGCTGGGGAAAGGTTGCTCATGCAGGCACAGAAAGGATTGGCTGAAATAGCATCCAGCCTGTTCTGTGGTCAGGTTATTTTTTAGCCATATTTTATGTTTACCATCCCATTTTCTTCTTTCTGGATTTGTGTATCTGGATCCTTCTTTATGGAAATGAAGGATCAGAGTACCATGGTTTGTCATTCTAGCTATGATGTCCTGGACAGCAGAGAGGAGGGGGATGGGTCTCACCTAGGGCAGCAGCTGGGTGCCAGGGGCCATTTTTGGTCCTGAGGACCCTCGAGGTTCTTCAAACATCATGGTTTCCTTTAGAGGGGCCAAGGCTATGACAGACAGGAGCTGGGAGGTGCTTGGGGTGTGTTTTTCCTCCTCCCAGTACACAGATGGGTCATAGTGGAGGTGGAACATGTTCAGTTTAGCCTCTTCCAAGCTGAGGTGCACAGTTAGTGTTTATGGGAAATCACTAAGATTTCCCATAAACACTAAGGTTTTAAGGTTTATAAATCAATGAATTTATAAACCCTCCAGTTTTGATGGAGATGGTTTGGAGAGTACTAAATGCTGTTTCAAAGCAGGAATGAACTTTTGAACCTTGCACTAATTGTCTTAAGTAACGTATTTCTCTTGATACTTATCTGCCAGATAATCTACAGGGACTGACTTTTTTTTTTTTAAGTAAATTAATTAGTCTATTTATAATGGTTAATTTTCTTTGTGCAGTGTTTTGGAGGAGAAATACAAGACAAAGTGAAGAATTGATTTAAAGACTTAAATTACGAAGAATAATAGAAAATCTATTGCTGCTTTCTTTGTGTTGGTTTCTTGATATCTTCTAGAAAGGTCATTGACTTTAGCTGTAAATTTATATTCTCCAGAATACTGTTTCTGCTGATACAGTTTCTCTGGGCTGAATTTTAGTTGTCAGCTAGGTTTTCCTTTTAATAGTAGCACATGTATAAGGTTAGGTGGAGGTGATAAGATCAAAAATTTGCATTTAAGCTGGTGCACATTATTTCATTCACCAGAGGACTCTCATATGAATTTATTTTCTGAGAAGATAACTTTAACCTTGATATGTGTCTAAAATTAGACTAAAAGGTCCCCAGTTAAAGACAACCCTGTCTTACTTATTTTATGGAAAAATATGGACTTAGTTATATGTAACACAATAAAAATATTGAAAATAACTATGTCAGTGTTCCCACTACGTAGCCACTTTGCCTGTTGGTGCCATGAAATATATGTAATATCTTCTGAATCATCTTGCTTCGTACTCATTAACAGCCTAAATTACTGAAAGGGAGCAGGGCCTTTTTAAATGGTGAGAAAGTTTTAGAGAGTGTCTCTGAAATTACTGTGTGTCCAAAATTAAAATCACCAAGTGTTTCTGCTGCATCTTCTAGAAACCTAACTCCATGTCTCCAGGCTTCTGTGTCCTCACCTGTCATCCCTCAGTACCAAGCCACGGCCTTCAGATTTCTCCATCCATTTCCCTGCTGCTCTTTGCTGGGTGCTTGCTTCTTGTTCCCTCTCCCCAGTGGGGTGCAGAGATGCCACCCTTGAGCAGCAGGAGCCTCTGAGCCCAGAGACTCACAGGATCTGCCCTTTGCAGCCTTCTATAGGACAGGAAACCTCCTCAGGACCAACCATGTGTCTTGCAGGCAGTGTGTGCTTCTCTGGTGGTTCTTGCTGCACACCCTGCAATACCTGATGTGCAGGAGAGGCTTGAATTGGTTCCACCCCAAAAATACTTTAAAATGTGAAGAACCTAAGCAGTCTCTTGCTATGGTAGTGAATAAGGCTATTTGGATGTAGAAATGTTATGAAAATATAAATTTTGTTTATGCAATGATAAGAACAAGAGATACATTTTCTCAATGTAGTATTTCTTGAATTTAAAAAAAAATCTTCACCCCCCGCCCCAGAAATGAGGGTGATTAATGTTTTTCAGAAAGAAAAGTGAACTCTGAATCATTCACAGTCATAGGTATCAGGGTTATCTAAGAATATATGTTCTCTCAGGTGGTGGAGGAGTTTAAGTGGTCTAGTGAGTTTAAGCAAATCTACTTGGGGAGGGAAAGGTGCATTGGGTATTAAGAAAGAATAATTGAATATATTGCAGGATAAAAACATTGGTGCTACTAATATCTGTGTATTGATATACATTAAGTGAATCTTGACATTTTTGTTTAATGAAAAAGAGAGTTCATGTTTTAAGAGAAAAAATGTTGTTTGACGGTCCTCTGGTTGTAATTCAGTAAAAAAAAAAATCAGAAAAATCTTTAAGATTATCAAGTCCAACTGTGAACAGAACACTGCAAGCCTTTGAAATAAAGAGTATTTTGCATATTGGTGAAAAATAGTAGCTTTTTTTTTTTTTTTCAGTAGGGATATACAAAGAGAATAATTTTGGAGGAAGAAGAGGAAACAAACAGAAAAACCCCAATCACATCCCACATCCCCCCCAGATGATAATAATAAAAAAAATTACAATGCTGTGCATAGTAGAAATAAATGTAATTTAACTTGTAATAATTAATTTAATTATTTCTGTGTGTACTTTTCTATCTGTTCTTATTTAAAATACGAGGCACAAATTGTATTGTATTTTTTTTTCAGCCTCTGAGCTGCCGCTTCTAAAACAATCCAGGTGGGTGGTAGCCTGAAATAACCACAATATCATAACTGCTCACACCCTTGCCTTATTCAGCGGCATGTGATGTGTTTTGTGTGCCTGGTGTAAGTTACTCATTGCTTTTGCAGCTCCTGCCCTCATCCCTCATGGCAGCAGCAGTGGAGTAGGGCTTGGGGAAGGTGTTCCTCGCTGTTGTGCACTTCTCTTGTGGCCAAAGGTACCAGAGTGCAGTCACCAGTGCCAGCCCCACCAGCAGTCCCCAAACTGGAGCCCTGCCCACACAGGTTTACATTATCAGGGAAAAGCTTGTCAGCCTCTTGCTTCTGCTTATTTCTGGGCACTTTGTAACTTATTAAATTTATCTTTGCTAAATTTCAAGTTTATCTATGCAAGTAAGCTGTCCTGACTGCCCTGTCATTTGCCTTCCTTCTTTCCTGTGATAATAATAATAATAATGCAAAATAACTTAATTAAACACTTTCGGAGCACTGAACAGATTATATTTAACTAAAGAGGTAGTAAGAAAAGGGGATGAATTACTAAAAGTAAAAAAAAGTAAAGCTAACTATAGGTCATCTGTTTCTTTCCCCTTGTGTTATTTTGTAAGTCCTTGTCCAATGTGAAATCTTGTGAGTAGCCATGCTCCCAACTGTACCATGTTCAAGAGAGATTTATTTTCCTTTCATCAAAGTTTCCTAATATTTATTTAGAGTATGTTGTAGGCTGTGCAGCAAGACTGGAAGCACCCAAGGCAAAGAGAGGATGTTTGAGTAGGTGATGCTGCAGGTCACTTCATTTTCCCTCTGTTTCACATAATTCAGAGAATGCCATAAACTTGACTTTAATCCATGCAGCATGGCTGTGCTGTTCTCCCTATAAACTGTCCCCTTCTTGCTGCTCTCTCCCCTCCTGATGGTTTGAGATTGACTGCTTCTAGAGAAATTTTGAGAAATACATATTTCAGTGCACATCAGTTGTGCAAGTTGTGTATAAATTGAAGATCTGTAAGTTTGAACTGTAATAAAATCTCCTCAAGCTTGTGGTGTCATTTCAACAGATGGGGCAGGGGGCATGTTGGTAATCTTTTCCATCTTAGTACTGGAGGCTTAAGCTGCAGCTGCAGACTAAGTCCTTTTTGAAAATTCAGTGAGGTCAGTGGAAATGAAATATGGCAGAAGTTGCCTCTGGGGTTGCCCATAAACCCAGGATGACACTGGCCCAAGGACCTGCTGCTCTGTGCTGTCCCTTCATCAGTCCTGGAGCTTCCTGCCAGGAGCAGGCTGCAGCAGGGCAGGTCTGCTTCTGCAGGGCACTCGTAAGCAAAACAAAAACATTCCCAGCTGGCGTTCTAGGACCGATTTTATGAACTTGCTAATGTAAGGATGGGCAGAACAAAGGGATAGCCACGATAAGTACCCGAGTTATTAATCATGGAGCAGAGGGACTGCAGTAAGTGCTTGTGTCACTTAGCTTATGTTCCCTCTCTGGTGGGTAATAACAGTATAATATATGGATGCAGTTGAGTATCTGTGCCACTGCGTTTTTTAGTTTTATTTATATTTTTATGAGAATTCCCTTGCCATCTGTGTGGGATATCACCACTTCACCAGTTTGTCAGGAACCAATTATTTCCACAGAATCACAAAATAGTCTGAGTTGGAAGGGACCTAGAAAGATCATCAAACCCAGTTCTTAAGCAGATAGTCCATACAGGGATTGAACCCACAGCCTTGGTTGTGTTAGCACCATGCTCTGACCAACTCAGCTAAGCCCAGGGTCCTTTCATTGTGTTTAAAGCATTTGAGGAGTAACCACCTGCCTACAGCACTTCTCAGATTATGAGTAGTGATCTAATGAGTGATGATAGCTCAGGGGGTTCTGAATTCTTTTTTTTGTTTGTTTATATTGACTCTACTACTGGCTCTGACATAAATGAAAGCTACAATCTGATTCTTTGCTTACATTAATGTAGGTGAGTGATCTCCAAATTGCAAAATATATTTCTGAGGAGTTTCAGTTCATAATTGCAGACATTTTTTTTCTAGGACATTTTTTTACTAAAATCTCAAAACCATGAAACACTGACTTCTATATTAAAGCAGTATACAGATAGTGGCTATGCATTCCTTACAGTTAAACCCTCTGGCTGCCTCCTTAATATTAATTCATCTGAGTTTTCCAGACTGACTTTTTAAATGTAGGATGTATTGTGATTGCATTAAGCTTTCAAGACTCAGTATAACTCTGCAGTTGCACATAGTGTTGACAGATCCTGGTCCCTGAAGATTCTCCTTTAAAAAGAAATAAATAATTTAATCTCTATGAAAATGTCTTCAGGTGAAATCTGGCAAATAATGTGGATGGGGCTCTTGGACAGAAACCACTGCTGACAGGAAAGTGTTGTTCTATCACCCAGAGAGATGGGAGGAGTATGAGACTTGCTTGCACGGTAATTATTGTTCATTATCATGATGAAGTACCAAAGTGTCAGATGTATTAGAAAGGTTCTTTCTAGTAAATCTCTCTCACATGTATTAAAAATACCTGTGATACTGCTTTGGGCATTTCTCCTTAGTAGTTCCTCAGAACAGTGGAGGTAATAGCCCTTTGACAATATTGGGATAGACACAATTTTTACATGTTTCATATTTGTAATAGAAAGTGTAGTGCAAATCAGCAGATAGGCAGAATGGGACAGTGTTGAGAATGCTTAAATCACCAGAATTTTTATGAAACAGCATGATGAAGTATATTAGAATAAGATGTACAGCAGCTGCATCTTACACCTAAGAAGATGTTTTCCTTTCTCATGTTTGTCACATCTCTGATACTTTTTCTTACTTGTTGGTCTCCAGGTCTCATGCAGTATCTGTAACCTTGATCAGATTTGTCTTGAGCTCAAGTTTGTGCATTTAATTTAGTTCCCTGCACCTTTTGTGTGCTGCACTGTCTTTATTACTCTCCCTCTGTGATTCTAACAGGACATATTAACATTGATTGAAGTCTCCAGCAGCTTGTTCTATGTACTTCACAGGCATTTAGTCCTGTATTCACTTTCAATGTGACAATTAAAATCACTTTAGTTCATGTCACTGAAATTAATTGCTGGCATTGCAGGTGATTGGGAATTCAGTTGGCTCAGGACTGCTATGCTTGGTAGGTTTCATGTCATCATACTTGTGATGGCCTAAAAAGTGAGTAAAGGAGAGTGAAAAATCTCCATGAAGTGATTTGAAGGTTTCTGACTCTAAAAAACTGTAAGCAGATTATGTATTCCTTCTAATGTGAAATGCACTTTGAAGTATAAACTGTCCAGGGGAATATTTAGCAGAAACACATTTTTGCCTCACCTCTTAAATATCTACTGAAAATACATATGTAAAGTAATAGGGGCTTAATAGTTGATTGATAAATTGATTTTCCAGCTGCTGGATTCATAAGGAAAAATGTTGACTTTGATATGATGGTATATAACTCAGGATCCACAGCAGCACAGATTTAACTTAGCAGCAGCTGTCAGAGAGGGAAGTGGAATTTCTTTTGATGCCATAGGGATGTGGTAGTCTTCAGCACAGACTGCATTTTATAGCAATAGTTTTTGTTTAGTAATTGGATATGGCAGAAGAACAGAGAAATCTCTTAACTGTAATATTTTGAATACTGGTGATGATTTAATACAACCCATAAAAAATTGAAAGAGATATACAAAATAGGGATGATCCTTTTTACTCCTTTAATTTTCATGTCACTCCTAAAATCTTAGAGACTTTTTTCTTTCATTCTTTCAGTTAGCTTTTAGAGTCTGATTTTGCTGTTGTTCTCCACAATGGACACATGTTAGGAAACGTTTCAGGTTGCTGTTCTCACCTGTCAGTAGGAATAAGATGACATACAGAAAGATTAGCATTGCTTTTAAAGCTCATTGGTTACAGTTTGGAGAAAAACATGTACCAAATAGAAACCTCGGAATATTTGCAAGGCCATCTTTCTGAGAAGACATTTTTAAGATCAGGGCTTTTGCAAAGATGAAACCTATTGTTCTTTTATAAAACCTGCTTTTCACTCACCTACATTTTATGTTTTTTTTTTTTTTTAATTTTCCTCTACTGCTATTTGCTAATTATCTTGTCTTCCTGTGATTGTGTTCTCACATTCTCATGTATATTGATCTTTACATCAAAGGGCATCTCAAAGTAAATATTTAGCAATGTGTTAATGAAAAAAAAAATGCACACCCAAAAAAAAATCATAAAAGCAAACAAGCAAAAATAAACAAAAAAAAAAAACAACAAACCCACAAGCAAACAAAACCAAAATAACCACCAGCACCCTCCCCAAACAATGTCACATAGACCCAAGTTTTACAATTTTTCATGTGTCATTGAGTATCTTTCCATCTTGCCACTGAGTGCATCTGTGTTTCTGATAACTGAATTACTTTCCTTCTTTACCTGAACTGGACAATGTATTTTCTGGAAGGTCTCTTTAGATCTGCCTTGAACCTTATGTCACCCCATTTGCATCTGTCAGCATCTTCCCAGGCACAGCCAAGTGCCAGAAGCCTGTATTTACCCCTCTCCTGAAGGGGAACACCCTTAAAACATAAACATAACTGGTCACTCCATCATTCTCTTTGGGCTTCCCAAGAAACTTTAGCATGATTCTTACAGAAAATGTTTTGGAGGTGGGTTTAGACCAATGGTCATCATTAGCAATAATGATTTGTATGTTCCCACCTTGCTCTGATTTTGATTTGCATCCTGTATCCTCTACAGGTAATCATAAACATCATTTAGGACGGGCAGCATCTTTTTTCTGGAACTCATGGACAGCACCGGGGCTTTGTTCCTGCACATCTTGGTGCCAAACCTTCCACTACACCTTGATGTGATTCACAGATCAAAACTGGAGAACCCCACCCCTCCTTTTCAAGCATGAGGAAACATTTTGGTGCATGAGGAATAGAAGTCCTACATTTCCCTTGTCCAGCCTCTGTATATACTTGTCCCAAGGTAGTCTAAGTGCAAGCTTATGTGGCCCTCAGTTGGTCCTGGGGCATCCAATGCCCTTTGGAAATCCAACCTTGAAGCTGGGAAGTGTTACCACACTTGAGCAGAAGGCTGGTGTCTGAAACAGTCCCTTACCAGAAAAAAAAGGTTTTGTTTTGCAGCACCTGTTGCTATTTCAATCTTCATACCTAATTTCTGCTCATTAACTGCTCTTTCTGTCTTAGCTTATTTTCAGATGACTGAAGAAATAATATTTCCTATGCCACAGTGGAGTTATCACACTTCACTGGAGGTTTATTTTTGAAGTGCCATGCTGTAACTGTTGCCAATTTTTATTTTTTGTTTAGTTTCCTTGTCCCTTGAGTTTAGCATTCATTGATAGAAAATATGGATACTCCAATACCTGTATTTATACTTATATTGATTATTATTTTTTAATGTGTTGCACAATAAATTTTGCTAGTTTGTGATGCTAAGATGCTGAACAAAGGATTTCAGTGACAGTCTGAGATGGTAAAACGTTTTGACATAAAATTCAGGAGTAAATTTGACAAAGGATTGGCAAGATCTGAAGAATGACCAGGGATTCATTTTTTTCTCTTTAGAAAGTTTTAGAGTTCTAGAATATTTTAATTTTGCTGCTTGCTGGATTCAGATATTGCATTGAAGACTACTCAGTAAGGCAATAAAAGAATCTTCCTAGAAAACTTAAAATAAGAGAATTGTTACAAAGTCACAATATTCAAGAGAACTACTTCTAAAGCTTTATAGACATGCTATTAGAGCTCTCAAGATGGAGTAGGGGATAGAAAAAATATAATTCTGTTTCAAACTGTGGCTTTTTTTTTTTCAAAATTCCGTTGTCCATAAATAATATGCTTGCAGAACTTTAATGTCTTCTGACTTTTTGATTTATAGTTGTAATTTGTAACCAGTTTACACTGAAAGGTTCTAGAAAATTGTTAGGGAAAAATACTTTTTTAAATACTTTTTTTTCTCCTAACCAGATAGGAAGATACTGTGCATGTAAATAACAGAAATTTCTGTTGTAGCAAAAAGAGTGCTAGTTATGTGATGTTACATGCTTTTCTCTTTCTTCTAATTTTCCTCCTAGTTTTTAGCGGGATACAAAAAATAAGTCTCCATCAATGCTTTCCAGAATCAGAGGCTTTAGGTGTTTTTTTCAGTTTTGTCAGATTTTCTTTCTTTGCAGTGTGACATCATGCTTCTTCATACAGAAAAGTGAGAAAAGAGTCTTAAATTGTTTTGACAAACATGTTGAATATTTTACCTTTTTAAATTCAAGGTAGAAAAAATTTCATTTATTGTGGGCTTTTATTTAGCTTCAATTACACTAGCCAGTTAAAATTACAGTGCTGGCAGTGGTTCAAAAATATGTCCTGAGGATATTTCACTTACAATATTTGAATAGAGTATCTTATTTCTTCTTAAGAAAACCTTAATTTCATATACCTAATGTTTTCAACTGGAAGACTAGAGCCTCTCTTTTACCTTTTGAAAACTCAGTGGCAAGGAATATTTGGTTTCGTAGAACTCTTCCGAAATGCTTAGGAAATAATGTTCTAGCAGCTTCCCTACTCTGTGACCTGGTGTACTTGCAATAGTTTATTTTGTACTATTTGACAAGTTGATGTCCAATTTTGTGACTCCAGAGACAAAAAATGTCTACTATGCGAAGTGCATGTTTTCAAAGTGCTCTGTCTAAACAAAAAATTAAAATTAAAAAAAAAAATCCAAAAGCAAAACAAACACAGCTTGCCTGTGTAGAAACTCTTTATTAGAATTATTAGAATGACTCTTTTTTCCATAGCTATTAGGACAAATATATATATACACTTTTAGAAAAAGCAAGAGATTGGTGGGATGACAACACCAAACACAACAGAAGGACACAAATCTGTTATTTTTCAAGAAAAAAATTTAGCAGAGAAAAGTCAGCAACACTATTGTTGGGTTTTTTTTTGTTGTTGTTGTTTTTGCTGTTGCATGTGTATGGTAGCTGATCTTAGTGGCAGAATATGTATTAAGATTCTCCTGCTGCTTGTCCCTGCTGTGTGACAAAAACACTCCAGGGAAAACATGCTGAAGTGCTCCTGAGAGTGGGCAGTGAGGCTCTTACAAGGTGTGAAGCATGAGGAGATGGGGGAGTTGGTGCAGCTGCTTGGATCCTTGGGAACTGTTGTGCAACTCGATGGAGGTGTGCAGGCAAGGATGTGCTTGGCACTTCCTCTGTGATGGGCACTTCATCTTTAAAGTTGTGGGGAACCCCTAATTCCTGATGAAGTCCATTAAGATAAAGAATATATTCTACTATGTAAAATAAAGGCATGCAACTTAAAAAGCAGTCAATGAGAATAGGAAGTGGTTTGACCCCATGTACACATTTTGAGCACCTATCTGAGCTGGAAACTTAAGGGTGGTTTATGATGCCTGTCTTAGCTCTAAGAGGTGGTTATGATAAATGCCCACAGGACTTCCATTTAGAAGCATCTCTGTCTTGCCAAAATCAGACTGTTCACTACAAAGTAGGAAACAAACTTCATGATCAGAACATCAGAAGGCACACAGAGGAAATCCTTCATGGCTGTCATTAGTCATACTTAGTTTTCAATATTATGAAAGCTGGTTTATGTTTTATATAGGTCTCCTGCTGAGGATGTCTTTATTTCATCAGCCAGTTTCTGCTTTTTTGCCCTTCCCTGGAGGTCTTGCACCAAAGGAAATCTGTTGATCATTGCTGGATTATATTCACGTGCTTTCCATCTTCAGAATAGCTCTTCTGTTCTTCTGTGTGTTGATTCATAATGAGTATTCCCCTCTTTTTTTTTTTTTCTTTTTAGTTTTATTTTTGTGGTGGTTTTCTTTTCCTCAGAGTCTAATTTTTTCTTATTGCAGCAGCTCTGTGTTCTGGAGAATATTCTATTCCTGGTGTTTTACTGCATGTTTGACGAAAAGATAATTCCTTTACATCTTCCACTAAATACAAATGCAGTTTTCTGTTGTCAGAGAAAAAAAATATTTTTCTATTGTTAGAAATAAGCTATTGAACTCTGACTAAAAATTTAATAATCCTTATCCACTGTATTTGATATCCACTGATCAACTCCATATTTCATTATCTCTTGTGGATAAGTATTTTATTGAAGTTACTTCATAACTTTGTTTGAACTTTCCAGAGGTTTTTGAGAACAATTAATTTTTTTTCATTTGTTTGGTTGGTTTTTTGTTTGGATTTTTTTTGTTGTTTTTTGTTTTCTTTTAGTTATTTTGGTTTATCTCATATAGTACAACACATGTGTTGGTGACGTAAAATATATGACATGTTTGTGAGACAAAATCATAGAAAACAACACTTGCATTGTTCGATGCTTCCTGAGAAAGGAGGTGTACTGTTCCATTATTGTTCCTTTGTAGGAGTAATTTGCTTTATTGCTCTTGCATTCTTTCCTGTTTCTCAAAGGGTTCCATATGGCAGCATGACAGTGGCCATACATGAGCATGTGTTTAACTGAATTGAATTCTAGCTTGGTGTTAAGATTCAAATAAATAGATCATCTTAATGGTTTTTTGCAATATATCAATTACAGTCAGTATGTGTCAATAAATCAGTCTAAGAAAGCTCCTGGAAATGAGTGGTTTACCTGTTATGTAAGAAGAAAGCTTTGCATTTTTAAAGCAATTTTCATCTCTGTTACGGAAGGGTAAGAGATGCATTATGCATGATGCTCCTTCTCATTGCAGCACAGATTTCTTTCTGACTGTCTTGCATTCACACATTGATCTCCCAAGCACCAGACCTCTCAGGCCTCATTTTCATTGTGCTTAACACAGCTTTATTTGGCATCACAGCTCCAGTTAATAGAAGTGACAAGGTAGATTTTTTTGATGTGACTGTTCGTGTTTTGAGTGCCTGAACAGATTGATTGTGGCAGGGGAGGAGTGGGGAAGTAATTTGGGTTTGTTTTGTTCAAAAGATATGGTGTCTTCCTTGCTTCTTCCTTCTGTAGTAACTCTCTATGACTGCCTCACTGCTCCAGACAGTTATAGACAGTAATCAACTCCAGCCTGAGCTTTATTAATTAGACTGTGGAGGAGATAAAAGTTAAAGACAGAGGGAATGCCTTCAGTGACAAGCTGCAGTAATAGTGAATACTGAGGGGTGGAACAGGCTCGTCTAACACGAAAAAGCATTGGGCAGACTTCTAATGCTGTTTACCTCCTCTCTAAATTTTCCTTCAGCAAAATCTGGGCAAGTGGAACAACAGGATGAGGGAATGGCTCCAGCTGAACAACTGACATGCCTCATATTTGCTCCTGTGTTCATTGCAAGTGTGGGGTTGTGGAAACCCAAAAGGGAAGGGGTAAATGTGTATGTCTCAAACACTGATAGCTGGATGGCCGTGGAGTCAACCCAGGACTGTTGGGAGCAACAGACAAGAGTTGTTGGTAATAACATGCCCCATGCATGGGGAAGAGCAGGATGCTCCTGGAGAAAGAGGTCATGTGGAGGTAGAATAGCAATTTTCTGGGACAAACATTGTTGTTCTAGTTCCTGGAGATGAGCACAACACAGTACATCACAAGAGAAGGAATGAGGTCAAGAAGTGGGTGGGGTCTGTAGGGTGATCAGGACCACCCAAGACACCCAAAGCCTCTGACCCATTTCCAGAAAGGTCTGGAAGAATGGACATGCCAACTGATTTGCATAGAAAGCAAGAAACTTTGAGGGCAGGGAAGGTCTATATATAAATATATATAAAGAGCCTCACCAAGCCTGGCTGCTCACCCTGGACATTGGCTGTACTAATGCTGGAACCAAAGACTGGTGATGTCTTTTTCTCTCTTTCTTCCTTTCTTTTTTTCCTTTACTTTCCTTCTCTCTTCATCTTGCCCCTTTATCCAAAACCGCTGCCATTCCCTTATATAGTTTGTCAGGGACTAACGTACCAATTTCCATTCCAAGTGAGTAATTTACTACTAAAACTTTGTGAGTTTTTGTGGATCCTCTGACTTTTGTTATTCTATTAACCACAAGCTTTTATGAATCTTGGGTGCTCCCTTCCCCTTAAGGGTTGAATATCACAGGAGGTTAATTTTACTTCATCTTAGGATTGTGTCTTGACTGACAATGTAGAATTATAAAATCAAAATTGAGTCCAAGCATTAACCCAGCCACCACCAAGTGTGCCAGTAAACCATAAACCCAAGAGCCACATTTGAACACTGATTCCACCACTTCCCTGGGCGCCTGTTCCAATGCCTCTGAGCACCTTTTCCATGTAGAACTTTTTCCTGATATGTTGGGGTAGGGACTATAAGGGCTTATATGCTTTAGTTGTGTCTAGGACACTGTCAGTCCTAACCTGACAGCTTTTATTAAATCCTGCCAGTAGGTACTTGAATTATTATTCTGTTGAATTCTGTGTGTTTTACATAAATTATAAAAAGTAGCACTTAAGGTTTTGGGGTTTTTTTTTTTTTTTGCTATTTCATGGAGTTTTTTAACCAAAGGCAATGTTTTTGTGTAAAAAAATTCCTTTAATTTGTATTTTCTCCACTTGTACTTAAAAATGAGAAATTGCAATGAGGCACTGCAGGATCTGAATAAGGGTGTAATAATTTACACGTATGTTAAGCACAGTCATTAGTATAGTGCCTAGCAACACAGCAGGCATGACTTATTACACAATATAGTGTTTGCTTATTGCCTAAATGGAAGGCAATGCAGTTGTAACTGATTACATGTTACAGAGCTCAGTTGCAATAGTCAATTTCCCCACTGTTTCTCGTACATTTTGCGGGAAAACACTGTGATAGTGTTATGAATCAATTACGAAGCACTCATTAGGAGGAAATGCATATTGAATATATTAATCACTTCAATAATAAATTGCATAACTGCACAATAAAAGCACTCATATTCTATTGGTAAATAGCTTATCATAGTCTAAGATTCTTTTTGTCTTTATTACTTAATTAAACCCATAAATAGGAGCACAAGGTGTTGAGGAAAGGCCTTACAGGAGCTCAAGCTTGACAAAAGAACACAAAGCTGGGAGGAGTGGCTGATACATCAGAGCTGTGCAGCTCCTCAGAAGGACCTTGGTGTTTTGGAAACACAGGCAGAGAAGACTTGGCTGAAACTCATTGAAGGCAAATGCTTTGGGGTTCTGCAACTGGGGAAGAGCAATGCCATGCTCTGGGGAGAAGGACTCAATGGTCTGGGGGGTAACAAGTTGACCAGCAGTGCCATTTGTGGCCAAGAGGGCCAGTGGGGTCCTGGGTGCATTTGGAAGAGCACTGCCAGCAGGCAATGGAGGTGATCTGTGCCTCCAGTAAGATGTGGTAAGGCCAGATCTGAAGTGCTGTGTCCAGTTCAGGAATGACATAGAGCTTCTGGAAAGGGTCCAGTGGAGGGTGACAAAGATGATGGAGGGACTGGAGCAGCTGAGGGAGGAAAGGCTGAGGGAGCTGGGGCTGTCCAGCCTCGAGAAGAGAGGGCAGAGAGGGGCCTCATCCCTGTCTGTCAGTGTCTGCAGGGAGGGTCAGGGGATGGACCAGCCTCTGCTCCATGGTCCCAGCAATGGGACAGGAGGAATGAGCAGGAACTGATGGCCAGGAAGTTCCACCTGAACATGAGGAAGAATTTCTTTCCTGTGCGGTGACCGAGCACTGAACTGACTGTCCAGAGAGGGTGTGGAGCCTCCCTCACTGGAGATATTCCAGAACTGACTGGAACAATCCTGTGCCATATGCTCTGGGGTGACTTTGCTTGAGCAGGGAGGTTGAACCAAATGACCCATCAGGATCCCTTTGAACCTGTCCCATTCTGTGAATCTGTGAAAATCATGGGACTAAAAAATCACATCAGCCTGGGAACCAGAAACTACAGGTTGAAAAACAGAGATGTAGCAGGGACCAAGAAGCTAAAATCCATCCATGATCCCTAATAAATATCACCTGAGGGGAAGGTGGGCTGTGTGGGCTGGGTCCTGGGTGGGGGATGTCAGTGGGAGTGCAGGGCTGCGTACAATGGTGGGTGTTGCCCCCTAGGGCCCCACAGCCTCCCAGGACGACCCCCTGGCCAAGGGGAGCTTTGCTGAGGGGATGGATTTTAAATGGTTCTTCACTGTGGTGTGGAGATGTAGCACTGTTAGTATTTCAGCTGTGCCATGTCCATTTGAAGGATGGGTGATTCAGAGTCTGCCTGTGCCACTCCTCCACCTTACAAACAAAATCAAAACATTCTGTTCTTTTTTCAACCTGTTCATTCTTTTTTACATATTTTGAAACACAATCACTGTAATGAGTGGAAGTATTTTACAGTATTGTCCAGTATGTATTCAAAAATTACCTTCTACTTGTATTTTCTTCTTTATATTAGTGACTGAAAACTTTAGACACAATTTAGAAAATGCATAAAAAGCTATTCTCTAAGAATGCTTTAAATTTAGGAAAGCATGTATTTAATCAAAATGTTTAGTATGTTTGAGCATTATGGACTTGGAGAAATAAAGCTAATAGCTTTCTCATTTAAAAATATACAAAAGAAACAAAATCTGTGAATGATATTTAACAAAATGTTACCCAATTGACATAGAAAATGGGGAAGCAATCACTTGGGAAATGTCATATGGCACGGCACTAATGCACCTTTATATTTTACTGTATATACTATCAAAATAATAATTTCACAGCCTGATGTCCATGACATTTCAAGGTCCTTGAATAAATTTCTTGAATATTTAAAACCAGTAACACATGCTTATTGCCTTTTTCATATTCTTCTATTCCTCCCTCTCAGAATAAAGGGAAAATGAATTATTTTCTCAGTTCAACAGTTTTTGTGTTGTCTCTGACAGTAAGGCTGATAATAAGTTGTACAAATTACATGGAAGTATAAAATATGTCTTGCAAAGTGCATGATTTAATGCACATCTCATTTTGGGATAGGTAGGGATGTATCAGGCTGTGGATAACTCACTGAATCCAGCAAGATAACTTGAATCTGCAATTCAGTAATGTAAATGAAGCTTTGAAGAACTTGAATATCTTCAGAATGACACAAAAAGAAAGAGCAATCTGGAACATGTAACATTTACTGTGTACCTGTTAACGTCTCCTCAGGAAATAGAGAATATTATCCCCTAATGTGTCTCATCTGTGCTGGGTTCTGTGGGTTTGTAGAGCTTCCTTGAGCAGAGACAGCCACTCAATCCCAGTTTGGCCAGAGAGTGCTCATGCCAGAGGGTGGCTGTGGTGATGTGCTGCTGCTGTGACTTGCTGTCATTGTGATGGAGCTCAGGCTGACCCTGGTGGTGTCCTCTGAGGGTCTGGGGGTGCCACCCTGCAGGTGGAGGTGGCTGGATGGTCCTTTGTCCCTCCCAGACAACACAGGTTCCAGAGAACAGAGTGGGGTGGGATTTGTCTGGCTCCTTCCAGATTTAGAGAAATAAACACTTGGGGAGAGCCCAGAATGTTTCAGTGGCCCTTTAGGAGCATTTCTAGTGGCAGCAGCTTTGGCCACCTTTTTGTCACAGCAGGAAGAATAAGTTGTGAATGTTGCTGTGGTGGGTACACACCCAAGGCCTGTGGTCCTTTGAAGAGCTTGGCTTGATTTAGTGGAAGCTGGATGGACCAAAGCTCTTGAGCACAATTAAAGCATTTAATGCCTGTCATGAAGTCATTTCTGTATATTAAGTGGGTTTCAGTTGTAGCAGGTATGCCTGAGACTGCTGAAATCTGTGGTACAAAGGATTCAAGCTATGCTTAATTTGGATTTTTTAAAAAAGGCTTATACTTAATATTTATATTCATAAACAGCAAAGTTTGTCATTGTTGGGACCCTTTTTTTTAATGTGTGCTTTACTTGAAGTATACTTTTTAAATCAAAATTTTACCAAAGGGCAGTGGATGGTTGATGGCGTCCTTTCTCACAGCATTTCTTAAAGTAGAGAGGCAAACTTCTAAGTTCTTATGGACATGTGAAAAAATATTATTTCACTCATTTATAAGGAGTGACATGACATTTCATTAAAATTGCTGGATATAAGAATCTCTGTTGAAATTCAGTGGTTTATCTAGGGTGCCATAAACATGAAACTGCTATACATGACACTTACAAGCTTTCAGCAATAAACAGTGAAGAACTCTGAGAACAGAGGAACAGAGGCTGCCTAGAGCCTCTTTATGTGCAGAACATTTCATTTAAGAGGTTGTTACAATTATCCACCCTTGTACCGTTTGCAGTATTTACTCATGTGCATCATTTCTATGTGCTTTTTTCATGTCAATTAATGCTTTTCCAAGAGACCTGTACTTGAAAATACAGATAGCTCAGGAATTCTTCAGGGTCTTACAGGAAACTTCTACTCCTGGGTCTTACTGTCTGCCCCATGACCTACAGTTGGATGCAATCATGCTGAAAATGTTTAATGTGTGAGGATTCACAAAACTTTTCTTCAACTCTCCACTTTCCCGATGTGCCCATATACATCAGAGCCACAGACCATGTGTGAATGCCCAAAAATACACTTCTGAATCAGAAAATGATAATTTCCACTACTTCAGGAGGAATGAAAAGTTCTTCTGAAAGCCAAACTATATATGAAGTAGGAAGGAGAAAAAGTTTCAATTCAGAGATTAAGTTCTTAGAAAAGCATTTCTTAATATGTAAAATATGGTACAAATTCTGTAGCTATCTGTACTGTCTTCTTTAAAAGCTTCAAAAATGCAACAGCATTTTAGATATATGTGGTTTTATAATTAATTTCAGCCTTTGATGGGTGAAGTGGGATTTCCTGGATAGTAAAATACAAAAAAGCTTGTCTATACTTTTGTTTTAATCCAAGCAGTTTCACATTATTAAGGTGAAATCCTACTGTTTTTATCTAGAAAACAAAAAGCACAGTTAATATTGATTCATTTTCTCTTGCAAATGTTACACATGTTTAATTGATGCTACTTTATAAACCACATGACCTATATATGCCAGTAATTTGGTTTTGTTCATGAATAAATAGGGGAGAACAAACAATCTTTTTAGGCCTGCCTACAAAAAACCAAAACCAAACCCCACATCCAACAAAGGCATTATATATGAGTCTTGCTGGAATTGTTCTCTTGGATTTCCAGGGAAAGGAATCCCTTTTGTAAGAATGGTTGTGGGGAAAAGTGGTCTCTTCTTCTGTGATGATGTCAGCAGACAATATAAGTACTGAAATCCCAGGTTCTGAAAATTTAAACTGAATTATTTTCAAGTATAATGTTATGTTTCTTTAGGTATTTTTCTATATTGGCAAAAAAATTTGTTAAGAAATAGCCAAATATACTGTTGGTGATTTTTTTGTTTATTTTACTTTGCTTACTGATGAGACTTTTCAAATTATTCTTTATATTATTTAAGTGGCATTTATTTGCATATTTGAGCTGATGCTTTATGATGTTAGAGGATATATTTGAGAAAGGAATAGAAATATTGCATTCAGAGGTGTTGCTGCTGAAACAAGCTGGATTTGAATACTGCCCCCAAACTTCATCTAAGCAAAGTTGAGAGAAGTTGATTTAGCATGGTCCATGAAAATCCTAGGTAATGTAAGTGTACAGGGACCACTGTTTGAAATATAAACAAATGCCTGGTGTAAAATTGACTGCACAGGAGTGAGTCATTAACCTTGAGAGTAAAACCTGTAAACTTGGATGGAAGTAAGAAGGGCTAAGAAGTATCACAGGGCGAGGAGGATGAGTGCTGCAAGGGTATCCTGCTGCCAAAGGTATATGGCAGACAAATATACTGACATCAGCTATATATCCTGCATAAATTGCTGTTAAGTGCAAAAACTACTTTTGGGGAGCCACTAAAGAGACATTTGAAATGGGTATGGGACAAGCCAAGATGTAGAATATTTGAAGTGGCAATTATTAAGTCTGAAATATGGAGGTAGGTGAATGCCCTAATTAGCAGGAGTTGCATGCACATAAGATACTGTTTTATGCACACTAGGAAATGAACCGTGTATATTATTATCTAATAATGTCCCATTTTTATTGAATGCGAAATGTATTATGATAACTGGAGCAAGTTGTTGAATAGATAACATTTCCTGAAAAAGTATAATGGCATTGGTAGGTGGGGACAGAGATTGGGCTGACATAATCATTCTACACAGGGCTTTGCAGGATACAGTCACACCTAATAGCTACTCCTTTTCAGAAAAAAAAAAAAACAAAAAACCAAAACAAACTAAACAAACAAAACACCCACAACAAAGCTCCCCCAAACCACATACAAATTGGAAATACTCCAATGTATTTATTAGAATTTTGGTGCATAAAATTAGAGATTCCTTCTGCTGTAAAATTGGACTCTGCAGGGTATTCTGTCACTTTTTTATTTAGTCACATTATTTTTCCCCTGGTCCTTGTGGGTGGAAGAAGGTTTGTGAGCCCTGTGGTGCTCCTTGGTACATGCTACATTCAGATGGTGGGAACAGCACCTCTGCTCCAAGTCCTGGGAAGAAATTATTAATTATTCCTCTACCTTTGGACAAGGGTGGGGTCCGCACCGTCCATAAATGAAATTTGTTTCAGAATAAGGCCTTGTGCTTTTTCGGTTGAAGAGAAGAGATGGAAAGGATGTGGTTGTTGTTTTTTTTTTTTTTTTTCTTAAGTAACAGCATGATGAAAACACTTGTGTAAATGGGATCTTGATGGATTTAAAAAATAAAAAAGACTATTTCATAGTAACAAAATAATATAAATGGATCTACAAAGAAGTGCTTATTTATTTCAGAGTCATATCCTCTCTCAATAAATATCAGAACAGCTCTCAGATATGGGAACTTGAGCAAAAAAATAAAACCATTGACAAAATGCCCTTGAGCTCAATTACCTTACAGGATAAAAATCTTGAGTTGACTCTTTTTATAGGCTAAAAGTATAGAAAAACACAGTGGTATAGAGCTGTTAAAATAACTTCAATTAGTTTTTATTTTCTTTTATTCAAACTGCCAGGTCAGTATTCACCTCTCCAGGAAAAAAAAAATGTGAGGGGTCTCTCAGTTGCCTGAATTTGTTTAGGGAAATTGTGGCAATTAGGAAGCCAGATGGAGATGGTAAAAGTGGTACCTTGACTATGTTGGAGTTGGCAGGGGAAGTTTGAACTCATGGGATTCAACCTAAAGGTTCTGTATGGATTCCTACACAATATTTTCTCAGCTGAATTAAACAGAAGCCAAAAGATAACAGGAAGCAAGTTTAAAGAAAAAAAAAAAAAAAAAAAAAAAAAAAAAAAAAAAGAAGAAAAGAAGGTAGCTAGGCAGTAACAGGAAATTTGTAAGGAGCAATCAATTAGGGACATTTATGAGAACAAATGTCTTAACCTAGGTTTCAGGATTTGCTTCATTTTGATACACTGAAAAGTGGTGAGTGGTGGTGAATATTTGTCTAGATCAAGGATATTATAGATAATTATTTCATGTTAATTCTTCAAACAAAATGTAGCATCTCATTAATTCTTACTGTGCCTGATGGTCTGAATTATGTCTGGTTTAGATACAGATCAAATAGTTTCTTTGGTAGTATCTGTTCTGGATTTTCCTGCAGATGCATGCTAAAAAAGATTAATTAACAAAACCAACAGGAGGGCAAGGGAAACACCAGAGCATGGAATTTTGATGAGTATTTCTGTCATTTCTCAAGAATAGTTTTTGACTGCAACAGAGTTTGACTATGCAGCAAATAATTACTGAGTGAAGCGTTATATTTGTCATAGTTATTATTATGCAAGAGCAGCTATAAAAATATTATCTGCTGAACCATCTCTTTTGTGAGTACAGTATAGAAAGCCTGTGATTTATCTGCAAGTACATGATATGTGTTTAAAATTTGTATGCATATATGTGTATATTAATTTAAAAGTACTACAGAGGCCAATTATTTCTAACATCTTGATTTCATGGTCCCTATAATTTGTTATTTGTCAGAATAATGGAGGAAAAGAACGATGAGAAAGAAAACTAAAGATTGCATTGCTTTTAGCTTAGCTGTAATTTCAGGAAGACCTTATGCAGTGTGTAAACAAAAAAATAAAAGCAAAAAAGCAAAATACATTCTAAAAAGGAGTTGTGTCATAGTGGTAAGTGGAATCAAAGCATATAGTGAGAAGAAAAAAAAAAGTTTTGATATGACTTGGTTCACATTAATAATTGATGAAGACTGCATAAATTGATTTTATTAACTCTATTTACTTTGATGTATAATTCATGATTTAAAAAATACAAAATGCCCAAGAAAGCTTCTTTAAAGGATATTAAAATACTTTTTGAATGCTTTATGTTTGGAGATTACGTTTATTGTTATGATTAGAGATCTGAACAGCTGCCTAATTTTGAACTCAAGTACAAAGAAAATGAATGGGATAATCAGGAAAATCTGAAGTATCCTCTTCCCTTTTTACATTCCTCATTTAAAACCAAAATACACATTACAGAAAACATCTATGCTGTAAACTGGCCTATAACTGCTTTATCATGTGTAATTGCTTGATTTGTTTTCATTTAAGAGTAAAAACGTGGGAGTCTGCTGTGGATCAGAACAACTTGACAGAACCTGACATGAGACCACTGTGATTTTGAGAGCTGCATATGACTACTTACATACAGACATTTTTTTTTTATTCTGCTGTAGATATTAGATTTTTTTTCTTTAATGATGTACTTGACTTAGTGAAAATAAAGTTTTAACTGCTTCAATAAACCTGTTTTTTTTTTCTTTTGCACAAAAAGATGTACAAAGTATGAAATCAGACACAGTCCCAAAGCAGTTACAATATTCTGGCTGTCAAGCAACAGGTAAAAAGTGATCAGGTCACTTTAGTGGTTTTTTTAGACAATATACCTTCATTTAGTATGTTTTCTTCATGGAATTAAAAAATTTAGTCTGATACTTGCTTGGCACATGTGGAAATACCGATTTACTTTTTTTTTTTTTTTTAATTATTCCATTTTGGCATTTATGCTCAAGTCAGTCATCAGATTAATACACTGTTAATTACTAGTGGAACTACCCAAGGTTTGTTTTGGTTTCCTACTACTACTAATATCATCAGAGATCAGAAGGTAGTACCATGCAATAGGAAAATTGTAAGCAAAACTTTATGGTGAGGATGCACGTTATTTAGAATAGGAGGTAAATTTGAGAGGACCAAAACCACTTCTGTAACCTGGCATTTGCTTGCAGCCACCTCAGCCTATGGTCCCAGCTGTGGAAGGGGTCCCCCTTGGCAGTGCTCCAGAGACATCTGTGATTTGGGGAGGAGCAAAAGTTGGAGTGCACACATGGCATAGGTAGGAAATGACAGGAACAGAGTTTTGGGGCCAAGAATTTGGACCTTGTGGTTTACTTTCACCAGTTCAAGAGCACACAAGTAGCTGCTTCTGCCTCTTTTTTAATTTACATGTCTTATAGCAACTCAATGAGAATGGAAATATAGCCTCTATTTGAATGTTCCTTTTTTATTGCACAGGAATTACGCTGCCATTAGGGATAGAAGTGTCCTCTTCTATCCTTATGAACTTGGGCAATCATCATGTGCTCTATTTAAGGTTTTTCTAATGCCTTAAGTGGTCCCATAGAGCAGGCAGAAGGGATGGGTGGCCCCAATCTTGCTTGTTATGCTCTAGAAGTAATATCTCCACTTTGAACCAGAAAGAGAGAAATTCAAACTGCTTTTAGTAGCTTTTCTGTAATTAGATACTGATAGCAATAGCTGAGAAAGTGCTGTATGTTTTCTGTGTGTATGGTTGCAGGAGACTGCTGCTGGTCTGTAGATTAAGATGGACTGTAGATTAAGAATGTGTTACAGCCTGAACAGTCATAGCAGAGACCTTGGAAGCACAGAGAAAGAAACAAGAGAGGACCATGTATTGATCAGGATGAATGCAACCCAGAGAGACACATAGCTGAGAGAATTACAAAACCAATATACAAAGTTTAATTGTGCTGATGAAACCATCGGTGTGCTGTCTTGGAGGGGTCTGTCTTGAAAAGTGGTGAGAATTGCAGGAATCCCTTATTGGAGGGAATTCTATATCGTTATTGATAATAAAGAGAGAATGGACCTTTCCATTTAGTTATTTGCCAATTACTGCTTGGAGCCATGATTTAAATGTGGGTGGCCATTTGTATCAACTGCTGAAAACTGTTCCTAACTAATAACACAGATGAAATTGTCTTTAGATTTTACTTGTAAGCCTGTAAGAAAAAAAAAAAAAAACAACAAAAAAAACCCCACTGCTGCTGTGTTGGAATAGTGTATCCTGTATCTTGTTCATAAAGGTGCATGCATAGGTATTGTCTACTCTCATTAAAAGCCACAGTAATTTAATATCTAGTCTAAGGTTTTGCTAATAATGTTAAATTGGTCTGGTATCCCACTGCTAAATCTGGATGCAACATCTCATCGAAGTAAAGTCTATTTATGTATCATCAAAAAGGTCCTTTGTGTGTTAATTATTTCACAGTTTCTTTTGTGAATGTCTTCTCTCTGAACAACCTGCCAGAAGTATACTTGTGATAAATATCCATTTTCCCTGACTGAGGCTACTAGCAAAAATACCAAGGTTTTACTGTAATTAGTTCTCTTTCAGATCTCTGTATAACCTTTTGATTACATTTCTTATTTCTTTTTGGTACAGATAATTAATACTATATCCTGTAATATGATTTCCTATAAAAACAGACTGTATGTGTTCTTTTTATTTAAGAGTGCAGCCTACCACACTAATTGAATTTAATAGACTGGAGGATTAAAAGGAGTGCTTTGTCTTGATTACAATTGAGTGTTGCTTTCAGAGTTTCAAGGTATGAGTTCCTCGCCAGGAATGTGCTTTTATTCAGCCTGTAAGCCTGGATGGACTCTGGGGAATCTCAGCTTAAGTGTCTGGGGTGGTTGGTTGGATCTGAACTTGGCATCCTTTTCCCCCTTTCCTCCTCATGCAATAGAGGAAATGAGCTCCCAGAATGGGTGGGACTCTCATGGAAAGTATCTCCTTCTCTCTCAAGATGTTTTCCCAGCAGCCAAAGTTTTGTTGTGTTTTTCCTCATAATCCAAGCAACTCCTCTGTCTTTCTGTCATGCATGCTTGGCCCATGAGCTCTTCAGTTGTTGAATTTCTCCAACTACTTTGCCTCTAATTCCTTCATCTTTAGGAATGACATTTGGTGGAATCTAGTCCGTGGAGCAGTTGTCTTCATGAGTGGAGTATTTCAAGTGTAAGATGATATGCAGACTGTCTCAAGGATTAGAATGAAGACTAGCATAGTCATTTGTCTGACAAAACCAACTCCTATATAAATCTGGTAACTCTACTTGGCTTTTCAGATAAGTTCAGTTCAGCTTTTGGCTTGACCTCCTTTGATTTCTCTTGATTTTTCCCATACTTTTTAATAATTTAAACAATAAAAAATAATTAATTTACTTTCTCTATCACTTTTTTCCATTTCTGTTACTAGAAAGAGTCCCAATTCTGGTGTAACATCTGAATTTCAAACTGATTCTCAGCTTGCCATCCACTGGTAAATTATTACATACAGTCTGATTCTCTCAACTTGTATCTGATTTCATTTAATTACCGATTTTAAATGGATTGATAATAATGCAAAATAACTGTTTTGGTATGTAGATGATTATTATTTCTACTGTATCGGGCACAATACTGACAAAAACTCAGCCTCCAGGTAACTATTAAAACAGAATTTGAGATTTGTCCTACCATTGATTCAGGCATGAAACAAGAAAACAGAGTGAAAGGCACTGCAGAGTTGTGTAGTGGCAAACAAAATTCACAGCATATTGAAACATTACAAAGCTTTTTGGTTCACAGACTGCTCATGGTTATCTGCTATATTACATAACTTTAATCTGAGCTGCTTTAGAAAGCAAAAAGGCTCTTTTTTGTGTGGCATTAAGCTGTCTGAGTACAGAGGCTGACATTTGAAAGTAAATGGTAAGTTTGAGTGTCTCAGAAGTCGGTTTAAGATGGTTTAAAGACTTTAAGTTAAGCGCCTGCCATGTGGAGAGTCGTCTGTCTGAGGCCACTAAACTTGGACATCCAAAATCATTATCTGTTTCTGAAAAGTTTGCTCACACAATACCTGCATGGCTTATTTTCCAGGTGTCCCCTGTTTTAAGCTATTTATAGGCCAGGAGGACAAGATGTCTACATGGAACAAACAAGTGCTGGAAGGCAGCATGGCACACCACAGGGTTTGAATGAGTTGCCTGATCGTCCCCAAATTGCTACAAGCATAGCAAAGAGCTTGCTTCACTTCTAGTTCAGTGTTTTCATACAATGGGTGGCAACACAGATCACAAAGATTTGTTCATGGCCTTTTTCAGGGATTCTATTTTTGTATGTGATGGTTTTCATAATGTTTTGGGTTGATGCATAAATGTGTACTTATCAGGAAGAATTACTGGACTAGGAATTACTTGTTAGATTTTGGCCTCAGAGAAGAGGGACAGGAAGTCTCAAGTGCTTCTATTTTGATCTTTGCAGAAATGCCAAATGTGGAGAAATCATAGCAAGCAGTGAATAGGGGAACACAGAAGCTAAGAACACCAGGGAACCAGGGAAAAGTCTATACGGGAATTCAGGCTTAGATCAAATCAGGTTTGCCATTTGATACAGCTTGCTGGGATTTCCAGAAGTAATTAGGTAGTTCCCCCTAATCAAAGACTGTTATGGAAATGAAGTTGTGATGGGAAGGAGGGAAGATGTTTGCAGGTGTGGATAGTTGCTCAAAGAAGAACATGTGCTGGTCCTTTCTTTGCTGAAGTATTACCTGTAATTAGGGTAAAATAGATAAATAGATAAAGGATATTGGTACAGTGATGGCATGTAGCAGTAAGGAATGCTGTTTGCTGCTTTTTGCAGAAGTAAACTTGTGATTTTCTGAAATTATTTCATTGTCTGGGCAGAGATGAACCTTACAAAGCTAACAAACATTGAGCTGTGGCAATCTAATCTACCACTAACCTGACAGTCAGTAGATTTAAATCTCTCACGCGTCACTGAGCCATTTATTCCCTGCTCACTTAGAGAAATCAGGGAACCTGCCTGAGTCAATCCCCCTGATCTGTTAGTGAGATGCCCTGCAGAAAACCCTTAAAGAAACCCGAGGCCAGTTATCCTAATGCCCTGAAAATGTTAATTCTTTGAAAGTAAACTCTGCTGGCTTCAAGGAACTTTGGCTCAGTCTGTCTTTGTTATTTTGCTGCTGTGGTAACTAAGCCAAGTGACCAGAAAAATCGGCTCCATCATTTTGTAGCTATAAATTCCTTAAGACTCTGTGAAATAACTGTGTGGTTTTGAACACCCTAAACATACCCAAATAGAGGGGAAAACTTTCAGACATATAATGTATGTTCAAGGGATTATTTGAAAGGGAAATTAAAAAGAAATGTGAATTAAACATTCATATCAGAGCAAGATGGAAGAAAAGCTACTTCGGATCAGCCTGGTTGGAAGAAGGAAGTAAACCTGAAATTTTGCAAACTTGATTTTTTGAATTGGATATTAGAATCATACTTCACAATACCCAGAGTATTCTAAAGTGTTTTCAATTTGCTTATTTTGAAAATTATTCTGAATATATCTTTGTCTCTTAATTTGTAAGATTATTCTTGTTCAGTTTTGACGTTTTCTGATAGAGAAAACCTAAACTTTTTAAAGTCAAAAGTCAACTTGAGACTTGTTTTTCTGCATCCCTGAACAACTTTTCTGAAAAATACATTAAATTTACTTACAGTTCCTATAAATTCTGGCTAGATATTTCAATGATGCTCTAGGCATTTGCTGTCTTACTGTATTTACTATAGAGGTTCAAGTAGCAAAAGTCATGTACATACCTGGGCTTCTGACTTTGTGATGATATACTTAGAAATAGGGCTATTTTTAACATTTTCTTCTTACTAACAGTTTTTTTTTCTTTTTCTTTTTTTCCTATTTCTTTTAGGAGAGTATCACTATCAGTTAAAAAATGGAGCTGTGCAGTGCTAGCCAGGGGGAAAAACAAAATAACAGATATTTGTGTCTCAAATTTCATTGTTCTTCCAATCAAAGTAGAGGGTATTAGCATACTGAGAAAATATCTAATCTTTGTGATTTCAGAATATTTTTTTTGCTATTGGAACCAGCCTCAGTTTTGACCAGTATTCCTTTTTAATATTTAACTGCTGCATCCAGAAATAATACAATCTATTTTCTCACTGTGTTTTGCCAATCACCCATCCATTCAGTCCGAAGACAGCACAGCACAAATACCCTGTTTTGGTTGACACTGTCTTAGTTTGTTTTTTTGTTCTCTTGTTGGCTTTTGCTTTTTTGTTTTGTTTTTCTAAATGACAGAGTCTCCCTAAATCCACTGTCACTTCTAAGTCACTTGGAAATGATTTGACTAACAGAATAAACCATGTGTATTTTTAATTCTCATTTTGTTTAGCAGGGATCTTGGTGATGGCTACATCTTTCTTAGCACATCCTTACAAAGTTATATAGCTCGAGAGTAACATATTTTAAATGAATTTCAATGACAAGTTTGGCTTTTTCATTATTTCTTTTATAACTTGTTTCTCAGTGGCAGAGACTATTTTAATACAGCATTAAGTTTATGCAGTTAAACTTTGGAATTGCATTATATTAAATAATGTTTGAACTACTTATAAACCAAAACATAAAAATGTTTACATTTAATTTTACGATGAAAACAAAAAAATACATAAAATATTATGTGAATTTATACTAATATTTTGTTCCTAAATAGGACTTGTTCTTTAAAATTGTTATTTATCTTGTGAATATGAAGTTCCGAAAATTCAAAATACAGTACTAACTATGTGAGATGGAAAGACAGATAATTTTTGAATGTTTATGGTATCATGCCACTGATATTTCTCAGATATTAGTACTGAGAACTTCTATTTATTTGTTCACTAAACATTCATTTTCACACTTTGTAGAACTTGGATAAATAGGACCTCTATAAGTCCCTTCAAATCTTGTTCATGTTAAAAACCACTCCACGGACAGGAGTCTACTTTCAGTTGCAAACAGTTGTACAAACTCCAAAATAACCCCAGTGAAATGATTTTGGTAGTTTTCATATGTAGTTTCATGTAGCCTGGGAAGAAAAAAAAATTTGTATTCTCTGAGAGTTTTCTCAACTTGCTAAATGCCTGTTTAAATACAGTCGATGAGATGGAAAATCAAGTCTACTGTCAGAGACTTCCTGCCATGACAGAACAAATTTTCCCAGTAATTTAATCAAAAGATTGTTCTGAGTTTATATGGGGGCATCTAAAGGGAAAAAAATTATGACATTTCTAAGATACACTTTTAAATAATTCAAGAAAGGTGAATATCAGCCTACAAACCGAATTCTAACCCCAAGATGTCTGATTTTTTTCGAAAATATGAAGTTCTCAGTATTGTGCTAAAAGAGGGGTTAAATGCCATCACTTAATTCTCTGAGGGCATTTATACTTTCAGATCAGAGGAGTCCCTGCAGTTTTTATGTCAGTCTCAGGGATGCCAGGCTGGGGAGCTCAGTGCAAGCCTTGGGACTACCTGAGGAGATCTGCCTCAGCAGGGTCCCTGCCCCCAGCACGGTGGGGAGGGAGGGTATGTGCTTTTACCACACACATGACCCATGAGGTTGGTTCATTTTAGTGTTATTGTGCCAGTAAAAAGGATGAAAATGTGACATAAACAGGGAACAGGAGCTGTACTTTCCCTTGGTGTTGGAGATGGGCATCACCACTTCAGCGCTGCTGATCTTCAAGGGCTAATTCAACCTCAGCCACTCCTGCAGGGGAAAATGTGGGAGAAAAGTAAACTCCTGGTTTGAAGGTTGAATTGAGAGGATGCAATCACCATTTGAGTCAACAGGAACTATAAGGAACCAGTCAGATTGGGATGAGGCAGAAAATGACTTTCCAGATTTAGAGGAATTTGTTGATGGAACAGTGCATGGTATGATAGAGTTCCTGTGCTCTGTGTGCCATCCACTATTTAGGATTTCTTCTTAGGGATGAGGAGAGTTTCTAAAATTATTTTTGGCAATGAAACGAACTGCAGAATTTGTCATGAAAGGATGGTAGTAAAAGAAAGATGTGTAAAAAAAACCCCAAAGGGGTAAATGTTGCTGAATCTGTGGGGAGCTCTTCTAGCTTTTTGTTTGTTTAAAAAATGCAACAACCTAACGTGTAAAAAACCTAGGAATGCATAGATCCCCACAGAGGCACAGGACACACTTCAGTCCTTTGAAATTGCCTTTCTGAGAAATGTGTTAATTTATTTCATTTTGTCCAGAGGCAAAGAAAGGTACTGCCTGTAGCAGGTAATCCTGTAGAAATATGATCATCAAAGTATTGCTTATGCTGATTCCTGCTGAGAAATTACAGGGGAAATGGGCTCAGGACTTGCCTAAGTGAGTTTTTGCTACTGAAACCCATTTAGATGGAAGTGTGGGTCTCCTAAGATGTAATCAGTTTGCTTTCTGGTGTCATAGTTATGTTTGCAGCAGGTTTATAGCTTTGCAATTGCTGTATCTGCTAGGGAACAGATATAAAAGGCATTTCACTGTAATTTGAAGGAATACTTAAGACTCCTGGGGTAAAATCTGGTTTTGGTTGCTAAGTCAAATTTTTAGTAGTACTGTTGAGTAAATTTTATATTTAAATTCTGATTCCTCATCTAAGAAAAATTAAAATAAAAAATATTCCCTGCAAATAGAGTATGACTACTCGGATATGATTCTAAAAATAAAAAAGCATTTTATGTTTCCTAGTCTACATTATATTTGTTAAATGTTGAAATTGGTTCAAGTTTGGGCTTTCTCCAGCAGGATGAGAAGGAGACTACATAATTTTCATTTTAGCATAAGACTACTGTCACAAAGAAGACACTGATTCATGTGCTAGATAGTTCTCCTAGGAAGATTTTTCTTCTGTAAGCTGTAATCACAGAAGTTCAAAAATATATACAGGAGTAAGGAGAAAGAAAAAACCAAAGCATAAAATTTATTAACTTACATCATAAATCTTAAAGATAAAGTAATTATATCATCTAAAGAAAACAATTGCTGTTGTAGTGGAAAATATTTCCAGTGTTGTAGGAAAAAATGTTCCAAAAATCTTCCACCACTTTTAAGAGTCCATATTTTATTTTACACACTCAATTTTACAAAGTTTTATTATTTATTTAAACATCTGCATGAAAGTATCTTTTTTTTTCAGTTTTCACTAAATCCATTGTCTTTTTTGAACAGTAAAAAAGAAGAGATATATTTCAGTATGTTGTGTACTAACTTAATTATTCAGGCTTATGTTTCAAGTAGGCTGCCATTTTATAGACAGCATGAATCTTGTCAGTATGCTGTTGTAATAACTGTCATTTGACTAAAATTATCTATCCTACCATTAGTTTTGAGATGGCTTTATGAATGACAGGTTCAGGATTTTTCAGCTGTAAAACACCTTGGGAGGAAGGGGGTTGTCTTTGCTTTTCTGACTCAGACATCATCTGGAGCTCATATTCCACAGAATGGACTGGACTAAAACTAGACCCAGAGTTGAGTCAGAACTTTATTTTTCTTTATTTCCTGTACTTTTTTAAGGTTTATATTTTTTTGGTTTGGGGCTTTTTTGGCATTGTATTTCTTCTTTTTTTTTTTGCCCTGTATATATGTTGTTTAAAAAAAAAAAAAGTCATTGATAATTTAAAAGATCCTACTTGCTCTTTCTTTTAACACTCAGCACCCTTCTCTCATTTTGAAGATTTATAAATTTCCATTGAATCATGAAAAATTACTAAGTTAAAGCATGAAGAAAAGCTCCAGACATGGTTTTAGCTATCAAGATAAATCACTGGTGTCAATGTCTTTGTTTTTTGAAAATATGTTGGTACTTTTAAGTGTATTACTTTTTGCAGGAAATATATATTTTTAAAAGGCATAAAAGTTTATGGTTAGTTCTAGTAAAAATAGAATTGTTATTCTTATAAAGGTAGGAGCATGTCTGGTTACCAAAACACTCAGAGATATACAAATTGGGATAGTATAAGTTCTAAGACTATCTTCCCTTAATGAATCTTGATTTATCTCCTTGTTCTTGTTTGTATTTTTTTTTTATTTTTTCCCTGAATGCAATAATTCTTACTGAGCTCTTCTATTCCCTAATCTCAATTAGATTTTTCCCATGACAGATGAGTTATTTCATGTTTCAATGAATCTTCACTCTAGTTTCAAAGCCCATAATTTTTGGTGCATTTATTATGCAGTTTGTGGGAGAGTATTTTGTTTCAAATGGGAATAAACTTTAGGCTCTGGAATTGCAGACTAATAAACATAATTATTATGTGATTAATGCTTCAGTGAAACGAAGATGTCCTTGATGCTTTCTTTTAAAAGTGCATGGTCATTCCTTTTTGTCATCTCACTGCCACAACTGTGAAGTAGAAATTGATCCTAGGGTATTTTTCTGGGAAAAAGAAACTTTATTGAATGTTTTCAGAATATTTTCTAAAAAACTTAGCTTCTAGCTCATTTCAGAAAACTGGTTCTGATTTCCTCTGTTACCTACTAAAAAAAAAAGTACCTAATTTTCTTTTCAGCTATGACCTTTTAAGTCTTTGACTTTTTTTGTTTGTCTGTTTAGTTTGTTTTGGTTTGTTTGGTTTTTTTTTTTTTTTTTAGTAAATCTTCAGTGCTTAATCTCAGCCTGGTTCTGAGCTTTCCCTGTGGAAATGTTTTGGGCATGATTCCATCAATGGTCCTTGCTTGTAGCTCTCCCCTGTAGGTGATTTGAAAGTGGCTGCATTCATTTATCCAAACAGTTCTCCATAACTGCTGAAGGAGATCCTGTAATGATGTGTTTTCATATGGCAAGGACATATTTGCCCCATGGTTGTGCCAACCAGGAGAAGCTACAAAAAGAAACTAGTTCAGGCCCATCTTCTTTCACCCCTCTTAATCTCTTTTTCCTGCCTACCTTACTGTGACTGCACCTGGAGAATTTTTACTCCTGAGATAACCAGATCAGAAACAGCATAACATGGCATCATCTTCTTCCAAGCCTTTTTTCCCTCTTCTCTTGCTTAAAATCACCAATGCCTGGCCAATGAGAAGATGCATTTCAAATGTTGGCTACTCAGGGTTATGGAAAGGAAAGTGTATTACTCATTCTCTCATTGCATTATGAATATGAAAATATAATTTTTAGAAATTGTTCCTTTTTCACATTCTTCCCCTGCAGGTTAAACAGAAGAGTGTTGTGTTCCTGCCCTTAAAACAGGAGTACAAGTGGTGTAGCTCTTTACTTTAGAGCGTTGTTTTTTTTTTCTGATTACAATTTCAAACCAAAACTCTTACTAATATGTGAAGGTGTTGTTCAGAAAACCCCTGAAGGAAAATCCATACTTCATTTAAGCCTCCCTTTCATCAGGACTAGTCAAAGCACTTTGAGCATGAAGGTGTCACTGGGAAAAAGACAAGTAGCCTTGAGCTGGGTGGCAAGTGATTCCTTAGCATTGCTAAGGAGGCAGCTTTGTGTAGGGTTCAGTGTTCTCAATGAAAATGTGCTCCTGTGGCATGAGAGGAGGAAAGATGCAGATTCAAGCTGGAACAAACCAATTTTCAGTTGTGGTTCCTGAAGAAAGGCAAAGCACAGGACTCCTGTGTTTGTGATGTGCAGCACAACAGCCACAGGCCGGCTGTTTTCAAGGCATGAACAGCAGCAGCAGTAATAATAACTCACAGGTATTCTCAGATCAGAATATATGGAGATAGTCATCTCATTAGAAATCAAGGAAATAATCTCCTAAACACCCATTTCAGAGGACAGTTATTGACATAGTACCACTCCACACGAAAAAAAAAATACATTTAATATCATATTGCAGAGATGTTGTGTCAGAATTTGTAGATGTTGCTTTGATTTATTTTGTCAGGGAAGGCAGTAAGGTATTAGGAAGAATGAAAGATTAAACATAATATTCATAAATTGCTTCCTCCTATTATGTATTTTCTGGTAGTCAACTTTTTATTAGAGATATAGTGGGGGATTTTTTAAAATAAAATTTTAATTGCTGTCATACAAATGTGACAAATAGAGGAAGAAATCTATAAATGACATTGGTTCTGCCTGGCCAGTCAGCAGCCCATGTTCTCTCCAGGTGGATGGGACTAAATGTAGGGAAGAGAGTTAAGGGCCTCAGGTATTGATCAATAGGAAATATTAGAAATAGTGGTTGGCCTGGTTTATAAGGGAGATTTTTAATTTTTTGGTTGTTACGTGGTATCTCTAACTTCTGTGGGGGAGCTTGGATCAGTGTTTGAAGGAAGAGGCACATTTTAATAAACCTGTTAGATAAAACTTTTATAGCAATTCACTTTCTCTTCTATTCTCAAGAAATTCTCCAGTCCTCTTTCAGGCAATTTATTGAACACATCCAATAGCTTAGGCATTGGCTGACAACCTGATGTAGTTCTTAGTTGTGTTTACTCTAATATTTGAATTTTATTAGTCAGGGTGTCAGGAGGCCGCTGCCACAGCTTTTGATGAAGACATCTAGATTTATGATTTTTTTTTTAAATTTTTTTTTTAATTACTGTCAGCTAAGAACATAAATGTGAGACTCTGTATCCTGAGTTGCCAGGGGACGCAGCCAGTCAGAATTTTGGTCTGTCCATTCAGCATTTCTTGTGAACCGTGTTCTAGTCAGTAATGAAGCTGAAGGCTCTGAAGTGTAAGGGAGAAATATGTCCATCTTAGAAATGCTGACATTTTAAATTTGTGTGTAGAGAAATAGATATATGTGTATGCAATTATTTAATATTATAATTGCATATTATTAACAATTGTCATTATAATTATAGGACCATAGAATTATTTGGGCTGGAAACCCTTAATGGTCATCTTGTCCAGCCCCCTGCAATGAGCACTGCATTCTTCCACTAGATCAGGTTTCTCAGAGCCCATACAACCTGACTTTGAATGTTTCCAGTAATGGGGCATCCATCACATCTCTATGCAAACTATTCCAGTCTTTCACCGCCTTATAAAAAAAAGCCTTCCTTTATCCAATCTGAATTTGTTCTCTCTTAGTTTAAAACCACTACTCTTTGTCCTACGGCTACAGGCCTTATCCAGCTACAGTTTAATAAACTGACAGTTTAATAAAATTCCTCAGTGTCTTAGGACATAATTGATACGATTTACCGAATTTGGTTTAAAAGTCATTTAGAACTGGTATTTTTACCCAAGCTAGAAATTTTTCTAATTCTTTGATTTGTTTCCTTTATTTTAAACCCAGTTGCTCTGTCTAGCTTCTTGTGTTTTGCTTTCTGAAAACATTCAAGCAATCAAAATTTGCTCACATCAGTGTTCCTTGTAAACAAATTTTAAGTTTCCACACTCTAGTATGCACACTGGGAGTGGAACTGTACACAGTGCTGTGGTATTACTTGACACAGAGATAGAAGTGAGTTTCCAAAACCCCCAACAAGAACCTGTCACAGAAGCAATTAAATATGCCATTCTTAGCTAGGAAGGTACAGGAAGATGCAATATCTTTGTGTGAATGTGATGAGAGAAAATTGCATTTAAGCTCTGGTCCCAGCCAATAAATCTTACAGCTGCCTAACTTTTCTTGGAATGATGCCGCAGGCAAAGGATACAAGTATCCCAGAAAAGAAAAAAAGAACAAAAAAGTCCCGTAATGTTTTCATGATTCTCTTTATCTATTGCTTCACCATAAATTGCAAGTCCTTTCACAGAGACTCAGAGCCTTAGGGCTTTTTGTAAAGTTCTAGTGACTGTGTTACACTTATCCCGTAGAGCGAAAAGAGACTATATCTTGTCAAATCTTCCCATTCACATCACACATTTTAAAGATCAAGTATTCCAATACTCACAGCAAATGAGTCACTCTCAATCCACAGTGTGCTTAAACATTAAGAAAACTTTGGATGTGCTCACATAATACATTCAGTTGAACGGTACTTTATATGAAGTGATAAATTCTGACCAAACTAAGCTACTTCATTGAAGACTTCTATTTTCATAACTCTTTCTCTGCCTTTGGTTTAACTCAGGTTGTACCTTAGCCATACTACACTAATGAAGTGATTTTTTTTTTCCATTCTGATTTAGTAGGCATAGGTAGAGCTCTGAACAACCATCTTTGGAAAAGATTATACAAGAAACATTTGCAGGTGTAGAGAGAACCTGCACCTTTGGTATTACTCAATACTGGTCAAGGGTCTAGCTGTAAAACTACACACATGATTGAGGCCTCAGAGCATTTCTGAGTTTCTTTTTCTACTTGAGATGGGGAAGGGAGTTGCTTTATGACATCCCTTCCCTTTCCCCTCTCCCTAGTTTTCTGTCTGGAGTGGATGCCAATTTAGGCTCATAGCCAAAACTGTGCCTGGAAGTCAAGAGCTGACTCCTGTTCCTATCAGAGGTGCCTTTACAACAGTTTCGTGGTGATTTTCAGAAGGATATTTTTCTCACTGACAATGTAGCCCCACTTTGCCAGCCAGAGAAGAAGCAGAATGGTGCTTTTACTCAAGTCTGTTCAATTGGGAAGTGCTGACAGACATGGAGACAGTTTCAGGAATATATTGATGACAAGAACTATTGTTACTCCAACTGTGCATATGTTAAAGTCAGAGAGGGATTAGCCTGAAATAGTTATGAAGAAGCTTTGTGCCTACACCAAGGAAGCATCTTTCCTGAGCTTTTGTTGCTCCTGTTGAGAGAAGATGTGAGTGGGATCTCATGGGAAAGGGCAGTTAATATTCCTTGACAGGAAACCTGTGTGCACCATGGTGTTGAAACATCTTTCTCTTCCAGGTTTTCCTAATTGAACCTGAAGTGTCTTTGGGTAACTACACGAAGAAAAAAAAAAAATGCATGGAGTTTTAAGCTAAAATTATGAAGGCAGGCAAAAGACATGAATTAGAATAAAAAAGATAAGTTTAACAGTGAGTCCTCTGCCATGATCACCCCAAACAGACAAGCACAGTGACAGTCATGGCCTTGGCATTCTGAGCAGGTTTGATTTCACTACAAATTTGAGTACTAAAGGACAGATATCAGGAATTGCTGAGTATCTGGATAAGAGTAAGGCACTAAAACTTCCCAGGTGCCCCTGCTGTTGCTAAGATATTTGAACTGCATGCCGGAGCTAGGGTACCATGTATGTGGTGAAACTTTTTTTTATACAGTCTCTGTGTTTGCTGTCTGGGATACTGTTTTGCTTGTCTTTTTGTACAATTTTCTGTGCTTTGGGCCAGATCTAGTAACTCCAAAATTACCTGGGAGGATGCTGCATGCAGCAGCAGCCACATGTTGCACATCACCCCATATAAGTGGGAGCTGATGCAATGTCTGTCACTTTTACTGGAACTGGTGTTGTTTGTATCAACTGAACTCATGTTTTTCTGGGAAATTTGCAAGATAAATAGTTTCTGGTGTTAATGAGGTTGTTAAATTCTGCATTTTTTGCATAAAAAGGATCAGTAATGTAAAATACTTTGAATCAAGTAGTGCAATATCATGTTTTGTAATCTTAGTAAATATGCCCTGAATTATAAGTAGTTAAAAAAATAAATATTAACTGCTCAGGGAATATGTATTCCCACAACATCTTGTTTCCATATGCAATACCTGGTTTAAGAATTCACCTTTTGTAATTGTTTTAACTAAAATTTGAGCTATTTTATATACTCTGTTGATATAATCAAAATCTCAGCTATTGTACTATACAATACAAAATTGATTGCACTCTGATATTATGCAAAACAGTGTTAAAAATGAAGGCTGGCAGGCAAAGTGATCCTTGGCAGCTGCCACCCTGCTCACTGGTGCCATTCAGTGTCCCAGATACGTTGGAAGTTTGACAAGATGCAGGAGAGAGGGTTTAATTAGGCCACAGTTTCACTAATTCAACTAATCTGTGAGTTATGCATCAATCATCCCATCACAATGCAGAGAGTTATTTCTTCCTCTGTCATTCCTGTAAGTTTGGAAAGTTCTCATGTGGCTCCAGAGGTGTGGGGCTGGGAGGGCTGAGGCCATGGGGCTCCCCAGTTCCTGTCTGCCTGAGAAGTGACTCTCCAAGGGTCTCACCTTCTCCTAAATCTGCCTGCAGCTCTGGTTGAGGGAGAAAAGGTTTTTTGCTGAAGAGGCTGCTAAGTTACTGTTGTGTGCCCTTTTAACCAGGGCCTGTAGGGCAGCCCAAATAATTCACTGTTCTGTGGCTCTTCTGGGGATTAAAAAAAAATAAAAAATAAAGTATGCACAGTGTCTTCTTCAGACTTTTCATGAAAAAGGACATTCACTGAAAAATGAGCATTCAGAGTCTCTGTGCTGAAGTTGAGGAGGTTATTGAGCACTAACAGCTGAGGATGGTTAATTCAACTTTTGTTTCACATTTAGATTTTTATCTCAAATCCCATATAAAAACAAACAAACACACACACACAAAAATCCCCTGAACCCTGGACTACAAGTGCTTTTTTGGGTGTATATTCATTTCCAGAGAAACCAGGTTGGCTTAGTCCAGTTCATCTTTCTGCATTTTATGCATGTTACAACAAAATAGAAGACATGCAGTCTTAAAAACCCAAAGCTAAAACAGATTATTGAAGACAAGGGTAGAAACTATGGAGTATGTTATTTCTGCTGACAAGGGAGGGTGGGAAAAGTAGAAAATGCTTTTCTTTGTGGCCCCCACTGTTAATTTGCTTGTGGCAAGAGCCCTGGACACCTCAGGGAGAACTCTCCTTTCTAAGTCTGCTGTGAAGTGGAAGGCAACCACCATGGCTTTTATTTTGTTTTAATTTAGAATATATATTGAAACATCTTCTAATGTTGCTGTGTAGCTTTATTTCCTATTACAGGAAGAGAATATGTGAAAATTTTAATATTCTGAGCTCTCATGATGGTACTTATCCCAGGAAGGGGAGAAAGTGTTCCAAAGTCTACTGCTGACATGCACAGAAATCTGGACAACAGGGATCCAAGACTCTAGGGCCAGGCTTGTTCACTGAATATTAAGGAATATGCTTTCTTCATCCTGTATTTTTGAGGGTTTAACAGATTGACAGGTTTGGGTAAGTTTTCTCTGTTTGGGGTGTTTGCATTGTTGTTTGAGGAAATGACTGGGTTTTTTTCTGAAACAGTTACTGGTGTTTAATGAACATGTGTCACACAGTTGCCTGGGATTTTGACTTAAAGCCTGATCTGAAAAGCAAAACCTTAGGAGTGTTGTCTGTTAAGAACTCTCAGTTGCCATCTTTGGAGATTTTGGACTTGTGTTAGCAGTTGCAGTCTCATCAGCAATATTAATCTGGTTTTAATATTAATGCAACCCAAACAGCATAAGTAATTAATTCAAGAAAAAATAGCAAAGAAAAAGTAAGTTTGAGCTATTACAGGAATTGGGAATATGGCAGAATTTGCTTTAATTAATTCTGTTATATATAGCTGTCGTATGCATGTTGCCAGCTGGTTAATGATCCATCAGAAAACCAATACAGTGAATTGGAAATACCACTAAAGCAGAATATATCTGCAGTAGCAGTAGAAGTAACCAATAGAACACATTTCAAAGCATGTGATCTTCAAAACATTTATTGACCAACTGCTATTGAGCTAGTTCTCTAATTTAGCTTGTGTGACAATCATCTGCATTTGGTGAAAATTGAGAGAAACATGGAATGCTTTGCTGGAGAGCTATACCAGATGAGAGTGCTGATGAAGTCAAAACCACAGCGAGCTGAGTACTAGCCCACGGGCTGCACAGAAGGGCAGGCTGTAAGGTGTGTGCTAGATCTGGGTGGTGTGGTTTTGTTTTTAATTAATTTTGACATTTTTTAAAATTGCTTGTACATCTGTTATATGTCATTTTATACATGGACTACAACTGTAGAAAGAATGAACAAATTAAGGTGCTTAAGTCAGTAATTATTTCAAGCTCAGTACTGCTGAACTATGCATTTTTTCTGGAGAAGTCAAGGTACAAATGGCAGAAGGTTAAAGCTGGGTAGCTTACATCAGTCTGATTTAAGATGAGCTGTAAGAGAACAAAGTACATGTTTTATGTAAGTAGCATGAACTTCATATCACGGCTCAGTTTTGTGCTAACAGGACATACAAGCCTTCCTTAAAGTGGAAGATTAGCAGCATTTGCTGAAGAGTTCAAAGTCACTAATTCTCTGAGTGTTAAATAGGGAAACTATGTTTCTGCTTCCTGATGTGTGCTAAATATTTGGAGAATGAGTTAACCAGATTTATTCTTTCTTGCTAGAACCTACTGTTTTAAATTCAGTGTCACTGAAATACATATGCTATGTGAGAACCAAATGTAGACTGTGTGTTGGCTTATCTGTAGACGTAAGCAGAGGTTGACATTAAAAATCCTCAGTAATTACTGCATGTGAGAGATTATATTATCCACGTTTGCAGCAGTGTTCAGATGACTATATCGCACAGCAATATTCAGAATTAATGTAGAGTATACACTTTTGAGTATGCCGTGCTCTGCATCTCAGAGAACTATTTCTGTAGCATTTTTTGTGAATAACTTTTTAATGTCCTGTAGTATGAAATCCTGTTCTTGCTGAAGAAATCACTGCTTATTATTGCTGTAAGTACATCTGTAATAAAATTTTGAAAAAAAAAATTACCATAAACATGATCAATCCTTTTTCAAAAGGTTGGTCATGAATCCTCCTTACACATTTTGAGGTCAGTGTGCTTTGAGCTTTCATCTTATGACAAATGCCTGAACCTAGCTGAATTTCATATACCTGAGATTCAGTTCAAAAAACAAAGGTGAATTCTGCACAAAAATAACTGGATAAGCAATGGTGCAGGGGAGCAAAAATTTTTAAACCCCTGAAAGTTTCAGCTCCTGGGATGTCTGTCTGTCTGTTCCTGGCTGGATGACTTGGGACTTACACGTGTCAAATTCTCTCTGGCCAACACCGTGGTCCTGTTTGGAGGATGAGGCCTCTGAACCTTTCCATTGGAAAGGGCTTGTAAACGTTCATGTGGAGAGGATGATGGCACTGGCCTTTTGGTTTATATAGACATGACTTTTATCCAGTTTTAATTTTCAGTTTTTCATACACTTGTCTGTAGTAATTTTTTTAAAATCTTGAGCAGTCAAAGTCACATTTGCTGAAATTGTCAGAAGTTATCCTCTCTGAATGATTGAAATACTGCCATAAAAATGAAAGTACTGATGTGTCTAACTATATTGGAAAGTGACTGTTTATGCACAGATTACTCTTGTACATCAGAAATCCTATAATTGAAAAGTAGCTAATATAGAATGATTAACAGTAAGAAATAATAATTCCTGTCTGTGTTATCCAAACAAACTTCCCAGTGCTTTTATTGGAGGCGTTTATTAATCTAAACATGCACAGTATATCATTAACGTATTTTCTTGCATGATTGATCGATTGAATTAGTTGTTCACTGGGAGAGGCATGAAGTATCTCAGTATAATGGGAGGCAGGGAAAAAGGGAAGAGAAATTGACTTTCTTCAGGAGATATATTAGCAAAACAAATTAACAATTTTTGCTAAGCAAGATCAGCATTCATTTCTGCATACTGGAGAGAGTTCATTATGTAGAGCGTCATGTAGAGCTGAAGGTCAAGGCCAGTGTGCTTGCTTCCTGTTTTTCAGTGATCCATTATTTACTCTTGCTTGGTCAGAGTCACTGGTGCTTCCAAAGAGGAAAAACAAAAACAAACAAAAAAAAGGCATCAAGAAGAAGGTCTATAAGATACCTGGGTTGTCACTGTCACACACCACCATGATAGAAATCAAGCACCCTGAATGCACCAATCAGTAGCTCTAGTAGCAGTGAAACAATTAAAACAAATAGATATGTCATTGCCATAAGCTGTAGATGGATAGGAAGAGACTTGTCACCCAAATAGGCTGGAGTTTCTTTGCCTACTGAGTTTTCAGCACTGTAAAAAGCAGAATGCCACTTGATGAGTGTTTTTCCACTTGTCATTTATTTCTGCTTTTTCCAAACGGTTCTGTATAAGACAAAAAATTATGTATTTGTGTTATTGTAGATTCTGGGAGTGCAACCCATGGAGCTTTCTCTCTAAAGCAATTCATTCCATATGGGTGGGTTGCTATAATTATATCTATGCAGATGCTGAATCCACTTACAATATGCAGAAACCACGGCTGTTGTTTTTGCAGAAAAATGCAGAAAAAGCTAGAGACAAAAGCCAGCTATTAATCTGGCCTATTAGTATGTGGACAGAATGACTGCTACTGGTTTCCCCTCCCAGATTCTCCATTTGTCTCTGGGCTGTTTTTCTATACAGTTAGTGCACACAAAAGATACAAACAGTGGTGTATTTCAGTTTCCTTCTCCTCCAAAAAAGATAATTAATTTTTTTTTTTTTTTATCAGAACAAAAATAGTTACTCCCCATAGACCTGATGTGTCTGGGAATGTCTGTGTGGCTGAACTGTATTCCATCCACTGTGTGTATGCTGTGTTGCAGGGCACTAATACTGAATGGTGAACCACAGTGGGTCCTCCCTGTAATGTCATGCTTATTTGTCTGGAAATTCTCTTCATCATTCCTTCATTCCCCATCTTCCTTTTTGTAATTCAAAGATATCTGCGTGGGATAGGAGTCTGGTAAAATATATTTTGCCACACCAGATGCTCCCATTAAATTTTCATTACTATATGTCTTACTAACATATTAAATGTTTTTCTGGATATTTTAATCTATAATCTTGCACATCTCAAAATCCATTGAATTAGAAATTAAGCCTATGTTGAGTTTTTGGGTACTTTAGATCTTCTCTGCAAATACAAGCTATATGATATATGTGCTCAAACTCATCTGTTGTGAAATACCATATAAATTCCTTCTTGCTGTGTCTATGATTTAGAAATCATAATGCAGCTAGAAGTGTGAAATATTAAGCATATCCTTTTATCTACTTGGAATTGATGGCGACTTCAAAGTCAGTCCTCATTCATTGCCCGGTTTGTTTCACTTCAGCAATGACTTGAACTGTGAACAAAAGGAGCTGACAGTATTTTCAGATGGGCGCTTTATAGTTGTGCACTTTGCAACTATATGGTAGGACTATCTCTGTTGCCTTGAATGCAAAATTAGCTTGTTGATACGTGCTGCTACAGACAGAGGAACAGATGTAGTAATTCTACTTTATTTACATGAAATCTCTAAAAAGGCATTTTCTGGCAGCATGCTAGGAATAAATACAGTATCACATATAGAAACGGCGCCATGCTATGTTAGCTCCTTCAGGTGTCAGCTGTGCCATTTGGATGTGGGCGAGAGCAGGGAGTCAGATCCCTCCCAGAAGGGCTGGGAGCTTTTCACATTCAGCAACCCAGCAGCAACCTGCCCCTCAGCCCAGGGTCTCTGCTGAGTGCTGTGCCAGGGGCTCCCATCAGTAACACCCCTGTGGGAGTCCTAGAGGAGGATATCAGATGTTCTGATTTTTTATTTCTATTTGTTTTTCAAAATAAGAAACCCTCTTACCTTGTTCCCTGGTTTGTTTTGGGGGTTTAGGTTTTTTGGTTTGGATTTTATTTGTTTCTTTTTGGTTTTTTTGTTTGTTTGGATTTTTTTTCCTTTTTATTTATTTTGTTTCTCCATCCGCCTGCCCCCTTCACCATTTACTGTCTGTGACTTGGATCTCCCCTGAGCTCATGTTTTCAGGCTCGTTTTTCACAGCCAAGACCTTGTGGAACTTAACTGAGATTTAAAACTTGTGGGGGAGGAAGGGGCTATTAGGGTGGGGAGGGATTGCAAACCACAGAAATGTTCAACATATATAATCTGAGTAAAGAAATGAGGCTTAAGTCTATGAGTCTTTTGAGCCAGGAATACGAGAACTGGTGAGTGATGCTGAGCTGGCAGCTGCTGCAAAGGAAAGCTTTCCTGGGGGACTCTGCCTTTTCTCCCCTTCCTCTCTCCTCATTTGCCATTGTGCAAAGGCTGAGGAAGGAGGCAGGTATTACTCCAGTGACAGTCCTTGCTCTCCCCTCACTACTTCAGTTAACTATCAGGTTGAAGCCAGGCTGTTGCCTCTATTGAATTGTCCCTTCTTTCACTCACAGGTATTCAAACTTTCCACTGTGGGGTTGTTTATTCAGCTTATGAGCAACCAGACACATTCAAGATGAAATGCCTTGACTCTGAACTGCAGGCAGAAGTGGTGGGAGGAGACACAGCTAATTTGACTTGGAGGATGATTGATGTGTAGATGTCAATTTCTATTAATATTCTTTTGAAATCACTGACGCAAGCGTGTTTTTCCCCCACTCAACAGAAAATGTAAATAGAAAGAAAACAAAACAACCCTGTCCCTTTAATTCCTGATACTCAGAAACAGTTAAGCAAACTCTGTCATTTGAAAGTGTCCTCCACAGGCTGGCAAAAAGCAGCTTATGGTGGTGTTCTTACCACTTTAAGAATATCAAGATGCTGTAACAGAGCTATCTACTTACTGTTAAAATGTATAAAGAACAAAAATCAAGTGTTACTTACAGATAGGCTTAGATAAATTGCTTAAAAATGTACAGCTCCCTCATTAGACAGCCATTCATTGCATGAAAAGAACTAAATGTATTTGTCGAGGTGTAGCTATAAAAGCCATGTTCAAAATGAAACAGAGTTGAGAGCCTGAACGCACAGCACTGTTATTCAGAAGTAGCTTTCTAGCAGAGAGTTTCAACGGGAAGGTGCTGTTTGCTTGGACACAAATCAGCAAACGTTTAGCTGAAGCTGAATAATTCGAGCGTGCATGAAGAGCTTCCTGAAGAGAAAAAAACGCAAGAATAAAAAAAAAAAAGAAAACCTTCAAACATTTGCATCAGCCTTAGAGGACAATACAAGCAGCAGGATTTGAAACAGATTTACAGATGCACTCTCTTTAGGCAGGGAGAATGCTCATTAAATGCAAGATGCTTCTGTGGCTCGTGGGCTTGCACGGAGGTAGAGGTTTGCAAGACTGACGTATCAGATAAAGTCAGAGTGGTTACCACACCGACGGTGTAGCAGCTGCATAATAAATGATGGAGAGAATCATGTTAGGCATGCCCACCTAACCTAACTTGAATCATGCGAAAGGGGAGCTGCTGGAATTCAAATAGACTTTCTGGTTCCCAGCAGTCGGCAGTAATAGAATGCTTTCAGGAAGATGACAGATGCAGGGGAAAGATGCTGTTTTGCACTATCTTGATTTGTTACGGCAGCCAACTTATTGGCATGATGGAGTGACAAGAAAAGCAGCTGGCATGGAAGGTAGGATTATCAAAGCTATTGCATCATTATGAATGTAATTAGAAACTGACCATGACAAAGCATATGCTAGAATGAGCTGTCACTGATGACAGAGGATTTGTTGCTGAGGTCTTGAAACTCTGAAAACAAAATTCCTCGTGCAAAATGGATTTTGCAGTTTCATATATATGCTCGTGTTACTCTTTCTTTCCTGCTTGCCTGCAAGCTCGGGGAATTGCTTGCTTGAAAGAGAGTGTTCTGTTAGGATGAGACTGAAGAATAAAGTATTTTCTAAGTCTCTGAAGCCTCAGGTAGATAGAAACAAACAAACGTGAAACAAGACTGGGGAAAGCTCCCTCCGATTCACTAGCAAGCTCTGATTGATATATTGGCATATTGAGGAATTCCAAGGAAATGAAGATGCATGTACTGAATGCTCTGGTATAATGAAAGGATATTATTGCATGTCTCTGCTTTACAGTTAGTTTTTATGACAGGTTTTATTCCCCATCAGTTTTTAGCTCTTGACATTTATCCGGTTGTTCAGAATTATATAAAGAAAATACATCAATATCTCCTGCAGGGTTTCTCAACAACTCCAGCATCTGTTTCAGCTATTGAACTGTATTCACGTTTTGCCAACTTGATGCCTACCCAGCTGGTCTGTCATTTCTCGCTTGATTACTGTTCTTAATTTCTCTATATCAACTTGTTTCAGGCAGGGTTCTGAAAGCTGTTAATGAGAAATGACAGTAACTGCTTAACTGTTGAGAACTTGAGTATTCTCTTATTTTTAAAACATTAGAGAGCATTTCTGTGTGCATTTTATTAAATTCATATTCTGTGTTGCACTGTGAGGTTTTCATATAATAACTGAATTTAACTGTGAATACTTTAGGTGGGTCACAAACATAACTTTTAACTGAATATTTTGAGAGAGTTTGAGAAAATTTACAGGTGTTTTCTTTGGTGTAGGTATTGTATTATTACATGATCCTTCCTCTTGTCCACCTATCCCTCACAACATATATATTCTCCCTGTCTGTCACGGTGAACAGTCATTAAGTGTATATTGTACATATTGAAATATATTTTATCACCACTAGGGTGAACCGGCTGAGCAGCTCTGAACAGGTGATAGGAACAGGTTTAAAACAGACATCAGCTCTACCAGAGTGGATCGCCCTCGATCAGAGAAGTGAAAGTAGTTCTTTGTAAATGTAAGGCATTCTCTTTCTTCCTATTTGAAGGTTCAACAACCACTCAAACACTGCCTGATAGCTCACAGGCTATGATTATGTTAAATTACTTGGATTACTTTACAAAATGCTTTCTTCTATGTAAACTCCATTCTTCATTAGATTTTTCTTCATTAGAAATTTTTTTTTTTCACAGGTGATAATCAAGAAATTACTTGTCAAACTGGATATTCACTTTTCTGACTTTATCTTAAATTACTTTATTGGCTGTACTCTGTGTTGTCTTGTCAACAGGGATCAGGCTATTAAAGACTAAATGCTGCTGAGTAAAACTGTAACAGTTTTAGAAAGATAGATGTTTCTAGATACATAGCAGTGAAGCAGCCTTTGGAAAGTTTTAATGTAAGGATCAGTAAAACTAATAGCTAGTGTTATTTAGCTTCTTGTGCATTTCCCTGTTTTGATCATTTACAAGAGACATTTTAAATTATTTTGTAACTGCTGGGAGGGGAGATCTACTCATTAACAGAGAGGAGCACTGTAGGGTATGAATAGCCAGAAATAGTTCTGTAGTTTTGATGGCAATAAAATAAAATTTCATTCTATTTCATAGAAGTTCAATTAAATTTAACAATATTTTCTCATTGTTGATCACAGTGAAACCATAGAGAGAGTAACCCCTATAAACAGCTTAAGACTCATTCTCCTTTTCAGGGTAGCAGTAAAACTGTTTTATATTGCATATATTATATCTTTATACTCCTGAATCTGCTTAGTCTCTTCACGTCTCCAGAATGCTGGCTGGCAATCATCATGCAGTAGTTACTTAAAATATTCTTTTCCCTGTGATGCCAGTAATTGTAACTTCATGCTGTCTGTGGCCATCACCCAGCTGACAAGAGATTTTTTAGTTTGTTTCTGTTTTCTCTCTAGTATTTCGTTTTAGCTTTCTCTTTCACTGATGAATTAATAGGACACTAGGTGGAGCCAGCTGTTGATTATAAATAGATCTACAGTAATACAGGCCTGTTTAATGAGCAAGCCCCAGTATATAATGCTTATTATTAAAAATAACAATTTAAAATGTTAAGAATTGAGTTGAAACTTAGCCATGAAAGATCTGGTGAAATTAGAGGAAACCATTTTTAATTTTCCTTGCCTTTTATTATCTTAGAAGCTTGTAATCAAATATGAAAAATAATAATAAGGAAAGAGCATCTAGATTCCATAAAGAGGGCTAAGAAGAAAATGAACAGAAATAGAAAAAGAAGAGGGAAGCAGCAATAAGAACCAACAGATGTTTCTACTACAGATACATGCAGATATCCAGTTGTGTATCTGAACATCCTTTGCCTGATGCACAGAGATTTTCTCTCATCCTTACATTTAAATCTTCCTTCCGTTCTGTCTTCCTAAAGTAATTTATAGAGCTGGCATCATTCAATTTATATTTAGATGTGGGATGCATGTTTTCAAATCTCTTCTTGGGAGGGTGTTCTAGAAGGTGTGCAAGGGCACAGAGAGTTGTCACTCATATATTGGCCAGACATAATTAAGAAAACTCTGGAAGGTTATTTAGTGATTGAGGTGGAATCTGGTTGTATGTGCTCCTTCACATAATTCTGGTTATTAATCCTAGGCAATGATAAGGGATCTGTAGTCCTCGGCAGTGTGACAACACAAGAAAAATACACTCCCACAGATATTTACAGATATGTACTTCAGGTGTGATACACACATTAACTCAGCAAAGAAGAGATAAAAACCAGGGTGTATGTTGATACTTGGTTACATGAACTGAAGATGAAAAAACAGGAAATAAGTGTGAGATGACAGGCAAACCCAGAGATTAAGGATGTGGGCTAGAGCAGTCTGGCAGAACAATGACAATTCCCATCAGCCTCTGCTAAGTGAAGCACTTGAAAGTTTAGTCAATGCCTTTTTCTTATGGGATTAAAAGGGAATTAGGATGTGGAGAGGCTCAAGTTAGTGAGGAAGACTTGTGGAGGAGGGAAATGACAGCTGCCTAACACTCCAGGAGTAATGAAGATTAGAAGACTGGAGATTGACCTTTGCTGATGTTATTCGTAGAAACTTAGAATTTTGGTGACATGAGGGTTAAAATTCACCTGTTAATAGAAAATAAAATTATGCATGGACCTAGTGCTTTTTGGGGGAGCCTCGCAAGAAGCAGTGCTGCATTGTCAACCTTAAGAGATCTTTTTGTTTATGAGCTGTGCAGTTTGTGGTCAACAGCAAAGCATGGGAGGAGATCAGTTATGGTGGAGACAAATTTTATTAGTTTTCCAAATAATTTAATATTCTATTGAGGCTAGGCCATGATTTTATTTTTAAAAATTTATTTTAGTGGATAGTCTTAGCCAGAAACATGGCCTTGGAAATACGTTATGGTGTCAGTACATCCATATCTGCTTCTGTACATTTTCTGTTCACCAGCACCCCGGGACTAGCTTTGAATGAACTCATCCTGATATGTTCTGAATTTTCTTTCTGACAAAAGGAAGATATAGTGTGGCAGCTCTTGGCTTTCTGCTGCTGGTCATCTGCTGCTTCACTCAGTTTGTGGTTCCTTCTGAAGACGGTTGAAATTTTAGTTAAAAAATACCCACAGTGTGGGGAAGTGTCTGACCATCTTGGGCAAGGGTTATGAGAAGCTGAGCCAGAAGAAAAAAGATGTGCTCCTTCTCTGTATCAGTGAAATCTGTCCTTTTAAAAGTCCACTAGAATGAGGAGAAGGGCGGGAGGAGAGGAACTAGCACAACAGGTGAGGAATGAAAGGACTTTGAGTTTTCCATGAGGCAGTCATTTGATGAATGAATGGTAATTGCCTTGCAAGAAAAGCATAAGGAAAGGCACATATGGAAGTCAAATTATCCAAGGGATGTTAGTGAGCATCTGGTTATATACTGCCAGAGAGCATTATACAAAGCCATATTGTATCTTATCAAAATGTATTAATAAATTTAGTCTATTAGCAAAGAGGGAAATATTTTTGTCCTTCAAAACTCAGGGTTCACATTTTTTAGGTTTTTAATTTAGTTATTCATACTGTGTAACAGAATTAGGATTACTAACAATTTGGAGAGGGACATATTTGATAATCAATGCTAAAGGGTATCCTTTCTCTCTACCCCTTATAGAGATTGGGGGGTTTTGGGGTTGGTTTGTTTTGTTGGGTTTTTTTTCATAGAATATTAAACCACATATCCCTGAAACCACATGAGAAAAAAAAAATATTTTAACTTCTTCCTATACTCTGCCCTTATGAGGCTCAAGATGCTGAAATGGTCAAGGACATACAGTTGGTTTTGACCAATGCTGACAAGACTCTTCTTTTTTTCTTTCTTTTGTTTTCCTTCCCCTCCATTCCCTCCTGCCCAAAATTTGCCACAAATGGGGAAAGCCAAAGATCAGAAAAAGTTAATGCAAAACTTGAACAAAAATGGAGCTACTTGAAACTTGTGTTTTCTTATCTAGTCTCACCTTCACCTATTTTTGTGTCCTGATAATTAGGATAAAGAGTATAAGGAATTTCTTCATGAAATCAAATATTTTTTAGCATTCATTTTTGATCACTTATATTGATCTGTTTCCCTGAAACTTAAAAGCCACACTAAATAAAACCACCACACGCTGCTTTCTGTAGACTTTCCTTTTATGACTAACTTGTTATTTGTATACAGCCATTATGCAGGTCACACTTGCTTTTGCAAAAAAAAAAAAAATAAAGCACAGATACTGGAAAAAAGTTCAAAATATTCTCACACTCTGCTCATATTTAACACATCTTTATTTCTTATTACTACAAAATATAATATATAATGGGAATTCCTCTGTAATTTGATTTTAATGGTCCCAAATGGTATTTAATAACTATCCCTTGGTACAGAGACCACTTTTTCAAAGAGAAAGCTGAAATTTTATCAATTTGTTTAAATCAAGTGTTTTGACAAAAAAACCCCAACCCAACCAACCAACCAAAAAAAAAAAAAAAAAAAACCACAAAAACCCACTCCAAAATATTTCACTTTCCAGTTCCAGCTTGGTTTCCATTCACTGTTGGTAAGGACTATAAAAAGTTAAATACTCAACCTGTGGTGGCCCTGAATTGTGACTGAATCAAGTTTGATAACAAGGCAGAAAAGCAAAGGTATTAAACAACTTCAGGTACATGTAAAATGTTATATTTATATGCTTATGAGTCCTAATGGAAAGAATTTTTTAAACATTGAAATATTCAGTGACTGAAGGTTGAAGTTAAGGGTATTAAGAACTTTAAGATGTTTATGCTTGAGTGTCTTTGATAACTCTCAAGCTAATAGTAAAGTTACTGAATTCTCATTTCTTAGTGGCCTTATTTTGAACTACTGAAAGGCACAAGGGATTTTTATCTTATGAATGAATTTGGTACTTAGCAAAACATTTCAAAAACAGTGAAATAAATTGCCAGTCCAGTGTGATTAAATCTGTGTTTCTTCAGATATTTCTGCAGAAGCCAAGAAAAAAAAGCATGTCACAGATGTTGATAAATCCCTAACTGTATTTATTCTCAGGCTGTGTTATTTTCCAAAACTTCAGAAATAATGAGGATTAGGTAAGTGATCAGTTATGATGTTACCTGAACCAAGAATAAACAAATCCTAAGGCAGTTATGATTATGAGGAGATTCTCAGGCTACTAATTTAAGGATGTAATGAAGAAGCAAAAATTCAAATTTCTTGGCATACTCTGGCACTGTATGCCAGCACAATCAAATGCCCTGAGAATGTGAAAAATCAAATATGGTTTGCTTTCTTCAGAGAGCCTATTCTTAACTTCCTGTTGAGTTTCTTCAGCAAGGTAAAAATACTTGAAATAATAATGCTTGATTGTCTGTCAAAATACCTAATCCTACACTTTTCTTACAGGCACTGTTTGTTGAACTGTGTAGGCCTAAATGTATCTTTGAATCATCAGCCTTAGACAAAGTGTTAGTGCAGATGATAAGGGCCCCATAACAGTAGGGGAGTAGTATACTGCTGAAGAGAACCAATTAGGGTTATTCCTCTGGCAACAAGCAAATGAATTTTTCCTTAATGAGTCCTTAGTGGAAGTGGTATTTACTGTGATACTCTGTGTGACCTGGCTGACCCATCAAGTAAGAGGCAGCCCGAGCAGTTCTGTTGTTGTAGCACACAATTATGTATATCTTCCTAAGCCGAGAGAGCAGAACATGTGTTAATTTGTTATTATCTAATGTGGATGCTTTATTATCTGTTTTATGACATCAGTGTATGTGGCATGTGAGAAATCATAGAGAAAAGTGACTTTGCTCTAGGGAACAATATGTAATTAACGTGAAGGGTCTGCATTGCATCCTGAAAACCAGGCACAGAATGATGACTGCAAACCTTGACCAGCTGTGAAGTTGTAAATACCCTAAGCAGAAAAGAGATTGCATTTTATGGCGTTCTTGGTACTCAGAGCTTGAGGATTTTACACTGAATGAAAATTGTCTTGTGCAGAGAGGAGCCACCCATTGATGATTCTGAGATGCCATGGAAACAGAGATACCCTTATTAGGCGTTGCAGTTTGTGTGTGAGCCAGAGATAGGTATGTCATTGGGAATCCTCCACAGCCTGTACTGCAACAGAAACACTGAAACTGAGAGAGAGGGAGATGAAGCATCCGCAATGAAAGAGAGAAAAAATGAGCTGGTCACTTAGATGAGGGAAATGCAGTGGTGTAATTCAGAGGACTAACTTATTCTGCTGCTGCTTCATGCAACTTGTTGGTATCTTCCAGGCCAGGAGATAAGTTTTTACCTGAGTGAACAACCATCTCAGAACAGCATTATTATGATTCATGAGAGAAAACACAAGGCACTTGGTTTGTCTTGCAGCACAGTTTTCTGGTTTAACACCTTACCCCAGAAGTTGTAGAAATACGAGAAAGCACAGACTACTGAGAGATGTATGGGTGCTGAAATCATCAGTTTTATTTTGTTCTCTGGGATTTACTAGGTCCCAGCTCTCTCCATTTAGTTTAAAGGGAAAATAAACTCATATTGATAGTGCTGGACAAAGCTGTACTGACAAGACTGGAAAAGCCATTTTTTGTGCCCCCAGAGTCAGTATAGCACTGGGAAGTGTTGGCCTCACCCACATCAGCACAGCACTGGATGGAGGAGAGGGAGAACAGTGGACAGAGGTTTTGGCAGTGGTGATCCTTCCCTCTGAGGTGAATGCATTTGGCAAGGTTGATGGTCCCAGGGGAAGGGGCTGCAGGGGTGGCCTCTGGCAGAAAAGGCCAGGAGCTGTCCCCTGCCTGACACTGCTGCTTCCAGCCAGCTCCACTGGATCCACCCCAGGGCACAGCGGAGCCCATGGCCAAGCTCATGGTGCCTCAGGAAAAGCCTGTTTGAGGAAGGGCAAAGCACTGCCCTACACCAATTGAGGGGAAAACAGAGTGGAACAGCAGGAGGAAAACCAGAGTCAGAGGAGGAGAGGAGGATGTGCTCCTGATGCTAGAAAAGATTCCCCTGCAGCTCTTGGAGAAGACCGTGCTGGAGCAAATATCCACAAGGCAGTCCCTGGAGGACACCAGGTCAGAGCATGGTCAGAGCACTTTCCTTCCTAAAGGAAGCTGCAGCCTATGAAGGGCCCATAGAGGAGTGGGTGGCTCTTGAAGGGCTGCATCCTGTGGGAGGATCCAGGATGGCTCAGGGGAAAAGTGTGAAGAGGGTGGAGCAGAAGAGAGGAGCTGTTACAGACTGAGCACAATCCCCATTGCCCACCACCCTGTGTCCTGCACAGTCAGAGTAGTGGGGAAGGAGTTGGGAGGTAAGAGCCTGGGAAAAGAAGGGACATGGGGGACAGGTATTATTTCAATCATTTTGTCTTTGCTTTTTTCTATCTCATTCTAAATTAATTGGCAATAATTTACATTATTTTCCCCCAAGGTGAGTCTGTTTTACCCATGACACAGCTGGTAAGTTACTCTCTGTGTGTTGACACAAGATTTTGCATTCTGTTTTCTACCCCTGTCCTGTTGAGCCTCGGTGGGTGTCTGGCTGCTGACTGAGGTCAACCCACCACATTAAGGTTAAACAGAATTATTCCACCTGAGCTTTCCAAATTGACAGGACATAATGACTCAAGTTTGGTAATTTTTAGAGATAATTGGTGGGAATGTGTGGGTGTGGACCACAGCTGATACTTGGGAAAAAAAAAAAAGAAAAAAAAGAAAGTTTGTAAAGTTAAATTGCACTACAGTTGAAGCACAGTCACTCCAGAGGTATTTATCCACAACTTGCCCTGAAAAGATGATGAAAATACATTGTGCAAAGGGCATTATTACTATTTTAAAGCTGCTGTAGGTTGTATACACCTGAGCTAAGATTAGGGGCATGAGGAATTTGTTTGAGCAACATCAAGAGTGCCTTGCATTGCTAATGTTTTTGTCTGCTAGAGAGGGATTTAATGTATCAAAATTTTTCCTTGGCTGTACTAATAACATATTATCAAGTCTTGCGTTTAACCAATTCTAAGGATGTTTCCTCACTTTTAAGTACTTAAAACTGAGATATGGTGCTGTGGCTGTGACAGGCTATTAATTCAAAAGGGTAAAAAAATAGAGGAAAAAAGCTTTATTAAAAAAGATATGTCATAAAAATAATCACAGAAGTGTTTTTGTCCTTAAGAAAAGTGCTACTCAAATGGGTCCCTGTGGCATTTTACAACATAGTGGTTGTACAGATAATATCTGTTTTTCCTAACAGAGTTTGGGGGAAAAAAATGCTATTACAGTATTTGAATTGTTTCATCATTCTGAGACAATCAGAGAAGGAAAAACACATTGTGTCTTTAAGTTGAGAAGGTGTCAAAAAATATCTTATGGGGCTGCTGTCAGATGGGGGAAAAGCAGGATGTCCTTTGCAGGGGGTGGGAAGCTGTCTGCCATAACAGGTTGTATTCTGGAGGTTGATTTGGCTCCTTTTCTACCATTGCTGGCATGATCTAGGTTTGAATAAATGTAGTTGTTCAGTAGAAATGCTGTCTGTAAAAGGAAGGTTGTACCCTTGCAGAATGAATGTAGATGGGATGGAGTCTGTCCAGAGGTGTTCAGGAGCCACTTTGGTGCACCCAGTAGACAGCAGAAACCCTGTGTTGATGATATTGTAAGACAAACTTGTTTAAACTCTAAAAAGAAAAAAAACAAAAAAAAAACCCTAACCAAACCATATATATATATATATATATATATATATATATATATATATATATATGTGCGTGTGTGTGTGATAGGAATTGCCTTGGGACCGTCTTATTTTATTCACTAATAATTTCAACTCTGTGACTTAGAATTAAAGAGCTTTGTTTGTTGACCCTCTGAGCTTCAGATATTGACAGTCTTATAGCACCAAACTTGTTTCTGCATGGAAAACTGCAGTGGTTCCTCTTCCAAGATTTTAGTAAAAATTGGAAAAGCCTTATTGTAATTGTTGAGGTTGTAGGCCTCAGAAGACCTAACTCATCACAAAGGAAATATAAACAATTTGGAAAATGTAAAGAGCCAACAACTGTCTTGGCCCCAACAATTCTTTTGTTGGGTCCAAGACAGTTTTTTTATTTATTTTTATTTATCTGTTGGTTTTTGGACTGTCCAACAGCTCAGTAATTTGGTTTTGGTCCATTTGTCAAAATTTGGGAAGTGGATGTTATTTCTGGCTTCTTTATGGAAGTTATAGAACAGGCTTAAACATCAAGGTGAACATTTGGGTTAAGTGAAGACACCCATGGAAATCTGGCTTTTCTTGGATATTTCTCCTACATTCAGTGAAGTGGACTTGGGGAGGAGGTAGAAAACTGATTAGGAAAGGTCAGGTTCACATCTTCATCTGTTCCTTCTGGAGGTCAGTCAAAGTGTATTTATGGAAGCCTGGCAGTACATTCTCTCCTTGTAACCAAAGAAATGAAATTACCCCAACCCATTACTGGAATACAGCGTTAATCTTCATTGCAGATGCATTTTTAGATTAGATCTGTGATGTTTCTTTGTACATTTTGGCATGTTGCTTTGCACCTGGAAGTAATTTGTCTTGGTGGTAGTGCTTGCAAGTAGTTTGGAATAGTCCAATTCCTTGTAGTAAGTAATGAGCTCCATTGATCAAGAACAATGTAAGAGATATGTGGTGAGTTACTACAGAACCTGAAATTGAGCACGAGAAAACTCATCTATACATGAAGCAGGATTAATTTCATTAATTACATTATTATAGCTTCCTAAGTTTTGGCTTGTTCTTTCAGGTTTTTTGATACTGTATTCCTACCAGATTGCAATATCGAACATTTTGATTGCTAATATTAATACTGCTACTCTTTTAGGAATAGAGTAGGGCTTTAAGGACCTTCTTGATTAAGCCACAATAGATATGAAGCAGAGAGATTTTTTTTTTTTTCTTCCTGGCAGGAGAAATAAGAGCGTGGTAGACACACCTAAAATGAAACAGCTTCTAATTCTTTCTGTTACCATTGGTTGAAAAGTAAGTCCCTTAAGAATACAGAAGGAGAGAAAAGTTTGGCCTAGAGAACACACCAAAGAACACATTTTTGTGTATATTTAGAAAATTTTTGGTTTTCTCCATGCATTTCAAGTGACTTGCAGCATGGTTCTCTCATGGTGCATGAATTCAGCTCAGAGGAAAAAAAAAATTATTATTTGAGCCCTCAAATATTTACTCCTTGGTAACCTATCTGCAGTCATTTAAGATCAAGCCTGAAGTTTAATATTAAAGTAAATGTTGTTAACCCTGGAAAGTAAATAGCATGAGAGTGATTGAGCTTTTCCCCCTCAGGAGAGTGAATAGGCAGAGAGCAAAAACCCTTGAATGAAATAATTAAGAGAATTAATTGTTTCCTTTTTACATACTCAAGTATTTTATTCTGTGTTTCTGAACACTGAACATTCCATGTCCTCCAGGGGAAAAGTCCTTGTAATTCAGACTTTACAGTGTTAAGAAAAGCAGCATGATTTTATGTGGGGAGCTGGACTGAGAAGGAATATTGGCAGGACGCTGTTCCCAGGCAGGGAGATGCTGAACCGCACTGCAGCACGTGCCTGTGAAAGCTGACAGTGTCACAGCACCGTGTTCACAGCCTTGCATCCTGTGCTTGGTGTCTGAGGGTCACCAGGTTCATCTCTGGGAATCTGTGCTCTCTGTTCAGGGCTGTTTGACAACACAGGAAAGGTTGGGGTTTACAGGGAAAGAGCCCCCATCTCAAGTTTCATGCCAAGTTTAGCTATAACCTAACTTAGTGTTAGAACTTCTAAGTTCACTTCCTACATCTTCTGTCTCAAAGATTTTTAGGCATTAGTGGTGGAATACCAAGACTTTTCTCTGTGAACAGATTTTATATTGAATACTACAGGGCGAGTATGTTTCTTCCTGTATCAGTTCTCCATCCAGGAAACCTGAAAAGATGTTACTATAGATAGGAGAACCATTCTTAACTGTATAAATGCTCTCTTTCTAGAGCTTGTTTAACATACTTATTTAATGGTCCCAGGATCTTTATAAAATATATGAATTAAATCAGTTTTATTTATTTTTGTATATTAACTATATAGATATATATATAGTATATAGATATATATATAGTAACTATATACTATCTTGTATATTAACTATGTTGTGTTTTAATTTTGTTTATCAATACTTAAAATTTTTTCAGTGATGTGTTCTTGTCTTTCATGTTATTTTCATCTCTTATTTTTACTTTTTAATATTTGCTGCATCTTCCATGCACTTTAACACCTCCTTTTATTTGTTTTATATGCTGTATTTTATGAGAATTGTAGGTGATACTGAAGATTGAAGGTGCCAGTAGTTAATATTCATGCTAAATTTAATGTGTATCATTCCCCAGAGATGTAAAAGAAATTGTTTGGCTGTTGAAGCTCTCAGATAAAAGCTAAAGTGACATACCTATTTCATGCATCACATCAACTTGTTTTGCATGCCACTGTCATCCTACCTGAAGTTGTGCAAGATTAGATTCAAACCATGCAAAGCAAACAGGACAGGTATGTTGCTGCCACTTTGAACTGTGTGTACCACATTGACTCTTCTGTCAGAGATGTTTAAACTGAAAAATAAGCAGTGGATGCGGTCTTGGTCACCTCCCAGCCACACTCAATAGCTGTGGTAGCCTTTACTGCTCTGTATAATTGACCAGTCTCCACAGCCTATCCACTTTGTTATTAATATAATTGTGGAAATTAGTCATTCCTTAGCTCTTGGATTGAGTTCAAATTTGTGTAATTTCTATTACATACCGAACCACTTTCTCCTCCTCATCAGCCCTCATTACAGCTGCTGACAGCCTGGCTAGAATTACCCCTCTCAGAGGACTCTCTCCAGCAAAGACAGCTCTAACTGAACACGTTCTTTGGCCCTTTACTAACACGTGGCTTTTTTTTGAGCTGTCCTGCCTGTTTTCACACATAGAGGTAGTTACTTGATTCTGAATTGTCAAGTTACCAAGAACAGTTTTTAAAAAGAGAAAAAAGTTTTCTTTGAGTTTAGATTCCCTAAGACCTTCTTTTTTGAAGGGTTTTTTCCACATTTGGAGGATATCTTGTCTACTTCTGTGTAGTTATTTTTAGTACAGCTGGGGAATATGTGGGTCATTGTGTCACAGTCTCTCAGCTTAATCTGCTGTTAGTTATGCTAATGAGGCTTGTGGCACTGGGCTTTTGCTTCACTTTGCCATATTGTCCCTTCTGCAGCAGAAGCCAAAGGTGACTTTATCCACTTCAACTGAGATGCTTTTTAAGGACATTTTGCTCTTCCTGTGATGTAGCCCTGGAACTCTGCAAGTCAGACTGTCTCAAACTCCTCATAAGAGCATAGATTTACAGCCTCTAATTTATTCTCCCTACTGTCTGGTGAAGTCTATGAGCTTGTATAAACTTTCTAGAAGAATAGATTTTTGGGGTTTATTTGTTTTTGTGTGGGTTTTTTTTTTTTGTTTGTTTGTTTGTTTTTTTTTGTAGTATCATAGAATACTTTGAATTAGAATGGACCTTAAAGATCCTCTAGTTCCAACTGCTCTGCCATGGACAGAGACATCTTCCACTAGACCAGATTGCTCAAAGCCCAATACAACCTGGCCTTGAACACTTCCAGGGATGTTAAAACTTTTACATGGAGATTTTGGAAGTCTAGAGAAAATAAAATAAGTGAACGTTGATATGTAAATACTTATCTATATACACATGTATTACCTCTTCTTATGAGAAAATTGTATTTAATATTCTGTCAGAATCTTCTCTCTAAAAGACTCTGGTGATTTGTAATCATGGATGTGTTCTGTCTGTTTCTGTATCTTCCTGCTTCCCTCTAGAATATTGAGCTAAAGAGGGAGAGGAGCAAGATTTGGAAACCCTGCTTCTTGTGCCTACTCCATATGCCATTGCTGACCCTGTGAATACAAACTAGCTAGAGCCTTACTACTTTGTTCAGCTTTTATGGCTTTTATGTGGTGCATACACCACAAAATATAGCTCATCTCTGCTAAGTTTAGGTAAAATCTACTCTCTTCACCTTCATTTTTCTGAAGTGATGCAGTGAGAGATGACAATTTCCTACAAGCTAAATGTAATCAAAACCTAGGGGGTTTGCAGTTTGGCTTTTGTGCCAACTTTTGCATCCTCTGAACTAAGGGATATGCTCTACCCTGTAAACCACACCGTTCAATCTTTTGCTGGAGCTCCACACATCGTACTCTGGCTTTTGATAAGGAGCTGTTCAAGGTTTTAATTTTGATTGGCCTTTTGACAAGTACACAGAAACCTCCAATGTCCCCAGGCAGGGTCGTGTTCTTCCCTTGCTTTCTCTCTGTGTCTCTCCAGCTTTCCTGAGCCTTGCATTTTGCGTGGTTGTTGCTGTTGAAAGCAGGGACAAAGGTGCAATTTGTCTTCTCCTACTCAAAGCAGGAGGACAGCAGATGCTCGTAGGAATGGTGCTAATAATCTGCAGTAGGAATGGCAGTCTAGTAGGAAAGATCCCTGGCTGACCATGTTTTCCACTGCTTTAGGGCACAACTACAGTGTGCAGTGAAGAGAGTCATGCCAACTCCAAATGAGCCAAATCTGGAGCTGCAAACTGTTTAGCTGTGTTGCACAGGAGGATGGTGATGTTGTCAGGCCTGCAGACTCACCAAGCATGCTGCATGCTAAGGATTTGTCATATAATCAAAGGAAATGGGGTGTGTTTGGGGAATCCCAAGGAAATGCTCTGAAAAATTCATGAAAACTTACGTGTGTGTGCACACCAAAGGTTCACAAACAGACAGACAGATATTGCTATCCAACTGTTGAGCTGTTTCCTTCCTGGAACACTGTAAATGAGGTAGCCTTGCCATTAAATTACAATTTAGTTGGAGGCTAAAAAATTAACTGGAAAGCTATCATCACATGTCTAGTAATAAATCTCCAATGCAGTATACTTCTTAATTTCTGCTGTTGCCTTAGAGTTAAAAGTAAATAAAAGCAACTGTCTTTAAGCTCAGTTTTCCCTCAAATTGGCACCACTTGCAAGTGCAGAAACAGAACTGAATGTGTTTACAGCAGCCATGATAATTATGAAACACAAGACTAACCTGGCCAGGAAAGATAAATATCTTGGTATTCACTGCAGTGATAAAATGATTTTGGAATGCAGCCTGACAGAGTGGCAGATGAAATTTGATTTTTCCAGCTATACATAGCTCACAATGGGCCTCTGTAATATTTGTTGAGTCTAAATGTCCTGAGAACCTGATGTTGTCTTTGTAGCATAGATAGTTATTCTTTAGCAATATTTTAGGGGAAAAGCCATTACTTTTACTGCCAAAAAATAGGTAAAAATATTTGAAGGATGGTAGAAAATAAAAAAATACTGGATTGAACTGTTGAACATGTTTTTTGTCTTAAGTGTGATTTAGAGCTTTCACAAAGACCATGTATTCCAGATCTGCCTTTCTAAATAATTGAGCTGTATTGGTATTGTATAACATTCTTGGTCTTAGAAATAAAGTAAGTATAGACTTTCTAGGAGGAAGATCAGATTTGTCTGAGCTGTGGCTGACTGCCAAAAAATAGGCTAAATATATATAATTTGTGAAGAAAAATACTGTTATCTTCTCCCTATATTGTGGGTGTAAGTAAGATGATACGATGGTGAAATCTGAACAATTACTAAATATTTTCTGGTCTGGGTTTTCTGTGTCACCAAAGTAGTACTGAAAAATATCTGCTCTCTGTTAGTTCCCAGCGATGTTCTCTATATATGGAGAGTAGTTTCACAGTTACATTTATTCACTTGCTTAAGCAAATAAAACTCCTTCAACAGGTTCCTCTTGAAGGGAAATCATCAGTAATTTCAGTAAGTTCTACAATCTTTGCCTCAAGTTTTTAGTGTCCCACCACCAGCATTTGCAGTGAGTCCCTGGTGCTGAATGTATGTTCTGCAATGCATTCTTCTTTTTCCTTCCAAGGTGGAGCTCACTGACCTGAACTGCATGTGCTGTGTTCTTTTCCTGTGCTCTGTCAGCCTCTTTCTGTGTGAGTCAGAGAATTTAAGACCAAGAAAGATCATTAGATCATTCCACCTGACCTTCTGTGAAACCCAGACCATTATATTTTGCACAGGTACCCCTTTGTTGATCCTGGTTTGGATCCTGGTTTGGCTGAAGTGTAGCTCTTGGAAAGACACCCAGGAAGGCAGCAACAACTGCTGTGTGTGTTACTGCTCTTGGCAGTGGGGTTGTACTGGTTAATCACCCTTTCTAAACAAATATGCCTTCCCTAGCTGAAAACTTGTCTCAGCCTTTCAGCTCACTCAGCTGGCACGTTCTGCTACCTGTCACTACAAAACTTTTCATTCTTAATTTTTAGCTTGATTTTGCTTGGCTTCATCCATTCATTGACTTTGTCAATCGATGTGTTGTTTGATGAATGTGATTTCTGCATGTTCTTGGCCAAAATCTGTGATCTCTCCATGAGTAGGTTTCTCAAATGTCTTTGCTTTTTAAGTGTGTATTTCCTTGGTTCCCATCCCTTTGCCGTGGATTGCTTCTCCTCCTCTGGCATTCCCTGTGTGTTAGCTACACAGTGAGCAGTGCCTTGCACCCCCTCTTCAGCTGTGCATACAAACACTTCTAATTATAATAAAATTACAGACCTCATATCTGAGATATGCTTTTCTAACTGGTACTTGAAAACAATTTTTCATCAAGAAACTGTGACCTGTAACTAACTGATTGAAGTGGTTAGAAGCAACTCCATTTCATGGTTGTTTTTACTTTTGAGGAGAGAATGGAAGGGTTTATGATGACAGAAAATCTGAATTATCATGTTTCTTAATGAGTGTTACAATTCCTAAAAGGACAAATAGATGTTGTTTTCGGAAAGTTACACTTGAGGTATGGGTCTTGGATTAATATCCCAATAGTCTTCTTGGCTTCTTCCAGTGTCTATCAGCACATTAGCCCAAGGCTCCCTCCACCTTTTGAGGTGTATCTAAGTCATTATTGGATCTCCATCATTTGAACTGCACTCATGCACACACAGACAAATCTGAGAAGTCTCTTATATTGGTATTTTTCATAATTCCATGTATTACACAATACTTTTTTTTTTTTATTTCTTACTGCTTTATTTCTTACTCTTTTATTCCTACAACTCACTGTAGAAGATTGGCTTTCCAAAATAGCTTCTTGTAGCTTCAGGAGATAATCTGAAAGTCTGTGTGTACTCACTACTGATACCCACTGCATCCTGTTCATCTTTAAATTGATTGTTTCTCCCACATCCCCATGGTAAGTGAAACTTGAGAGGGCTGTGGGTGGTCTGTATTGGAGATAGACTTGGTTCATTAATCTTTAAGCTTATTTTAGCATCCCAGTATCCATGTTTCAAGTGTTAATGGAGTTTTATTAGTAATTAAAAATATTTTATTATAAATAAAAAGCCACCCTTCATGCTGCTATAATAAGCAGCTTTGTTGGTTAGTACTTATTCTAATGATTGGGCACTTAATTTAAAAAAGACTGGCAAAGAATTTCACTGATATCTGAGAGTTTAAGGACCAACAGTGTTAATAGCTCTGTTGTTTGCTTTCCTTCTCCTAGAATTTGTATTTTGATGCTGGATGCTGCCTTAACCAGACTTTGGAGAGCAAAGTTTGCTTGCTGCTGCTCCTCAGAGCTCATGTTGATACTTGAATCGGCAAAACTCCTGAGTATAGGAAAGCTCAGTGTGTGCTCTGGGCTTTGAGTAGAGTGCATACTTCTTTTTTTTTAGAAGAAATCCTTGTGCTGAAGCAGTTAGGCTCACAGAATTTGTAAAACCTACACAACAAAGGTGTTATTCTTATCTATAAGCTGTACAGCATCCAGTTCAGCAATCTTTTTTTTTATTCATGTGCTCAATTATCCAAATAATTTTAATGCCTTTTTTGTTTAGAGTGACATAATTCAGTATAATTCTATGATTCAGTATGATTCTAATGACACAATGGTCAAAATGTGCTCAAAAATTATTTACGCATTCAAGATGCTTGAAAGTGTTAACAGAGCCCTTTGTGCATCTTTTACAGTATATATATGGAACACTTTACATTTAAAAAATATTTTTCCACATTATATTCATGGTAATGAGAGTGTCACCTCAGCAAGTTTTCAGCTGTGAAACTCTGTGCAAAGGTGGGCCACATTAACACAGAAACAGCTGACTCAAGTTCCTAGAAGTGATTTAAATCTTAGTGCAGGTATTGTGTGATATTAAAGATGACAGGTTATTCTCTTTTAGCAAGAGTAATCAAGTGGAGGTTTTTGGAATTACTTTATTTTTGGAGAAAAGATAGGAATGTTGTTTTGGAGAAGGCTTTGTTAAAAGGTCAGAAATTTCTCTGGACATAAACCTCTAAAGATACTGCTGAAGACCAATACTGTTTGGGAGAAAGTTAGAATAAAACTATTAATATGCCATCAAGCCTTGGACTTCCCCATAGGTCCCTGTTGAGCTTCAGCATGGTTATTACCAATAACCTCAGTTTCTTCCTGTGCTGTCTTTTGCAGGAAGATATGAGCTCCCTTTGTCAGTACTCTGAGCGCAGATTTGTTTACTCTGATGAAGATCCAGATGCACTAAAACCTGGGCCTACTAACACAGGATCTTACTAGGCTTAGTACCCTGGCATTAACACTTCTTTTTTCTTTTAACTGGCTTAGTACTTTGGTGGCTCAGCTACTCACCAGGGCCATAAAAGTTTTATTTGGCTGAGGGCATTGGCCAAGTTTGTGTGTGCTTGAAGAGCAGGCAGCAGGAGGTTGTGTTTGCCTTGGAAGACTTTGCTGATATACCTCAAGAAAGTGAATTTCCTTCAGCTCTGCCGGTCAGCACTAAGGAAAAAGTAATTTTAAAACAGGTCCACTGACTGCAAAGGCCAGTGGAGTTCATTCCTGAAAAATAGTTCTTGTTGGAGAATAGAATTGGAAATTTCTCCTAATGATAAGTGAGCTAAAAAGGGAAAATGGGACAGAGAAGTCAGAAGATGGAGAGGTGTGGGCAAGTGGAGAAAAGCTAGAAGTACAGCAAAGAAAAAGGTGAGAGTAATCGAAAGGTGGACAAGGGTTATTTTTTGAGTCATAGGCAGAACGTGCTTCTGAAAAATCTGCATCTGGGAATATTGAGATCCATGCAGAAGTCTACACCTTGGTAAAGTCTGTGAATTTCACCTTGAAAGGCAGAGAGAAAAGTGTCATATTTCAGATTACCCCAAAATCCCAGTCGAGTAAAACTATTTAGTGACTATTTCAGGTAATAGGAGTGTCTCAAAAGACTTCCACCTACAAAATGCCACCAAATGGAGAGTTTCCCTTTAATAACTCAGCTTCCTTTAACTGCAGCTGCTCCAGGGGCCAGATATAGAATGACTACATTATAAATATCAGGTTTCCAGGATAGACCAACAGTAAGCTAAAATGTCAGTTTGCCTAATGCAAATACTTGACATATGTTAAGCAGAACAGGGAGTAATGGGTTTGGAGACTCTCTTTGCTCCTGGTCATACCTCTTTAGAATATTTTTCTGGGTACATGCTTGACAGGGTCTAGATGTCTGGTACCATTTCATCTCCTCTGCTCAGAAAACATTCACCAGCTAAATGTGCGGGGACCTGAACTGCTAATGCTCTGTATGAACTTGCTCATGGCTGGACTGTCAGAATGATTCTGCTGTGCCTTTAATGAACTAGCTGTGAGACCAATTACACCCTGTAAAAATGTAATGGTTAATTAAACTACTGCAGTTGGTCAAACTTGAAGGCTACTGAAATACTAGGTGTGTATCTGGAATTGAAGTGAGGCTGAAACACACATGAGTTCTTTGTCTTCCTAGATACTTTGCTTTAATATGTCCAGATGAGATGAGAAACTGAATAAATTTAAGAACGTTTCATTTTTAAGAGACAGGGAGTTTACCTAATGATTCCAAACCTGCCCCTTTCATCCCTGTTTATAATGCACTATCACTTTCCCCTTTCTCACATCAAAGAAGAGATGAAAATGGCTCCCCACAGAGATCATGAACGCTCTTCTAATGGTGCTAGCAGTGAGAGGTTGATTTTTAGTTTAATACTCGGCCTGTAAGCAGCAGCTACCTGCTTTCTGCCCCTTCCCACCATCTTCTCTCTCTGGGGTGCAGGTGTCTGTGGCAGTGCTGCAGCCCCATGTATGCCTGGCATGTTTAGCTCCTGCACCCACTGGATGCCAAGGGCAGAGTGGGGGCTGCACTGCCTCTTTTCAGCTGATTGCCATTTTGGTGTCTGAGCTGTGCTGCGCCTGTGAGGGAGGACTTGTGCTAACATCTTGTCTCATGGGAGCATTGAGGTTCTCTCTGCTCATGAGTTCCTCTCAGCCTGGTGGCCTGGTGTCACAGGAGCTCATCCCATCTGTAAAAACAGGGCTGGGCTGCAGAGGGGTCATCCTCCAGTGGAGCTCAGAGTGCACCTGCCCAGCTGGAAGGAGGGAGGGCACTGCCACAGCAGCCCGGGAAAGGCAGAGGGGTGCTAACAGCAGCGGGAGAGATGGATCCCACCTGGCTCCAGGTGCTTCCATCGGGACAGTGCTTGGGAGCAAGAGGTGCCACGGGAGCACCTCTGGCAGCTCGCTGGGAGCAGCAGCAGGAGCACAGCCACTGCCTGGGACAGGGTGGTGCCGAAGCCCACCCTAGGTCAGGGGTGGCTCCGTGTGGTGGAAAAGTCTCTCCTCCAACATGTGCTTTCAAAGAAAGGCTCAGCAGTCTCTTGTTGTTCGGTCTCATGGTTGTTTATTGCAAGTTATCTAAAAGATTTTCGTCTCGGGCTGCTGTGCTCTGTTCAGCAGCTCAGGCAGAGGCACACACACACCCTGACATCCTCTCTGACTCCTGACTGCTTATTCTCTCTCCCCACCCAGGGCTGCTGCTGTCTTTTATATGGTACATTATGTGTTAAATGTTTATAGTTTTCCCCAATGCCTATTACCTATATTAAATGGTGCTTTTCTACTCTAAACCAATCTGTGAGTGCCAACATCACCAAGAACATGGAGGTAAGGAAGAACAAAGAGGGAGGACAGGACAGGTCCAAATCCCTCCATCTTTAAACTTCTGACCCCCATGTACAAAACCAAAACCCCCTGGACAGGACTTAAAATCCCCCTGTACAGCACTCAAAAATTCTTCCTTTTACTTTGTGACTACTTCTACTGTAGCATCTAAACTTTTGTGACCTCTTGTTCTTCCTGCAAGGTTGGTAAATCATTCCATGGTTCAAATCCAAAATCACAGCTGTTTCCAGCTGCCTGCCAGAGTCTCAAATGCTTCTGACCTGGGCCTGGAACCTCCAAAAATGTCTGAGGGACATTTTGAGTTCTGACAGGATGGTTCTAAACAGAAGGTTCTGTTTAGCTTTTAAACTCCGGTAAAACCATCCACGGTGTTATTTTGTGTCTCTCAAAACATCAGGACTGCGTAAAAGGGGAAAAAACAAGAGACAAAGAGAGGGAGAGCAGGAGACGTGACTGTGAGAATGGCAGCCTGAGAAAAACGGGTCTGTGTGTTCACATGTGCTGTGCCTGTGTGAGGAAAACAAAATGTTTCAGTCTGTAGTTACAGAAGAAGCACTTAAAGGGCACACCCTTTAATGCCTCTGTTTTCAAAGAAACATTTGAAGCTTATGATCACAGAGGTAAGTATTAAACTGCAGATTGAAAGTTATTCTAGGCACAATAAATACCCCTAAAAACAATCAAACAAAAGCTCCACTACAGAACAAAACCAAACACTAAATCTAGTAACTGCTGGTTGTTTCCAAGCACAGTATTTCAATAGCTGCTTGAGACAAGAAGGAAAAAATCCAACCTTAAAACAACCACTTACAACTATTGCATGTAACATCTATGCTCTACCAGCTAGGGCTGGTATTTCTCACTTTTCATTAGTATAAATGGCCCTCCCCTGAAAGAGGGAATGAGTGGTAATAATTTCAATACAAGGTAGTATTAGTTTTATTTTGCATGTCAATGAATGCTGCTTTCAAAAAAAAACACCATAGAAACAGGGTCTGGAGTTTTTTTTTCAAATGAGGAACTATTAAATTTTCTTTTTGCATATTGTGTATTTGAAGAAAGTGAAATGTTCACTTAAAAATGAATAAATGAATAAAATCTGGTAGGAACTGTTGTTTAATAGGCTATTATCTGTCTTCATAGCATTACCATTTCTTCATTTCTTGGCTTTATTTGTATTTTTCCTGTTCAGCAGTAGCACTAATTTTTGATCCCTTCTGCTCTGTGTGGGCTGTTGTCCAGTGACCTAAAAAGTGACATGTGTTACAGATTGTGAACAATTACTGTTTATGCTTGGGGTGGGGTACAGAAGGTTATAATTTGAGGAGTTGACATAATGTCATGCTTTTTTTTTAATATATATCTGTGTATTTATATATATATATGTCACACACACACACACACTCTACATATATGTGTGTGTGCATCTTGTGTTCTGTAAACAGTGAGACATGAAGTTTGTATTCAGGAAAACTGTAGTTTGGTGAGTGAGAGCAGGATCTAAAGGAAACTGGAAATGTATAAACTTGATTTTCTCTTTATCTGTCCTGCCTTTGTGAGATGAAGTTGTCCTCTGCTGGCAGTAAGGTTGGGGTATCCATTTCCCCTGAATGTTTGTAGTTGCTTGCATAGAATAGAACTTGTGGCTTGTGCAGGATTTTACTAGGCTGCTGCAGTGTCCTGTGACAAAGTCAGTATTTTAAGATACCTGTGATGCAAAGGAATTTTAGCAGTTTGGACACCAATAGACAGCTTGTGGCTGAAGAATATAAGATCACTGGGAGCAGTTAGGGACTTGGCCTCTAATAGATGAAACTACTTAGTCCTGTTTATTATGTAAAAACACCTCCCACACCGCCAAACCCCCCAAACCAATCAGTCAGTCACCATGTGGTTGAGGACGCTGCATCTGAGACCCTGTCACTGCCACTCCTTGGGGATTTGCCTTTGGAGGACCTGCAGAGCACAGAGCCTGCCCAGGACTTCTTTAAAGTCACAGTTATGATAGGGCAAACATGCATAGCAAATGAAGCTATACAGCTTCAATTTATTTGTGTAAGAACTGTTAATATAAGCAGAAAAAAAGTAAAATATTTATCAAATCATGAATTATGTAGATCCTGCAGATATTACTAATTTACAGGCAGCAGAATAATTTTTATAAAAGAATGAATAAATATTAAAAAGTCTCACTTTGCTTTTGTATATTACAGAAGGCCTCATGTGATGAACTACTGTTGTTTACTTGTGTTTCAATGGTCTTCTCCCTCCTTTAGCCTAAATTTTCCAAATATAAGTATTCTACATACCTAATACATGCATTTTTAAATTTGTGATAATTTGATTATTCATAATTTTTTGGTTTCTTCAAGCTGTTTCTGGATGCTTAAATATTAACCAAGAGATTTTTTTTCCCAATTTTTATTTTGTTGCCACATGAGCATCGTTATAAATAATACATTTTTTGTTTACATATGTCAAATATGTTTAGAAATAAACTTCTTTTTTTGCAGTAGTAGCTGGGAACACAAACATGCAGCCATCACTGTGTTAGATGTTGTTTTATCAGAAACCCAACTGTTTGATTAGTTCTATTTAGAAGATGCTGGAGGCTCTGATGCTGTGTGAACACCTCTCTGCTCCTTAATGAACACTTCTGAATCCTCCAGCAACACAGAATCAAAGTCTCATTGTCTAAGCTGGGTAGCTCTGCCAAAGGGGCACTCATTTGCTGTGCTCAAGTTGACTTTAATTTGTCGGGTGACACAGGTCCCCCTCTTCCATCTTTGTAGGATAAGCTCATTGATCTCACCTGAATTTCCTGTTTGGATTTGTTCACTTGAATCACAGACAGGACATACCTGAGGATATTTAAGAGATCATTTGTCATGTATGTTGTGCCAGCACGTGAATCCTGCAGCAGCAGTGGCACCTCTGCTGTCACACTGATAAGAGCAAAGGCAGGTATGCTCTGTGATAAGGGACTGTGACCATACAGCAGGAGCACCCACGTTACATATGTGGTTTCAGTTTCATCTTGGTGTAGACTTTGCTTCTAGGTAAATAAACCCAGACCTTATCTCCAGTAGCCCAGATGCAGACAGAAGGCAAAGCCTTGCATTGATGCACCCCACTCAGCGCAGAATAGTTAATGAATTTTCCTACATAAAGGCAAGCATGGGCAATTAGGTGTGATGATTAAGTAATTCTGGAACCTTGCTTACCCTTTTAAACAGCATGAAGAAAAGAAGGTTGCATTAGAAGGCAGAATAGAATTTGGTCTAGTGCACACAAAAGCTAATTTGTAAGGAGAGGAGGAAAAAAAATTGTGCCACTCAAACACTCTGCCTGTATTGAGAAAATGAGATCAACAGAGAATTCAGATAGAGTGACTTAAAGAGGCAGCAACATTTAAAACAGTTAATTCACAAGTACTCAGTAGAACATATACAGATAACACACAGCTAATACAAACTTACAGAAAATAGTCAGAAAAACTGCTTCTTTTTCTCTGTCTCTATCCAAAATACCTGATAATGCTAGCATCAGACAGCTCTATGTTTTGAGTTTTACATTACAGAAGGAATCGAAGTAGTTAATAAATTGGCTGATATTGTTTAGTTCTGTAATGGATAGATCATGACAGCAAAAGAGTACATGGGAGTTAATGAATACAGAATTTATATCAGCCCTACAGGGCAAAATGAAGAAAGCACGCACATTAACAAACAGTTTAATACCCAGGAAGTGCAAAATAAACTGACTCCATAGAAACCCTAGGATGAGTAGGAATAAATACAATTTTAATTCCTTATTTGGCTAATTCTACAATGCTTTATGAGATTAACCTGTTACTATGTGTTTGAGTGATTAAACTGTTATACATAGTAATTAGCCTTTTAGTTATAGTGTCTGTAAATCATTTTTCACTACATGCTTGCTTCTAGGCTTGTGGACAGAAAAGCAAACTGGTCCTTCATGCATAGCCCCAGACTTGGCTCTCCTTGTAATTCTTTCTCTGTCCTCTGGTTCTGAAGCTGCTCTCAATTTTGGCTCAATTTCGTCCCAATCTTTTGTGCTTTTGTCATTCTCTCCTATGACTCATGCAGCTCTTTTGCTCACATGTGCAGATTATCTGATATATTTTCTTCTTCTTCAGCTTAATTATTTTTAACAGTGCTTTCAGGTTACATTGAGTGAAATTAGATATTAAGTTTCAATATACTATTAAACAATTTTAATAATATTCTGGGTATTAAAGACATTACTTTAAAAATTAGCTAGAGGTAGGCTCTTTCAATGAGACTTGACTTTTTATTGAAAAAGCAAGTGTTTCATGTTCATTATGTTTCCTTTCCTCTGGATATTTCTTTAGAGAGAGGCAGTATTGTATGGTTTCTCTTTTCATGTAACTGCTGTGCCCGGGATACTTAGCAAGGTATTATGTGTCATCCACAGCATTTTGTTACGTGCTGAAGTTCTGTTGTAAAGCTGGCATTTCCATTAGAGTAGATCAGCATGTTTTAGTCATCAGATGCCTATTACAATTATTTTAGGACTTTTTTTTCCCCAGCAGAGTAATCGCTTTCTCATTGATCTGGACATACAACTGATAGATGGATACAGGGATGGGCTGTAAGCAGCAGGCTCCAACTGCATTAGACTGATGGATCAGGCAGCTTCCAGCTGGGTGTGATAGGAAGATTACAGGGCTCCAACTGTATCTCTGTACAACTCAAAGTAAACCATGTAAAACCCATCTGAAAGATTCAGCACTGAATCCTCCAGAACTTCTCCTTACAGTGGATGCAGGAAGTACTGAAAGGGAACCTTAATTTTCAAAGACACCAAGGTTCAGCACATCATCAGCTTTCGTACTGCGATTTTATCTGTAGGTACAGATCCTTGAGACAAAAATAATGAATTAAATTACCCAGAAAAACTTTCCCACTTTGTTTCCAGATGCACAAGTTATTTTCCTTAATAATAGTGGCAACAGGTGGTATTGATAACAACAAAGCTGCCCAAGGAGGCATGAAGTACCACAGTGCTCCCATCTTACTCTTGACTCTCCTTTGTTTGCCACCTGCAGCCTCTGTCCAGAAGTAATCCCAAACACAAGTTTATCTTTTAAAAAGCCATAAGATTGCAAGAAAGTGGTGACAAGTCTTCTGAACTATTTTATATCCTTTATAAAATACTATTTTCATTGACTATATTTAGTATAAACTCTATCGGTTTCTGGGACACATGTAAAAATCACACTGTAAGAGACAGCACCAGTATACAATATTACTTGTTTTCCTTCTGTACTTCCAGTCAAGCTTTAGGAAATATTTATGCAGCATAATTAAATGTTTGTTTGGACAAACATTTTTAATTGGGTACCAGTCACTGAAGATTGGTCAAAGAAAAACCAATACAAATATTGACTAGTTTGTAAGTGTTAGAATGACTTAAAGATTTGGCTTTTTTCCCCAGACAAACTTGTATTTAATTTTGACTTTAGGACCTGGCTTCACTAGTGACTTTGACAGTCTCATATAATTAATTTAATTTGAAATCAAATGGCCAAAGGTTCAGAATGAGCCCACATGCCCACATAGTTGGTACAAAAATAGCAGCCTTAGCATAATATTGTTTTTTCTCATTTTTCCTTTTTCCACAGATCTGTCCTTTTGCAGTCTTTGCTTGAGACTGAGTATTGCTTACTGAGACACTAACAAATACAGATTCCTGGTTTATTTGAGACTCTGAGAAAGTCAAGGCAATTCAATACATGCAATAGAAAAACTTGTGTAGTTAATCTATTTGTATATGTATTTGTTTGGGGTTTTTATGATAAGCAACATTTTTTTACAATTAGTGCTGCAGTAGGTTAATGGAAAGAGTTTTGTAAAATCCAGTAACTAGTTAGAAGAACTAGGAAAACAGATTTGAGCATGGCAGGATCCCATGGGAAGCTGCCCTGGAGGGCAGAGGGGCTCGTAGCACAAGGACAGCCCTTCCCAACCTGTAGGAAATCAAGCAGTTTTGGCAAGAGGTCAGCACAAGCAGAGCTCATGTATAAAATGAAGTGTACCAAAGGGTGCAAAGGTTGTTATCAAGGGTACAGGAAGCTGTGGGCTACCCTAGAGGGACCCAGATCGACTGTCCAAAATTGCATGGATGGAGAAGGGGTGTAGGAATGCCACAAATTAGCTGAGGCTGAAACTGGGAAGGATATGAGAACCAAAGTGCAAGTTTCTGTACACAGTCTTCTGCAAAAGGAAGGCTAAGGGAAATATGAGCCCACCCCATAAAGGAGCAGGGGATGTACTGACAGATTGGTTATCTCAGCTTTTTCTGTGTCTTCCTGTTTTTTGCTGTTACATTCTGCCCTTAGCTCAGCCTCTGAGCCAAGTGGCAGAGCTTGGGGGAGTGAAGACTTACCTACAGTGGGGAAAGATCAAGACTGATATTTTTTAGGGCAGGGGACATCCCCATTGGGGGTGCACCAGGCAGGCTGAGGCAGAGAGGGGTCACTGTGAGGCTACTCACTGTCAACTTCAAGGAGGCTCACAATGTCAGGAACGGGCCAAACATTGGTCCCAGCCTCAAGAAGGTCAAGGAAGAGGATCTAGGGAAAGTTATGCAGCAGATCCTGCTGGAAACCATTTCCAAATACAAAGATCAAGTAGGTGATTTGTAACAGCCAGCATGGAGTTACTATGGGCAAGATGAGCCTGACCTTCCAGTTTGCCTTCTCTCATGTGGTTGTGTGGGAAAGGGGAGAACAGGTCATATTGCCTATCTCTGATTTTAGCAAGGCCTCTGACCTTGTCTTCTATAGTTTTCATCCAGAGAGATTGGTGAAATACAAGCTGGGTTAAAAGACAGTGAGAAATTGCTGAGAGGGATCAGGGCATTTGTTGCTGTGCCTGATGAGGAGATGTAGAACAGGCTGAGCCTGTTGAAGAGTTACATGGTGAAAGGAGGAGTGGCACCACACATGGGTAAGGAAAATACTTTTCACTGTGAAGGTACCCAAACAGAGGGGCAGAGGCCCAGAGGGGCTGTGGGATCCTGTCCCTTGGCCCTGTGTAACTTCCTGCAGCTGATGCTGCTTTAAGGAGGTCCCTTCCAACTGAGTCACTGTCCTTCTCATCTATTCCAAGGAGTACTAAGCCTTGAGCCTTGACTTCCCTGCGAATTTGCAATGGTGTAAAGGAGCACAAAAGAGACTAATATCGTTTTAAGAATTATTTTTAAAGAATGGTCTTTTGTAAAGATGCTGCCTGTGCTGTGAGGCAGCAGAGCAGCCTGGAGTCCTAGGAGGAGCCATGTGAGTAGTTATTACTTGACCTGCATATAAATCTGCATTGTTCCCCCTGTGTAAGCACATGCAGTTTCTCACTAGGTAATTAGGGCTGGGTGTGTTAAGGTGAAGGAAAAAACTGAGAAGGGGAGGATGAAAGCTGAGGGCTGCAGCAGTGATGTCACCACCTTTCCTCCCAGAGGCATTACAGCAGAGCTACTGAAATTCAGATCAAAGGCAGTTTACTGAATCTTCTTCTATCTTTTTAGGGAGATTGAAACCTTAGGCTTCTGTGAAAGCTGAGCTAATTTAGTGTGCTTTGAATAAATATCTGATGAGACTGTTGTGTCAGATTATCATAATTGCAAAAAAAGAGGAAAAGTCTTGTAAATGCAGTAAAAAAGAACAAGCTTCCAATATGTGCACCTAATTTTCTTATTCCTGGAATGCTCACTTAAGCCTTCCCAGAATAAAACAACCATTATTTTGAAAACTGTAGCTAAATTGAAATACTTTTTTGACAAGTAACTATATTGAGAATTCAGTTAATTTAAATTAAAAAAAAAAAAAACCACAACCAAAAAAAAAAACCCAAATCAAACAACCCAAAACCTAATAACTAAACAGCAAGTTTTATGAAGTATCTAAATTTGATTTTCAGGCACATGTCTAGGGCATAACAAGAAATTGGTATGTCTGAAACAATTAATGCATCTCAAAAAGACAATGGAGGGTTATTTTCTTTTGCATAAATGGGAAATAATCACTTGGTGATAGAGGGTTTGCAACCCAATTTTGCTGCCTTCTATGAGTAAACATTTCCAAAGTTTCACAGTCTTTAGAAGTGAACCCAAAGAAGTAAAAACTTTTGACGCTTTTGCTGTGTTAGTTTTTCTCCTAGTCTTCAATCAAGTACTTTATAAATTATCTGAGGAAGATGTTATACTGTGCAGGGAGCAAGCAATAAAAAGGGTAACTTAAAGCAAAAAAAAATTTAAATTAAATTTAAAATAAATGACAGTTTAGGGCAGATGCTTTAAATGTGATATTTAAAATGAATGGGCTAACAATAAACATTTGAAAAATAAAGTTTGCAACAAAATTACAACAGTACACACACTGAGGTCTCTAAGAGGAAATAGAATTTTCATTTGTTTCCCTGAAATTTCTGGCTAATTCCTAAGCACAAGAGAATTAGTTGCAGTGGAATGAAGTATTAAAGTTTTCTTGAGTTGTCATGGGAGGCTTAATTTGGCTCATGTTCCAATCAAAGGCGCTGCTCCTGCCTTTATTTATCCTTTTTGTTAGTTCCAGTAGGGCTGAATGGTATATTGCCTTTTCCTATTAGTAATTACTTCAGTGCTGGTGTCCCACACCCTGAGAAGAGATCTCAGAAATACTCCTTCAAGGTTGAGGGGAATTTTTCATATACATAGCAATTTATATGGAAAAGTGCTCAGACTTGAAGCCCAAGTATTTTCCAGGGAAATAATTCTCTGTCATAGCTTGTAACTATTTAAGGTTTTTAATCATGCTAAGATAAATTGAGTGAAAGAAAATAATTTGCTTTCAATCATAAAATCTGGCCGCTCTAGTAAGCATTAAGTTAGTGACTTTATTAGGTTGAAGACATAGGTATATACTTATATTTATGCTCCAAAAAATTTTTTATTATGAAGAAACACCCTCTGTCATTCAGAAATTCTGTACCATCTCTGGCAGAATTCCAGGCAAACTTATAGAGTGCTGTTCAGACAAATGTGATTGTAAACTAAAGCTGTCATATTAATTCCTTTTAGTGCTGAGCAAAGTAGTCCAGGCTCGATAAGGATCTATATTACATCTATTCTGAACCTGGGCCAATTCCTTATTTTTAGAACTGAAATCAAGTTCAAATCTTGAGGTATTGAATTATTTTTCAATTCTGGCAGATCTGAAATTCCACATAGTGGCCATTTACCGCATTAGACTAAGCTTGTCGTATTTTTACCCTTGAAAGTAATAAGGATTTGTAAACGAAAAGTTTTCATGGTGTGGCTTTTTTGTTTTTTCTTAAGGGGTAGGGATGTTGTGTGTTGAGGTTTTTCTTGCTTGGTTGGTTTGTTTAAGATTTTTGAATTGGGAGGTTGGGTTCTTTTGATTTGCTTTGGGGTTTTGTTTGGGTTTTTTAATACTGTTGGCTTTTGATTTTCTTTTGGGTTTGTTTGTTTTCATTTTGTAGTGGAATTCTTTTTCTTTGTTTTGATTTTTGGGGTTGGTTTGGTTGTTTTCTGGTTTTTTTGGGGTGTTTTTGGGGGTTTTTTGGGTTTTTTTTGAGTTTTGGGGTTTTTTTTTGTTTGCTTGGTTAGTTTTTTGTTTGGTTTTTTGTTTGTTTGTTTTTCCTGAAAGATCTTTTTTATCTTGGCAGTTAAAGCTAAAACTAAAACTTCAGGTAGAACTTATCCAGCATTCTGGATAACTGCAAGCATATGGCACTGCTCCTGCAGTTTATTTGAGATCAGATTGTTTTGTACATGAAAGATTATCTTGTATAGATGGAAGAAGTGTTTATCTTTTCTATTTGTAGTACACAAATGAGTTGTTTAAAACTACTTCTGTGCAGAACAGATTCTACAAACCAGTTATAAATCATCCAGAGAAACAGTTGTAGCATATGTTTTCCTCTAGATGTTGTACCTGAGAACCCCTCATAAACTCTGAAAACATTGGCCTTGAGAGACTGTTACAATTGCCTATGACAAGCATGCTTAAAATAGCAGATGATTTCCATACATTTCAAGCTGAAATAGGATTTGAGAGCTTCGTATTTGTGAGTGATTAAGTGGTAGTTATGCATAGTGTGCCTGCCATATGTGTTTGAGCATAGCAGTGTGAATTCAGTTCAGTCTTCACATGAGGGACATGGTTCTGTTTATTTTGCCATTTTGAACGAGTCTCTTGCTGGTTTTGGTGCCTTCCCTGTGCTAAGCAAGTCTGGCTCCCCCAGCTGTTCCTCACAGGGCTCCTGCTCCTGCCCGGACCATCCTGGAGCTCCCCATGCCTCACCCCAGTTTCTCCTTGTCTCTTGTTTGTGTGGCAGAGCTTTGGTAGCGGGGGAGCCCAGGGCTGGCTTCTGTGAGAAGCTGCCAGAAGCCTCTGGGTGTCTGCCAGAGCCAAGGCCAGCTGGCTCCAGGATGGACCTGCCCTGATCAAGGCTGAGCCCATCAGGCACAGCGGTAGTGCCTTGGGGATGTCGTAGTTAGAAGTTACTGCGCTGAAGCAATTGCAGCCAGAGGAGAGAGGAGTGCGAATATGTGAGAACTGCAGCCTGCAGACACCAAGGTCAGTGCAGAAGGAGAGGGAGAAGGTGCTCCAGGTGCCAGAGCTGTCTGTGTCAAAGGCCACAGCGAAGCAAGTGTGGAGGTCCATGGTGGAGCAGGCATGTACCTGTGGCCAATGGAATACTGCACACCAGAGCAGATGGATGCCCAAAGGAGGCTGTGACCCCTTGGGAATCCTGTGCAGCAGCAGGGCCTGTGGCCCCATGAAGAGAGAAGCCCAGGGTGGAGCAGGTTGGCTGGCAGCACTTGTGATCCCCCAGGGGACCTGTTCTGGAGCAGTCTGTTCCTGGTGACTGCATCCTGTGCGAGAGGCTCCTGGGGAGCAGCTTGTGGAGAACTGCAGGCTGTGGGAAGGACTCACACAGGAGAATGCTGTGAGGAAAGAGTGAAAATGACTCTCCACAGAACATGGTACAGGACTGAATGAAGGCTTATATTCACTAACGTCCCCTAGTGATACAGCCTGTGCCTTAACAGAGCCACTGCTATCTGGTTCTGCAGTTACAGTGCCCTGTCTGTTCTGATATCCTGGCAGGGGAAGCAGATTGATTCATCAGTAGTTGATTTCTGAGCCTGTAAATCTAAGTCTGTGGAAGCCACTTTATTAAAAACTAGTGGCACAGCATTCCCATCCTCTGGAGCACAGAATTATTTTATGTTCAATCTTCTCAACAGTTAAAGGACTCTGGTTTCTCTCTTTTTTTATACATAATGACCATGAGACTCACATTTGTCACACTGAAATAATAACTTCATTTACCATTTGCTATTCAGTAATAAATTGATTTGGGGAGGAGTGACTAAAATATGGAGATTATTTCAATGCAAGATATATGGATTTGTGTAAGTCCAATACTTCGTGATCAGCTGATGAAGGAAAAAGCACTCTGGCAGCTCTTGATTTTTAAAGTTCTGTTTCTATTTATAAATTCTGTTAGGAAGGCACAGCCTAAGCAGAAGAAAAATTCAAATCACACTTTTTATGTAATAGTGCTCATTTCTCTAAGGATCTGAAATGTCCCATTCATCAGTTCTGTTATCTCTTGGCTTGATGAGCACTTAAAGCTGAAACATGTAGCTATCTTAATCTACTTTGAGATATAGCACTTTTTGATACATAAATTAGAACCTGCACTAAGGCAACCACATAATTTCTTACACTGACACAAAGCAGCCCTGATGAAGTTAGAAATTTTTCTACCCCTTGTTAAACTAATTAATTTTTGAAACCCCATTTGTTGTGATTTTCTTAATGCAATTTTCTCCTTCCTATCTAAAGATAGGGAATCTGAAATAAAAATAGCTCACAAAACTATCCCAGAAGACTTTACCTGATGAATTGGATATTATAATAAATTTTGTGTGCTTATTGGGTGTTGCAAGTGGATGAGAGAAGGATATTAATGGTAAGATGGTTGTGGAAATGAACAAATCACAAGTGCAATCCATCTCACTTGTGTCTTCAGGGAGGAGCCTACCGCAGCACTTAGCATGAACATGACAACTTGGCAACTCGAGGTTGTTTCACGTTGAGAAGTGAAGTCATGTGGCTCCAGATCGCAGCCCAGAAGGGTGACTGGGGCAGTGTGTGCCTCACACAGCAGGGGCCAGTGGCTGCACGGGGCTGGGTGCTCTGGGGGCTGCACCCCAGGAACCTTCAGCCTTGTGTTGCATCCCCCAGGGCTGCTCCTCCTGCTATCCTGAGCCTCCTCTTTACGCCCCCTGTTCCTCACTCTCCTACCTTTCACCACTGGTTCAACATTCTTGACTTTGATCTGAAGGACAGACAGAGTATCAAGTAGGAAGTTAAATGGAAACATGCTTTTGGGTAATGAGAGGTTAAAAAAAAACCTCATAACTTTTATCAAAATATTTAAAATTTACATTGCTGCAGTCGTTTTATTCTGTGTGGTTTTATTCTTTATGCCCGTGTTAACATGTATTTGTTTTTACCAAAGATGGTGAGACCCAACAGATGTAGGAGGAAGATTGCATAGCAACAAAAATCGACCAAACAAAAGCCTGGTCTTAAATTACATTTCACATATGAAGCAACAATTTTGTTGGGAGGAAAAATAAAGCCTCCAGTTCTGTACTACTACTTGAAAATGTTCATGGGTGGTTTTTGTTTATATGTAAGACTGATGTAAGTAAGATTTTCTAATAAAATGAAGCCAGGGGAAAACTGACATCTCTTCCAAGGTCCTCAAGAGATGTGACTTAGGGGTAAGAGGGTCAGTCCTCTCCCCTCGAGATCCTGCTGTCCATCCTGCCTACAATGATCTAGCTGACCCATGGTTCTCCCTGGCATCAAGGGCAAACGTGGTGTCAGTCAGGAGTGAAGGCAGTGTAGCCCCTACCATGGTGATTTTCAGATGTTTGAGGTGTTGGTATAAAATGCTGTGATGTGCAGATGTACAGATCAAGCAGATTGTTGTGAAGTAACTTTGGACAGCCAAGGACATCACTGCTGAAAGGGTTTCACCTCTGACTTGTCTGACTAGAATAGTTTGGGTCCTGGTCTTGTTTGTGTTTGTTGATTCAATTCACAAAATCACACAGAATATTTGGATTTGGAAGGGGTAACACAGGGCATCAAGGCTAACTCTGAAGTGAATGGCCCATATGGGAACCAAACCCATGACCCTGGAGTTATTAGCACCACACTATAATAAGCAAAATAATTGTAAACTTCCTTGAGTTCAGGCCCCTTGTTGGTCAGGCAGAGAGTACAGCCTGATGCTTCTTATTACAGTTTTATAGATGGCACGTGGTAGATGTAGGCATGACACTGACTTTGCATGACTACGTGCTTGGGTTCTATAAAAAATGATCTCTATTTCAGGAAACAATAGCAACTTCCACTTGCATTTTATAGAAAAATAAGATGAAACCTGGTTTCCTATCATGAAACTAAGAAAGATTTAAGTCATATACAACTGTAACATGAGCATGAGTTTGACTCTAAAATTCTAAGTGCACAAAGACAACAGTTTGCAAAGCATTAGCCGCATCTGAAAGCAGTTAATTAAATTAAATGGAACAATGAACCATTTCTTGTAGCTGTGCTCCCTGGTTTGTGATAAATTGGTACAGTCAGTTCTATTAATGAGGTCATCCTGTTCTAAGATATTTGATTCTAGAATAGTGGGGTCCAAAGTTCTTGAATTAGGAGTTGCCATCTTCTGCTCAGAGGTTGTAAGAGCTCTATTGAAGCACCTTTAATATGAAGGGCTGTAAGATTTTTAGTACAACACTTCAGCTTTTGACAGCATGCCATAGTGGGTACCCATGAAGTGAGCAAAATGCAGAAATAATAAGAACCTGGGTTTCTGGTAAGAGTCAGGGGATTGAACTGGTTGCTGTTGTAGGAGAAAGCTGATGTATTTTGAGACAATTGTGATTTTATGAACCTGCTGTCATCTGAAGCTCATGGTACTGAAATATGTGACTGGTCTGTGAGCAAAAGTAAAGGGATGATGAAAGTTCTCTGTCCATCAGAAATGTAAAATAGTGTAAATTATTGTTACACAATAGTGTAAACACATTGTTTAATGTGTTATTTAATATACAGTTTAAATGCCTACCTAACATTTAAAGCTGGGGTTTTTTTTAAGATGAATTCAGAATCTTAAGGAACTTAGGTTATAGAAGTATTACTTCTGTCTCCTTCAGAGAGGAAAAAAAGCCAGAAAACATATTTGACACTAATTTGCTGGTGGCTAAGAAGGAAGGGCTCTGTTTCTAAATAATCTTCTGAATTTCCTTTTGCTCCTTTCACTTGACCCAAATGAAATTTGAAGGTTGCATGTCCCTGAGCTTTAGGAAAAGGAACTACTAATTTTAGTAGTAGTAAACCTTTTTTGAGAAGTACATTTTATACTGTCTGGAAAGGCAAACTACGTGAATATATCTTCTATGCCTATTGGCCTATTCTAATAAATTAACTACTGATCTATCTGCAGCTTCTTCCTAAAAGTTAAGCCTTGAAAGATTAAATTAGTCCATTCCAAATTTATGGTAGAAGGCTCTTTATTTGCATTTTATGACCAATAGCACCCAAAAAAACCCCACCAAACCCATGGTTTGGTTCATGGTTTTCCCCACAAGTGATGTTGAGATAGCAATCTATTATTCTGCAATGGAAGGGATGTGTGCATTCTTGTAATTATGATAGCCTGGAGCTTTGCAGTCTTTGCAGTTTGCATCCAGAGGGAAAATGGAAGAAAGAGTAGTTGAGTAAAGATATGCAACTATATTTTGTGTACATGTGTGTGATCTGTACACATCTAAGCCTAGGGAATTTTCATTTAACTTAGCTTACATTAAAAAATATGTTCTAAATAAGTTCATGTAAATAAATGTGTCTTTATTGTCCATGTCAGTTCTTTTAGATCCTGACTCAGTTGACTAACACAGCATCAAGTCTCAGTTTAGTGCCATTTTCTTTTTTAAAGATTGACATCATAATCCTTGGCTTTCATCTTTTATATGTTATGAATAAAAAGTGGGAAATAATGTGAATGTTGCTTTCACATCCATAGGCTTTGCTTTAGAAGCTAAACTGGACTATTTTGCTTTAAAACACTGGGTCTGAAACTGCTATACCAGGGGAAGCTTGACAAAGCAGGAACGGTGCAGCTGACATTTGAAGAACTGGGTCGTTGTGTCACAAGTTAAGCCAATAGATGTCAATCTAAATCCTTTAGAGAAAAGCAAACTAATGAGTCAGAAACGTACTGGTGCTGTATGTTTGCCCTCCAGACCTGAAACATTTGTTGGTCTCAGGGAAAGAATAACTTTAGGAAGCTCAAGTTGGAGTTTAATTTAAGATATTTTCAAAGGTTGTGATGTTTTAAGAGAAGATATTGTTTATCAGTCATAAAAAAATGATGTGTTGCAAGTATTGCTGTGCCTTAAGCAGTTCACTTCCCTCCTCTCACCCCTCCAGAATTCTCTAAGAGTGCATGAAAAGAACAAAATTACAGGGAATTGCTTTGTACAGTCTGACCCAATAAATTACTCCTGCCGCATTAGGTAGAGATACCTTTTGAGAAGGCACATTTGTGCAATTTCTTTGATGATGATTTCTGTGTCTCATATAAAAAAGTCCTTTTTAGCTGCCTGCCTGTGGGCCAGAGAGATGGCAGTGGGGACAGTAAGGAAAGGGGCCAGGACTGACAGCCTGGAAGCCAAAATGTACAGAATTGTTCTTTTCCCTGGCCACTATTGGCTTCTGTGTCCTCCTTCAAGTTGTCCACTGGAAACCATGACCATGCATCCTCCAGAAATGTGCATGGGTTTGCGTGCAAACTGCCTTCCTTCCACAGACAAGTTTAACATAAGTTTGCAACAGCAAAATAAGCACAGTGCAGATGTTAATTTTTGTATCCACTGTAGGAGCTAGGTTGGATACAAAGGTTGTTATTTTAGGAAAAGGGTGGTTTTGTGGTGTGGGGGTTTTTTTTGTTTTGTTTTGTTTGTATGTTTGGGGTTTTTTTTGTCGTTGGTTTGTTTGGTTTTTGGGTTTTTTTTTGTTTTTTTTTTTTTAATGTAAAGGCTTGGGTTGGAAGAAAGATTATGGAGTTCCAACCCCAACACCCTTGCCCTTGGTAGGGATGCCACTCCCTGGATCAAGTTGCTCAGGGCTCCATCCAACCTGGCCTTGGGCACTTCCAGGGATGGGGCATCCACAACTTCTCTGGACAACCTCCACTGCCTTACCACCCTCTGAGTAAAGAATTTATTTCTAAAGTCAAATCTAAACCTGACACCCTCTTTCACTTTAAAACTATTGCCCCATCTCCAAGTGTCACTCTCTGCCCATATATAAAGTCCCTCTCCCTCCTTTTCATGAGCCCCCTTTAAGTGCTGGAAGGTCCCAGCGTGGTCTTCCTGGATCCTTCTCTTCAGCCCTGGCTCTTTTCTAATGAGATGAAATATATGTATTATGGTTCTGAGGGTGGTTTTTGGTTCGTTTTTATGGGGAAAACACTACCTGTGGGTAGTTTTGCTGACCTGACAGCCTTCTGCGTTGCTCAGCAGGGAGGATGTACTTGAGGATTACCACTGCTAGGTAATTCTAAGGCAGCCCCCTCTGAGATATCCAGAGAGGGAGAGGATATGCAAAGATGTGCAGTTCACTCTGGCTTTGTTAGCCAAATATTCCAGGCTGGTTCCAGTGATCATCTTTTATTAATATTATATATTGGACTGGAGAAGGTGACAGTCTTCAGGCAGTTCCATTAGGGATCTAAGTTAATTTTACTTCTGCAAAACAAAACAGTGATGCAAATAAATGGCAGCAATGGTGCTGATACCAAAATGTCAGGGTGTTTTCTGAAAGTCATCATGGCAAAACTGGGAATTTTTATTACAGTATTTTAATATAATGGGAAGGTCTGTCTCAACATCAGCATATCTAAAATACATGGCATTTTACTGCTTTTGTAGGAGTGGTCAGAGGCAATAAATGGTTTTTAAATTAGAAAATTTTTATTAAGTAGAATATTTAAATTTATGTGATTTACAGAGGCACTGAAAGCCCATGGCATTTCAAGGTATTTTTGCATGTACTTTGAATTCAGACTTGTGCTTTTCTGACAGATTATGCTGGATCATTTTAATACCTAACAGGTGTTTTCAATGAACATTTTTAAGTAAAAGCTGTATCTGTGGTAAACCTCCAGCAATATGTGAACTTTTCTTAATCAAATGGTAGGCAAAGATAGCAGCAGGGAAAAAAACATTGAAAGAGAAGTTCTGATGTGCTCTTTTCAGGTTCTTGGTAGAGTTTTGATGATATCTGTGTTTTCAAAACTCTGTTAGAAATGCTGGTGACCAGAGCTGACTGGAGTCCAGGAAAAACTCCACATTTTCTTTAAAGATTACGTGAATATATAAGTATTCTGAATAAATATACAATATAAACTACTGTTATTGGAAATAGAAATCCCACTATGTGTGTAAGGCTTTGGGTTGGTTGTTTTTGATTTTTCACTTGAGTTTCTTTGGGTTGTTTTGATTCTGCAGCTCTCAAGTTAAGTGTTCTTCTTAGGTGACCAGTAGCAAACACTTATGATCCACTTCAGAACTTGAAAACTTTATCTTCCTTTATCTGTGAAATAAATGACATCATGTACAACATGATCACAGATCTTATAGAATTAGATGACAGGATGACAGTACGTTTCTCACAGTTCAGATGGCTGCAACAGAGAATGTAATGAGCCATATAATGGTATAATTTTTCATGTTAGAATTTTAATATTGTGTTTTCTACAGCTCTTAATATATCATGCATTAAACATGTTTCAGAAACCACAGTCAGTTATGTATTCATAGTGTCAATAAAGGAAAATAGTCTGACAACCACATGGAGTGATGAAAATCTGTCCTAAGGCCCCTCTCTATTCTTTTTCATTGAAGTTGTTGAAAGGAAAGATAACAACCTGGAAGGACCTCACATTTAAGAGGTATTATGGTCATAAGTCAGGGGTAATAGCTTGGTGCCTTGTGCTGCAAGCTTGGCTACAGACAGCCCAGAGTGTCTGGATTTCATACAAGAGAAGAGGTCACTGTATCAACCACTGCCCCTACCTAAGGGGGAAATGATAGCAGGGAGATGCTCTTTTTGAATATGACTTTGAACACTTTGTCAGAGCCAAAGTAGAAAAGGGCAATTATGTTTGCCTTCTGGAGGAAGATTAAAACCAGGATTTTTGGAATCCTGGAACCAATTTTTCTGGGGGTAAAGTATTTTTGAGCCAGTAATGCTCTTGACTGCATATCTTTATCACAGATACCTCAAAGCTGTCATTCTAGAGAGCACGGTGAAAATAGTGTCAACAAAAAAATAAAATGAGAAATTACTCTTCCATCACCTGAAGTCATAGATGGTGTTGATTGTGTCTTCTCTTAGCAGCATATACAAGGGAGGTAAATTGCAGTGACAATAGGAGACAGCATATCTGATTCGACTGAGAAACACACTTACAAAAACCACTGTATCACATTTATTTGGATTACATTTTTGAAAACTCTGAGCAACAAGGTGACCTTTTAGTTGATTAATCCCAAACTGGAGATTATTTTTTGTGAAAGAAAAGTGGCAGACTCAGAAAAATGACAGAAAAATGCCAGTCACTCAGAAGGCAGTGGTGTTTCCTAGGAACTGGTCTTACTGGCATGGGAAGAAGAAATAAAGAAATTTCTGAGCGACTCCACTTTGCTGCTTTTTGTAGAGCCAACTGCAGCCCTGATGGCAAGAGAAGATAGGTGGACTGCATGGTGGGTTTTCACCCACTCTGGTAGAGAAGGGAAAAACTCCTGCTTCCCAGCTGCTGCACCTTGGCACAGCTTCTCCTCCTTTGTTTTGTTCTCATGAGACTCTACCTGAAGTACTGTGTCCAGTTCTGGGGGCCCCAGCATAAGAAGGATGGGGACCTGTTGGAGTGGGTCCAGAGGAAGGCTGTGAAGATGGTCAGAAGGCTGGAGCACCTCTGCTGTAAGAGGGTTGGGGTTGTTCAGACTGGAGAAGGAAAGGCTCTGAGGAGGCTTAGAGCACCTTCAGGTGCCTAAAGGGATCTACAAGAGAGATGGAGGGGGACTATTTACAAGAGTATGTAGTCATAGGACAAGAGGGACTGGCTTTAAATGGAAAGAAGGTAGATTTAGATTAGATATTGAGAAGAAATCCTTTACTAAGTGTGGTGAGACACTGAGCAGGTTGCCCAGAGGAGCTGTGGATGACCTGTGCCTGGAAGTGTTCAATGCCAGGCTGGATGGGTCCCTGAGCACCTGATCTAGTGAGCAGCATTCCTGCCCATGGCAGGGGGGTGGGAAGCAGATGATCTTTTAGGTCTCTTCTAGTGCAACCCATTCTGTGATTTGTGCTCCCCTTGGGGTCCCTCCTCGAGCACTGAGGGCTGGAGCAGGGGCACTCCCAGCCCCAAGAGAAAATGAGAAGCCAGGTCTCAAGGGGGCCAGACTTGTCACCCTGTAACAAAATGACAGGACTGCACCTGCTTATTAATGCGCCTCACAGTGGAACGGTTTGCTCCCTCTGTCTCTTAAGAGGATTTTCCTGTGTTCCAGTGTCAAAATCCTGCATAATTTCTGCCTGATTTTCATTTTCATAATCAGGCCTTTTACTTGGCTCCATCCCTGAAGACAGTTCTTTGCTGCTGTTCTCTTAAAATAAACCAGTTCTTTAATGAAATCTCCTGTAATGAACTGCACTGTCACTGTAATTTTGTTTATGAAAAAATATGAAAGACATCAAGGGAACTACAGTATACATATAATGTTATTATAAGAGTGCCTCCTGCCAATAGTGGAAACCACAGTTCATCTCTTTGAGAAGATGGAATATGTTTGTGTGCAATGGAATTACGGTTCAGTTTATGTTTCTTGGAAACTTAGTACTTACTTTTATTTTATGATGTCTCAGATCTCCTCAAATGTTAATTGAAATAGATCTGCAAGGCTGAGATATTGAAAGATGATTTCTCCAGAATATGGTATTGAATTAGGTTTCTTTATTGTCTTTTGGCTATTAGAATTGTATTAACCATTAGTACTGGTATTATTTTACTGACTGAGCATTAAACTGGTTCTAAAAAAGGAAAATATTTAGATTAGTAGAATTATATTGTGATCTTACAGATTCATAAGAGCATTCTAGTGTATATCAGTGATAATAAAGCTTACACTGAGCAACTGTGGAACTAAGAATAAGGCAAAATGGAAACAGGGGATAAAAATTAGGAGTGGCTTGACTGAGGAAAAGACATATAATTTATAGCCTCATTCTTCTGCCTTCTCTGGGGTAAAACTTGCATTTGATTTGACTTCTTCCTGAGTAATGATTAAGGGATTCAGTTCCTATTTTAGTGGTTTCTCAAAAGTTTTGATGTGTCATAGGTGAAAAAATGTCTTTCCATTATTTTAACCAAATGACTGGGATTACATCTATGTAAATAATTTACTCAAAATTATATGCTGCCTGCATCATGCAATAAAAAAAGAAACATGAAAAAAGGTAATTTTTTCTCTTCCTGCAAAAAATCAAGAATTGGCATCCTTTGAAAAGCTCCTTATGGAAAAGCATTCTAGTGATATAATTCATTTAGCTTTGAAGTGTCATGTGAAAATTAAACATGAAGATGCTTTATTTAGGAAACATCAAAATAATCTCTTTCAGGGAAAAAAAAAAACACCGTTCTGTGTTTGGAGGCATGAATCACAAAATTCAATGAAGTCCATGCATATTGACAAGCTAGATTAGTAAGTGAGCCTTTTTTCTTTGTTTTCTGTTTTGTCTTTGAAGTTGCCAGTGTGTCCTGGGGTCCCTGGGACTGAGCAATTCTGATTCAGCTGACACCAGCCCTACCTGAGTGGGAAGCAGGCTGCACGTCTGCCTGTCTGTCTTTTTTCTCCAGGATGATGTGCTGGAGACAGCTCATGTCTGCTGAGAACTGTGAGCTGAGTCTGTTAAAACCACTGGAAGATTTTCCATTGATTTCAATGAGTTTCAGTCAGCACTTTAAGGAAGGATTAACAGCACTGCCTCTGCTCCTTCTCTCCTAGCCTTTGAGAATGGGGAGAAAAAGGCTTTGAGGAAGGGTGAGTCACAAAGGACTCTGCATTTTTTTTTCAGTGATTGGGAAGTTGTAGGAATAAGGCAGAAAGAAAAAAAAATCAGTGAATTCTGCTATTTTCTTCCATTGTTTCAGGGCTGCACACATGAGGGAATGTCCCTGGAGCCAGATGATAACCTTCACTCCCCCAGCCACTATCGGGGAGTTGTGTGTAACCTGCCCCTAACCCAGAGCACGCTGCTCTTCCAGCATCAGGGTGCACCAGCCCTGAGAGCAAGGCAATAACACTGCAAGATGAAGGTCAAAAGGATGTACACGGAGTTGTCAGAACTACTTGCCAGAAGCAGCACAGCCCATGAGCAGCTGAAAGGAGGTTAGACAACAGAGCAGAGTTCCTCCAGAAATGTCTGGAGAGAGGACAGCTGGGGCTGCTCTTGGGAAATGCAGTAGAGGGGTCAAGACCCTAATTTTACACATGGCCAGAGATGGTGTAACTTCAGCATAAAACTTGTGCTGGACCCTGTAAGTCTTGGCAGTCACCCCAGTCAGCAGGACAAAACACTTCCACTGTGCATCTGTGCACAAGCAGTGGCTGAGGAGTCAGTGAAACCGCTCACTGGAGTACTGATTACTCACATGAATAGAAGGTTACTGATTCAAGGCCATAATTGTCATGCAAATGGTTTACAATATGGACAATGTTTTCCTCCTGGTTTTGGACACGGAATGTGTGTAGTTTTTGGCTGATGCTTCAGTTCAGGAGCCAACACTGGGGCTCTCTGAAGAGCAGGATAAGCATTGCCTGTTTATCTTTGGAGGCACCTCTGCTCATTTCCTCCACATGAAATAATGCTTTGTGGTTTCCATATTCATCTAGTATTTGCATCAGTGGGTTTCTTTGCCAATTATTAGCAGTTTTTGTGGAGGAAAACAAAGAGAATTTTTTAAAGACCCATTAAATGTGCCAAGTAGAGAAGAGAGCAGAAGATTGTATGTGTTGCTTTGTTCTGGCTGATTAGAATTTAACAAGAAATGAATTTGTACAGTTAAATGAGATTCAGATAATTTTTTATTGTGCACATAATCTTATGTCAGAGGAAATTTGTAAAATTTTCCACTGTTAAAGCCCTTAAAATATATTGAACTGCTAATGTTTTAGCATAGAGTGTCATAGAGGAGGACAAATGAAATGGCATTTTGAAATGTAGTGCCAGAAATACATTTCTGTCTGTGTGCTTACCTGGTATGAGGCTAAAACAAATAATTCAAAATGTGAGCTGATATTAAGCTGATATTCAAAACTTATATTAAGGCTAAAAATCACTAAATATGTCTTTTCAGTAATGAAAACACCATGAAAAAAATTAAAATTAAAAGCAAGCACAATAAACTGGCACATTGTAGTGTTAGTTTATGAATTTTGAGCTCTGTAACATATGGTAGTTTCATGCAGCTAGGGGCTATGGCCACCTGTTAATACTCCAGGGTACCAAAGGAAAAGGATTTGCTTGTTCAGTGACAAAAAACACAGTGACTTCCATCTTCTGATCAAAGGAGGAGGTTGTTGGTTTTTTGGGGTTTTGGTTTGGTTTGGATTGTTTTAATACCTAGTGTGTATTTTTTTCTGTATACGTAACTTTCTGAAAGGAAAACAATGACTCAGATTTCATGGATACTTATTTAGATGAAATACGAGGTGTTTTTCCCAAAAGCTCAATCAAAGCTTTTGAGAATTTACATTGGAAAAATAGCTGGCAGCTACTGGAAGAATTTATACCTTGCTGCATTTTAAAAAACAGTAATTTAATACAAAAAGTATTGTTTGCAGTAGAGCCATTATAAAATGCCAAGGCAGTGACACGTGTCACCGTGCTGTTACTTTATGAGCAGTGTTTGGGAGGTTCCAGGAGCAGGGCTGAGCCTGTCCAGGGAGAAATCCATCTCTCCCAGCTGGCCCAGGGAAGCTGGCACGGGGGCAGCGCCTGGCCCGCAGCAGCCGGGGCGCTGCCAGGGGCACGGGCTGCTGGCACTGCTCTCACTGGCAGTGAGGGGCTCTTCTGCTGTCACTGGGACCAAAATGCCTCCTTGCAGCAGCAGCTGCACTCCCACACGTGCCCGCCTTGGCTTCCCAAAAGAGACAGACCTGGTTTTACATCAGGTTGAGTACATAAGGTGTGGTGGCATAGTAAAGGTACGGCTGTCACACAGCAGGAAGGAATTTTCTACTGGCTGAGTTTTCTCTTTCATTGCATCTTGGTGAAAATTTGAAAGACATATGGACCCACTGGAACCATTTGGTGCTTAGCTGCTGGTCTGTCTCCACTTGGAAAAGAAGCATTTTCTGGAGGATCGGCTCATTTGGAACCAGTTGTAGTCTCACACGGTGTGTTGTTGAAACTTCAGACACAGAAAGTGAAGGAGTCTGGAAGGGTTGCTTTTTAGATTGGCACCCCAAACTCAGGTGCAGAAGGCTTGCCAGGGCTCTAGGCTGAGGTGTAGCGGGGGTGTGTGAGAATAGGGTTGTTCTCACTGCAGCCAGAGAAATAACTGCAGTGGCCATTTTTTGGCATCTCACTTGGTGGATGGAGGTATCCCAAGGGTGCAGGTCTTGTCAGACCAGTCAGCACTGCTGGCCTTTACTGGTAACAGGTGGCTCTTTAAAACTTTGCTGCTTCTAGTCAATTAAAACTTTGCAGCTGGGGCTCTTTCAGCCCAGAGCTTTGAGATGTTCTTTTGTGGGGGCCACAATTTTGGCACACTAGACCTGAACGTGAATCAGAAGTGTTCCCTTGTAATCATTATATTTTTAAAACAGACTTGATAGCTTTATCTTTTATGGTGGCAGATGTGAAACATGCTTTAATTTTGTGTGCTGAATTATTCATGTTCACCATGGACATGTCTGTGTATTATTCACCTATCATTGACACCCTCCTCTCTCTTTCCCTTTGATTTTTTTTAAGTAGACTGTCTCCTGTGCTATTTCCTGAACCTACATAAAAAAAAAAGAGAACTCCTTACAGTACTGCCTTTTGTCCACTATAAGTTAAATCACAACCATCAGCTTATTTTGCACAGGCAACTGCATTGTTGTATTAGCAGCAACAGCATTTGCATGATATATTTGGCCATAGTTATATATTGCTCAATATGTGCAGTTGGTTGATTGGAAGAGTTTGACTTGAGCATACAGAAATCTAGTCCTTGACAAGTCCTAAATGTACTAACTGAAATTTTATTCAAATTATGGGGAATTTTCATAGGGTGCTGCTGTAAAGAAAGTTTCAGCTAGATGTTGAATTTTGGGCTGCACTGGTCATAATAGATTAATAAGGTAATGGTAACATACTGGTGTAAAGAGTTGCAAAGGTTTTAGAGGCAGACACCCTCAGGGCCACAGTAGCAGAGGAAGGATGGGCTGTGTGCCTGTCCCTTCAAACAGAAGGGCCTGTCCCCTGGAATGAGTGCATCTTAACAGAAGCACCTTTTCTTTCCTCTGACCTGTTTTTATACTTGCAGGGGGCAGAGGGATGGCAGGGGGAAGGTATGGTTTGCACTGATAAACAAGAGGGCATTTATGCATCGCATTTCTTGTTACATAATCTCATGCGTGCTCTGCCTACAGTCTGGATTTTTAAGAGAGAATATGCCCAAGTGTGTCCATGCTTTTGTAAAAAATTGCTTCCATTTCAAGCTAGGGGAAATCTCTTTTAAAAGATATTACGGGGTTTCCATCAGTTCCAAGCTAGAAAACTACTGCAAAATGGTATCTATAACACATACATATATAGCATAAAAGTTGTTAAGAATTATCAAAGACTACAGACACTGCTTACTGAGTCAGACCAGAAGTTTTTGTCATACTGTGCTTCTGTTTAACAATTATCTGTGGAAAATCTTTAAATTGAAAGCAATCTCAGTGGGCAGAGACATGATGACATGAGGAGATCCACAATGGATGCCCTACCTGTGCTCACAGAGGGGTGTCCTGGAGCGGGTTGGGCTGGAAGCTGCACTGGGGCTGGGCTGGAGCACTCTTCAGGCTCCTGGTTATTATCAAGGACTAACACAGATGTGCTCTTTTGTGCCTTAAAGGACATCTCTTCTTTGCTTTCTCAGGTAAAAAGATCACGAAGAAAACAAGTCCCAAATTCCTCTCCTTATAGATCTGCTGGTCAATATTTCCCCATTTCCACTGTTTCAGCTGATAAACCCTGTTCACTACTCTGTGTTCTTCATTGATTTTTATCAACATCCGTGGCTGAGCTTGAAGCACTCTTGCTCTGTAGTGGGTATTTGCCAGGTGCCAAGTGCTGGCTGTATGAGCACCCCGTGTGTGGAGGTTTTTCTGAGGATGACTGATACAGAAGAGTGGTGCAGGCCACCAGATTTCCCAGGGGTTTGAGGGCCAGGGCTTAGGTGTGCTGGACAGCACATATCTCCATTCTCACTGACACAAGAGTCCTGCTTACCTGCTTGCAAAAAAAAAATTTTTTTTTCCTTCAGCATAAAGGCTCAACGTTAATTTTATTATCTTTAGTGTGCAAATTGTTTCATATCTCGACTCATCCTTCCCTTTCATCTCTTTTTCACAGGATGATTTGGGTTGGAAAGGGCCTTTAAAAATCATCTGGTCCATGGGCAGGGACATTTTTTACTAGATAAAATCTCCACCCAACCTGGCCTCGAACACTTCCATGGATGGAGCATCCATAACTTCTCCACTGTTCCAGTGTCTCACCACTCTCATTATGATTTTTTTTTTTCTCTTGTCCAATCTAAACTTAGCTATTGTCTTTACATTTAAATGCATTGCCCCTTGTCACTACAGACTGTAGTAAAAAGTCTCTCTGTCTTTGAAGGAAGGATTTATTCCATAATCCAAAATGTCCTTAGCACTCAGATTTCTGCCCTCACCCACTGCAGCAGGCACAGGGGGGAGACCATAACTGCAGTTGATCTTCTGAAATAAATCCTTTGGAGAAAAGAAGAAAAAAAATTAAGACCAGAGGTCTTGGAAGGAGTTCAGGGCAGCACAAGAAACAAGGCAGCAAACCCTTGTTTCGGGTACTTTAGGTACTAAGAATTTACCTGTCCTGCAGTTGCACCGGGTTATTAAATGTTGACTTAGATTTATCAGCATTCTTACAAGTACAGTTTTGAGTGAAGCATCCTCTCGTGAGTTCTCTTCCTATCGACAGGAATGCTATTAACTGGGAGCTTGCTAACAGCTTCAGTCACAGAGCTGTGGTGTTTGAGCTTGTGAAAAGCCCTACTCAAGTGTTTTCCATCTGTAACTTTTCCCCTGTATCTCCCTTCCCCTTACAAACACTCACATGTATGACTTTTGCCTCAGTTATGTTGCTCTTCCAAAAGTCCTTAGCAAATAAGTGGACCAATGACAGTTTATCCAACATTTATTCAGTGTTCAGAGTATAAAGCAGGGAAGTGAATGTAAATCTCAGT